>NW_009649864.1:4076565-4102504 GCF_000708025.1 Charadrius vociferus | reverse complement strand
TGCAGGGCGTCTGAGCCATGGTAGCACCTAGTCCTGGGTTTGTCACCGCAGCTCCACTAACTCTCACTGCCAGACATCCAGCCTCCAAGCCTGCTCGGCCAGTACAACACGCTGAACGTACTTGCCAAAATTAATAAGGCAGAACACAAACAGTGTTTTCCTGACCCAACAGTGCCCAGCAGACAGAAGAAACGCCATTACTTCAGGGGTATAGTCTCAAAGGGATCAGCCTGCTCCTGCCTTCTTCATCACCCACCTTCCTACGCAACAGGATCATCCCGCTTCCCTTTATGCAAGACTGACACACAAGGTCCAGGAATGAAAATCTCACAGAAAATCTCAGAAAACACAAAACTCCCCCCAAATAAAAGCACTCCATCTCTAAGTTTTCTGTTGCAGCTCCCTTAGCCACCGCAGCACATCTGTTCTGGCAGGATGGGTGGTGAGGGAGTACGACTGCCCATTGCAGCTGCAGCATCATGTTAGATCAATGGTGCTGCATCCAGAGACCACAGACTGATTGCACGGATCTTGTTCCTGGCCCCGACACCAATACCCACAGTGAAGAGGGTCTTGCTCGAGTAGTTATTTCCAGAGAGTTCAATTTGCCAGTGACACAGAGTAAACTCTGTCATCCTGCAACTGGACAATAGTATGGGAATGGCATTTAATAAAACAAAAATGAAAGCAACGTCTATTACTGATCAGCTGTTAATTACTTTCACCCCTGAAAACCCTCTTCTGCAAAAGACAATTAAGAGATGCACACAAACCCGTAAGTGTAATACTAAAAATGCCACGGGTGTTGTTACTGCAATATAAAACATCACTTCTAATGAAGACGGTTAATAGCAGATGAAGTAAAAGTAGTCCCACTTCTCCCAGAAAAGACCCAAGATAAAAAAAAAAAAAATTACAAAAGATCTTGAAGTGCAAATACTATTGTATTCAGAAAATCCAAAGAATTATCTTTTTAGGCAGCACATTATATGGCAGTCAAGCGCGTAGCTGTTCTCTCTCTGCAGCTCCCGCCATGCCAGCCCAAGACTCCAGAGGGCTGACATTCTTAAGCCTTGATTTTTTCTAACAGCATGCTTCAAAAAGCGGGAGTAATCAAGAGATTTTATTATATACCTAACACCAACTTCTACAGGAATAGTAGTAATGTAACAGATCATATTGAACTTAATGTAAAGAGACTGAAGCAGAATGAAAGTCCACAGCTCCAAAGGAATGCAGACATGGGAGAAAAAGTTTTGTAAATAAGAGATAACAGCATTGTTATTAACACTAAGGCAGCAAAAAGTGCTGCTGCAAGATTTGCCTCAGGTCAGATTTCAGATAAAGTGCAGACATTTAATATGTCTACACATATTACTAACGACTCAAAAATCTGTAGGTGTACTTACTCAATAAAAAAAAAAAAAGAAAAAAGTGAAACATAGGAAACCAAGAGAAAACTACCAAAGAGTTAACAAAACAAAATCCTTATGCCTTTGCGTCTTTTAATAAAAGAAAATGCAGGGGGTGGGAAATAAATACATAAATAGATAGAAAGGGGAAAAAAAAAATAAAAAAAAAAAATCACAATTTGGAGACAGTTGTTCTAACCATTCTCTGCTTTCTGAGGTTTCTGTAAAGGCTTTTATTTGAGGAGCAGTCCTCATTGCACTGCCCAACAGACATTCTCCCCCACACTACAGCCACAGCTGTGAATGGCACTACCTGAACACAGAGTAAAACCAAACAGTTTTCCAAATGCTTTTAATTATCTTATTATCATTATCCAGGTCTATGTCTGACACTTTGCTAGATGACAAGCTGCTTAAATGCTATCAGGATTGATCGATCAAGTAAATTTTTGGCAATGCAAAAGAGTTTCAAAAACTACACATGCATGTTTTCTTTTTTACTCAAGAGATAAGTAAATTGCCTTTTTTTCCCCCCAAAACTGTGTTATTTCTGGAACTTTTTCATATATAATTAGACAAGGTAGACTACTTCACTATCTCTCTCTGATCATCAGAAATTTAAAAGTAGTTGAATCTATAGCTATTTTTTTTCTTATTTTTCATTCAGTTCAGCTGAACTGGTGCATAATATATTCTGAATACTCCAATAAAACTTTTAATCACAGTTTATAAAACTGAAAGCCTCTAGTCAGCTCTTAAAGTTCTGAAGACAGTTTGCTTAAATCGCTCTCAATTGATTGTTGATATCTTCCACCCCCAATACTCCGATAAAGCCTATTGGATCAGACTCTCACCAAGGGCAACTCCACTGCTGCACAGATGAAGACCTTGGTTGGCTGTTATTCAGCCATTAGTCTATTTAGCATCACCTTACCCACCTGAAAAGAAGAGATACGTTCATAGGATTAAGTATGGGAATACAGGCAGTCATAATTGGTGCCACCCAACAGGAACAGTCAACCAAGGGCAATATAGAATAAGACAGTAAAAATGAGGGTAAAATTCACAATATTATCATGAAAATATATATATTCATTAGTCTCTTTTTTTTTTTTTTTTAAACGAAGTACGCTGACTTGGCTGGAGCTACCTACTTCCTCCATTGTACACTGTACACTTTGATGGTCTAATGTGATAAAGTCAGGCTCATACAACATTTTGGGCTGCTCTAAATATGACATTGGTCCACAAGAAGACTACTCTGCATTACTAACCCAAATGAAGCATGTCATTCACAGCTTCTACATATGAGCCATTTGTTGAAGTGAGTGACTAGAAATAAGCTTTTTTTAAAAAAGACTATTTTTGTCTCAGAGGAAATTAAAAATAAAAATACTTGAGAACGGGATACAACCACCACCAAATTCTTTATTATAATTTTAGTTAGATAAACGCACTTCAGACTGTGCTCCCCTAGTCAGTCTAAATGTTATGTGTGGCATTTTGACACAGATAGCAACTTCCACAGGGATATCTGCAAATGCCTGACATTGTATTATGTATTATAGTCTATTTCTGATAGAGGAATACAATGTAGAACATCAAACAACTTTCACACAGTGTACCGAAAAAGGGTTTCCCATATTTAATTCCCCCCAAACATTATGTGCATCAGTTTCTAGCAAATGAAGTAGTATTTATCATCACACAGTGAAATTCATAGTAAACAGTCAGCTATGACACAAGCCCACACATCTGACGTTCTCTGCCACAGGAACACAGAAGAAGGTGTAACATCAGAAGATGTAATGTGAAGGTTCTCAATGGAGAAAATTTTCTTAGTTTTAGGAACGAACTTGTCATAATGAGACCACAGAGGCAGACAATCAACTGAAAACAGTGCTTATCAGTTTAATTTCCAACACCGAGATGAAAAACTACTCCCAACTTATTGAACAGCTCATTTTCCGTCAACAGGAGCTCTACAAATGTTTCTAGGCAAAGACAAACATCCTTAGTCTGCCAAACAAACGGCTTTTAGCTTTGTTGTGGTCTGGTCTTTTGACTGTAAGCCATGTTAGATATGGAGAAAGAATTACATTTAATTAATGCTGCTAGCCAACTTCATTAGTCTCTAAAAAAAAAAAAAAACAAACAAAAAAAACCCAACCTCAACAAACCAGCAATGGAGCACTCATACTGAGTAATAATCTTGAATCAATTTTACTTGATTATGCTGACATATCAGAAGCAACAAGGGAGTGGGGGGAAAGAAGAACCCACCTTTTAAGCCAAGTCTTTTTGAACACACTGAAAGACAGATTAGAAGTGTTCTTGCATTAGCTATTGCAAGAGTTTTGGTAACAAATGACTTTAAAAATACTGAAAAAGTTTGCTAAAAAGCAAGTCAGTACACTCGTCAGATGCAGAGCGTATCCTGGACTCCTTCCCCCCAAAGCAGGGAGCTTTTCACAAGATGCTGTCCCAAGCCAGCTCAAGCTTTACCTGTGTATTAGGCTCCTCTGGATAACCGCTCACTGAAATCTGGCCTACATATAATTAGGAGCCTCCAGCAGGAAGCCTTTACACAATGCGAGTTTCCCTCAAACAAACCACAACTTGAAAACAGAAAAAATACCTGCTACAAACAGAAGAGCCTGGGCATTTTAAATTCTCATCCTTTTCTTGTAGTTTCTAAAATACTGATTCACCCATGGTCAGAAAGGACATGGTCCATGTTAAAATTGATGTTTAAGAACTCTAAAAAGCTTTAACAAAAACATGACCCAAACAAGTGGCAAAACATCTGCACATAATGAACAAAAATATTTGGCTGAGGAGCCAAGTTCTAAAAAAGGAAAACAAGAAGTGATTAAGTGCTATTACATGGGCTTGGTAAAAAAAAAACCTTGCATATAATGGCATTGCTAATTCAAAAGAAAAAAAAACAAACAATTTTTTTTTCTTTGGTCTAGGAGGAAGTAAACTACTACATCAGCACTTGTTTCCAGCGAGACCAATATTCACTGGAACCGGGTACACAAGTACATTTGTGGAGAACAGTGATTATGACTAACACCACGAGTATGGGAAAAAAGCTCTAAGAATTCCCTTTTCTTTCAAAGCAGGGAAGTACCGCTCACAGCTTCCTCTTCGCTAAGCAAGAGTAGCAGAGTAGTAATTAGGTCCTAAAACAACAGTTAGGGAGTAGCTGAGTCTGTGGCTACCAGAGACTTCCTCAGCAGCAGAGGAGAAACCCGACTCTTCCGAAGAGCTGTGCTGCTGAACATTGAGCTGTCAGGACTGCAGCCGCCCCGGAGTTTACCGTGAGGGCGTACCAAGAATTACTGCTCCAGAAAGCAAAGCAAGTCCTGAACAAGGTTAACTTCTTTCTGGCAGCTGAAGTATCGGTGTGGAAGACGTAACACAAAGAAATCAGCACTGGCAGCCTTAATCACCATTTGGTTCCCCACCTAAGGATGACGAGGGGTATGCAGCTACACCGCAGCTGAGACACTATACACCACACCCTCTTCTCAGCACGGCACAGCCCTCCCCACCATACCTCAAATATTTTATCGCTCTCTCCAGAAGTGCAAGATCAGAAGCCCTTCCATCTCAGCTTCCCCTGCCTCTACAGGTCGCGTGCGCCGTTGGCTTCAAATGCGCTGAGGCTATGGCACTGCTGGCAGTGCTGGGGGAAAAGGCGTAAGGGCTTGCAAAAAAAGCCTCCATCAAGCAAAATCGGTAAGTAAGGCATTGTGCATTCACTCTACTTGCTATGACATGCAGGCATTCAATTTTAAGAAAATTACTTTCAATTTTTGAATTGAGAACACTGATAGAGCTTGCTAATTTTTTTCTGTGCTCATATAACAAAGGAACTTAGAGAGCAGAGCACATCAGCAATCTCACTCCCCAAATTTCATCTGACTCCTACCCTGCTATTTTGTACTATTCTTCCAGACTCTCATTTAAAAAAAACTAGTGGTAGACAAGACCAAATTACAAATCACACCTTATAATCGAATTTTAAGTTGTAAATAAAAACGAAATCACAACAGAGACACGAGTGGACAGCAAGCAGGCTGCAACCCAGGAGCCAAAGTGCCAACAAGCACACTTCCAGCTTGTGGCCCTGCCAGCTCAACACCTGTGACTTGTAAAAGGTTTGCCTTCTACTTGAATATGAGCTCAAGCTAGCATTACAGCCCAATCTCAAGATAACACCATTTGAAGGCTTTAGATCTTACATTTTTGTCTGAAAACACGGCCACTCTACTCTTCTCTGCCCCCTTTTCCCATGCCCCGACTCCTCCCCTTCATATCACAGTTCTTGTTTCTCTTCCAAGCGCTTCAAGCAGTTAACATTTTTTTCAGGTATTCAAAGTTGCACAGATCTGCCACACAAATCAACTTTATCTAATCCATCATATAACCTAATTTGCATTTCATTTCCTCCCTGCTTACTCAGAAATTACCGACAACCTTAGGGATTAAGCTGAAAAAAGTCCTGAGAAAGCTGGAACCACATTATCTACTTTTACCCAGTCTACAGAGTCAGTAGGAAGTTGCTACCTGTCCAGACGACAGAGCCTTTCTTCTACAGTTTATTCTTTTCCTCTCAACCAAACTGTACAATGTAAGAACTTGTGTGTTTTTCCAATTTACTTTTGCACCATTAATTTTGATAAAAACATACAGTCACACGATCTTTATAATATTTGTATAAAATCCAAATGTGTATATTCTCCAGTTTACTCTGGTTATGCCATTTCATTTTGTTTGCAGGTAAGTTCTGGGTATTCTCACATTCAAACAGAAATACTGCAAGGAGCTTTTTTATCAAAGTACTCAAAAGTAAACAAAGCGCCTTTGACAGCAGCACTTAAAAGGACAGAGTTAGAAAAGTCCTAGGTAAAAGTGACATTTAAATGTACTTCCTGCAGGCACTCCAAAGCAGACTGGCTTGCTTGATAAAAGACTAGGATTTATCACTACTTACTAAAATAGATAAGGCAATACAACTGTAACAGCACATTAAACATTTGAGGCTAGAGGGAAGAAACCAGAATAACCATGCTCCAATTTCTTCCATAAAACCACAGCACCTTTACTGCTGCAAACTACGTGAATGGCATCGATACCGCTTGGCCTCCAGTCCAGAGGCAGTATTTTCAAGGCGGGTTTAAGAGGACAGAACACAGGCTTTGTGTTTCTAAGTTTAACAAAGTGACCAGAACGAAGGAGACGTGGGGGCATGACACCAAACCACGAACGTTCTCTCTGCAGAGTGTGCTACACTTGGCGGACAAAGGAAGTGGCTAACACGACTGTATTCTCAGTTTACAGCTCTGTACAAGTCCATCTTGAACAACTGCAGCGCTGTCGAAAATATCTGTTACAAAACTAGTTATTAAATACAGTAGTCAGATGTGTGCAAGGTATGCAATGCTTCAGATTCTCCAGCACAGGCGTTCGGGGTTAATGGAAGGAGGTGGTGAAACAAAACAAGTTACAATACAGTTGAAAGATTAAACCTACCTTTTGTAGACTAGTTGGGTTCAGCTGTGTTTTGTCAATTATTTTTATGGCAACCTAAAAGAAGAGTTCATAATCAGTATTTTCCATATGAACAATGCAGCGTTATTACAAGATGGTCAAATCCAGTAACAGAAATGGAAAACGTGAAAATGACACAAAACCCACTCAAGTTTCTTCAGCAAATTATGTACTTGTATTTAAACTAAAAACGTTTGGAATTAACAGCTGAAGTGTACTTTACTTCTACTGCAACAAACTAAACAGGAGAGTGGGAAAAAAAAACCAGTATTTTAAGCAAATTAAGACAAGAAGCTCACTTAGTCTTTTGCTTGACATTAAGACCATCACACTTCTTACAGTGGAAGCTCCAACACCAGACAGTGCCCCAGAGAGCAGTGTGCCTACAGATAATATTTACACAGTAGAACCACACAACAGATCACACAGTACTGGCTGGGCAGTGGCAGTTTGTGAAGACGCTTCTAAAAGCAGCGATTTCAGAGCAAATTGAAAGTAATTCCACAGACATTTTGCAAGAACCAAGTCCACCTTTGGAAATTCACTGAATATTTGTGTCAATTTGCTCCCTGATGATATGAAAAGAAGTATCACTTGGTGCATTAACAAAAACCCATTGGCTATAGTACAATTTGGACAAGTTAATTCTTTTACTGGTTCTAATCTTTTCAGCAAATACTGCACAGAAACACTAAAGAACAAAATAAGCATTTCACAAAAAAATCAAAAGAGAAATTAAGTACTATGGTAACTAGTCAGAACCTGAAGATTTGAGGCAATGAATAGGCAACAGATGAGCTTCAGTGCAATGCAATTTGGATACAGGATGAGTTAGAACAGGAAACGGGAATCTTTCTAGAATTACATGCCAATTGGTATTTTTCCTTTCTAAATTAGAGACTCAACATACCAGAAGAAACTCTACAGAAGCCAAGGAGATGGTGCCTCTCAAAGAGGCAAGATGCTGCAACTCAGCTGATTATAATACCTCACTGGTGCAAAGTAAGGGCTTTCAAATCCCCTTGAATTTTTGGCTCAAACAGTAGATGTTGCTCCTTCCCGTGCCACAGCTCCCATTTCCCTGCATTGCTTTGTGCTATCTTTGTCGTCTCATTAACTTGGGGTTGGCAACATATGGCATAAAGAGTATCTTGAATCAAAGCAAATTTATATCCCTACATTCAAGTGCAAAAACACATCGACGGATTATCATGACGGAGAGGGTAAGAGGGGAACACAGCATTCAATACTCGGGTGCATCACAGAATTATATGATGGAGATGCTGTTTTCCGAAACTGAGATTCAAGATTTATTTTGAGCCCTTCTAGATGCAAGATACGATGAGATGTCACCAAGAAGCTATCTAAGAATACTTTTGATTTGAGGAGTATTTTCTTCTAAGGTGTGCCACTGAAATTAAAGATCACTATTTCCCGAGGCAAAATTCCATTGCAAAACCTTGAGAAATCACTTAAAAAATACAAACAAGAGATAAACACATTAAGCAATAGGTATTTTTATATTAGCAGCTGTGTACGAAACCAAGAAAGATTTTTATCTCTACCTTTATGCCTGTTGAACTATTGTCATCAAGGTAACAAAATTATTGACTTCCTGCAATCTCTTACAAATCGGTGCTGGATGTAGAGTGACCACTGCCTTCGTCAACAGCAGATAATATTATCTGAAGGTTACCTGGTATCCCAAGACTACCCATGCCACAGAAGACAGCTGTTTGCTTGCTAACTGCATTCCACTCAGAAAAAGTTGTATTTCTGTTCTGAGCTGTACCATTCTGGTCAATCTTTGAAAGACTTAAACTTGTTTCAACCCATGAAATCTTATGGTATTGGGTTTCTGCAAAGCACAGCTCACCTCTCACGCTGTGCATTGGTGCCAGCTGACCAGAGAGGTCTCTGACTGGCAAACAAATTCAGCCCTGGAGATACAGGGAAGGTACACACCTCAGTTTTCTGAAAGGCAGACTCACAGGCCTGTTCAGTGCACTAATTATAGCCTTAAAGGCAGGATGAATTTAGAGAATTCCTATCCACGTGAACACTGAGAGTACAACGTGTTAACAACACTGACTTGAAGAGCTTGAACCCATCATCAGAACAGGGAGTAATTTCAGGTGCCTTGATAAGGTCTCCAAATCACAGGCAAAGGGAGCCTGCCCTCAAGAACAGTTTTGATGAGCCTGAGAAAGAAAATCCTCTGTTTTACTAAGCATAGTTAATAAAGCATCAAATTGCCTTCCAAACCAGAAACTTTGCCCTCTTTACACAAAGCAAACCTGGAATGGTGTCGAGTATTGTGTGCTATGGCCAATGTTGGAAGAATGCAAGTCTATCTACACTGCTACACCAGCCCCGATATTCTGTGTGAGATTGTTAGTAGAATTAAAATTAACTTTGCTTTCACCATTCACAATAAGAAGACCCAAAATAGTCCTCCCGCATGATGTGAACGAGGGAGGTAAAGCAATCATAAGTTGAGACACTAAGCAAACTGGCCAAACTGCTACCATTCAGAATGTCTTCTCCCTCTGAAATTTCACTTTTTCCAAGGAAAGAACAGAAAGAAGATGACAATAGATTCCTTGGAGTCAGACTTGGATCATGAAAGAATCCTGTCTCACCAGGAAACTTCAACTTCCTGGCTATTAACTGAACACATGCCTGTAACGAACAGAAGGATCCATGTATTTTTGGCTGTGATTCCAACCACCTCAGTAACAGCAAAAGGTAGTTTTATCTTTTAGATTAATTTTGGCAAGTATGCAAAACTTGTCAGAAGAAATAACCTTTGATAAATTGCAACAGAAAATACATGGCTTAAAAGAATTAACAAAAGCAGATTTACAATGAAGACTCTTCGTTTCGAAAAGGCAGGCAGACTACAAATAATACTCTCCTAGACAAAGAATCTCAAAGGAGCATGTTTCCAAACAGCAGCTCTACTGCAGCGAAGCTAACCCACCCTCCATACCTCTGCAGTGAGCAGAAAGCCACACACTCCTTGGCAGGACAATTCAAACCCCCCAAGTTTGGCTGATGCTCTGATCACCCCCTGAAGGGCTAAACGTTTCTCCCTTTCTGTAATTTCAGGCTGGGCTCTCATCATATATCCTGCAGACACACTAAAGATGGAAATGAAAGAGAATCCTGAACTTACTCCATTGGAAACATGAAAGCTGTCAAGCAACAGGAAAAATTCATAGGGAAGGACTCCAGATGTAAGGAGATGAGCAACTGCCCTAAAAGAATGCTTGAACAAACACACCCTCCTCCAAAGTGACAGAAAAGTCCTGATCTGCTGCATGATTTAGAAGTTAATCAGCTCAGAGATATAAAGAGGGAATTGCCACAAAGCGAAACTGAATCAGACATTTAAAAGGACATTAAAAACAGCCACATAGATAACAGGAAGATAAGTAGAGTTCAAATATAGCAAGGATACGGTAGAGATGAAAACTCATTGAAGTGTGACTCCCAAAACTAAGCATTTTATTTTAGGTTTTGGTACATAAGATGGAAAAAAGAATAGGAACAAAGACAGGACAGCCAGAAGGAATGAGTGTGTAAAGCAGGAAATCACAAATTCAGGAAGATGAGGGCTGTCTGGCTGAGGCCAGACTGAGAACTTTATCCCAGAATTATTAAGAGTGGCAGCAAAAAGGATAAAAACAAAAGAAAAAAAGAAAAAACATTCTTGTAGCACAGATTTCTAACACCTATCAAGAACAAAATGGCAGCACAGGTTTAGAAATTATCAGACTTAACTTTTTATTTTCCTAGTAGAGACATTTACCACAAAATTCCTGAGCTCGAAACTTGCAGGGGAAAAAAATAGGGAAATAGAAGGGTTAAATGCAACATATTTTCCTACAGCTAATTGGGCCCTATGGAAACACACAAGATATGACTATCTGGACTATTGTAAAGTTTCATCTAGGAGGATGCATGGAAATTACTGAACTAGATAAGCTGAAATGTGCACAGAGCTTTTTAATTAAAAAATGGCTAAAAAGATATCAGAAGTTTTTCAAGGACAAGACTTCGGACCAATCTTGTTTAATATCTGTATCTGTGGCCTTGGCACGGGAAGTCAAACCATAATGATTAAGTTTGTTGAAGGAGTTAAGAGGCACCATCAAATACAATGGAAAACTGATATAAACAACCTTGGAGATGAGTTCGCAAAGAAAGTGAGATTCAACAAAGTACAAGGTGCTGTTGCTGATCACAACCAAAAAACCATCAATGTCACAGCCATGAAAAAGGTTAGCACAATTTAAAGATTGACTGGATAAATACTTCTGAAAGGGCAAGGGTAAATTAATGACACTGGAGAAATTGCTATCCAGAATATTGTGAAGAATTCTGGTCACACACCTCAGAAATATGTAATTATTATCAATGCTGTATTGATCACCTAGCAAGAAAAGAAACTTTTACTCATCTCTCTTACAAAGAAAAAAAAAAAGTTGAAAATACCTTCAAGATATTCCTATAAAACTAGCTTAATCATTCCCTTCAAAGGAATGCCACTTGTTCTAGGTAACCAGGACCAATGGCCATGTCCCAGAACAAATTTATCCTCTGAATTGATTCAATAATATCTATTCCGTGAGAGCTAAAGAAACTTAGTACTTAAGTCTTCCCAAATTTGGCCAAAGATTTTACGCTGTCACTTTGTTGAAATTTCAAACAAAAATAATGAATCAGAGGTCAACACAGTTATGTGCAAGAAAAAGAAAATGTAATTCAATTTTTGCAAAGCAATGTGTGACACAATACCTATCTCCAAATCCTATATTAATAATAGCAAAGAAATACTAACCAAGTACTTGCATTTTCTGTGTTAAGCATCAGTAAAAAGAGGAGGGAACTTAACTGGAAAGTAATTAACCAAAATCTGTGTCTAGAAACATGTACTAACTTTAACACCAGAAGACAACAGCTGATCGCTGGATCAGCTTAATAATACAAAAAAAATCCCTCCCAACAACTCTCAAAATTATGCCCACTCTGTTCCTCCTAGTACTACTGAACTCCACGTTAGCTCAGAAAAAAGAAATTCCCTGAAAGCGCTGCAGCCAGCCACACAGCTTTTTAAAAGTCCTTGCTGCTATCAGCAAACATTTACTTCATTAGACAGGTTTGGCAAGAAAAAGTCAAGAAGGTGTTTCTCCCTCTTTCAGTACGTAGAGTTGCTATTAATAAAACAGCACCGAGAAACACCCTCTTGTAAGAAGCAAACAGGACTATAGCTCACCAAATCAGAACGACCATTAAAGGCAAATTATTAATTACATTGTAATGGCATGGAAAAGCCAATTATGAAGCTGAGCTAGACACTATGAAGAGATACAAGAGAAAGCTTGTCTACGTCACACAACGCTGAGAAACAGACACACAAACCAGCTATGAACAAACGGGAGCATCTTCCCAAGGCTGCCCAGCACTGCAAACACTAGCAGAACTCCTGGGAGATACATTGCTTTGCCAAGAAAACACTGTATTTGGGCTACTCAGACCATAAACAAGATACATTAATTCTCATTCCTGACTTCCCCTCCAATACAGCACTGCACCGTGCAGTATAGAGACACCAAGAGGCACTTTCCAGCAAGTTTATTTAGTTGCTATATATTGAGCCCTATTTTGGGAATGGAGGATTCAGCAGAGAATTCTAGTAGCAAATTTGAACCCAATTTAGTTGGACAGGGACTTGTCAAAAATACAAATTTAAGAGACCGTTTCCAAGAGAAATTGTTTTGTAATCATTACACACAAAAAAAAAGTCTTCCACTTCTATTTTTTTTTCTACATCAGTGGCAGTATCTCTAGTAAAATGCGCTAAATGTTCACAGACTTAGATGATGCTATTCTAAGAGAACCTTCACACCTACTGCAATTCACTACTGTTTACAGCCATACCACTTTACCTCTCTGCCAGTTAGGATGTGCCTTGCCAGTTTTACTTTTGCAAAATTCCCCTTTCCAATCGTTTTAAGGAGTCTGTAATTTCCAATATGCGGCTGCTCATCTGCGCAGGAAGCTATAGAGTTCCTGCAGCGAGCTCCAGAGCGCCCAGTTCGAGAGGAAACTTCCTGCCGTCCATCTCCATGGGACGTGTGCTGCAATAAAAACATACACAGATAAGGCTGAGAAATAAAGACAAAACACATCAATGATGACAAGTATACAACATTCAAAAACATTAGCAACTCCTTTGAAGAAAACTTCAAAGGACCCAACTTGAACTTCAGATTCACGCTGAACTTTGTTCTGATGGGGACAATAAGCAGCTCCCAGTTCATAAGACAATATCCGTTTCGTTACCTGGTAAAGACCAAGCGGAACGTCACCTCAACTGCAGCAACAGTTGAGCATTTTTAAGTAACCTACATGGACTGATGAATCACTTATGGAACATGGAGGTATTTGATATTATTCCCCATTTGCATTACTGTGCCTAACTAGAGCAGGAAAGCCTTTGGAAAGGAACACGAACAAAGCTTTTTCTAAAAGCACATACCATGAAATGTTTACCCTTATTGGAGAGTTTAATACTACCGATAAAATAATAAAAGGGTTGTTTTTTTTTTCTTTTATACTGGACTCTTGTTCCTACAAAACCTCAAACCCAGGAAGGCCTGGAGGACAAAGGAATAAATCTTACCTAATGTGTGGAAACCTCAGATATCAATAGGCTGAGCACCAGTTACAGAGATCTGAGATGCTGTCTGCAATCTGGTAAGTTTCTTTCACCCAGCTTCCCTGAACAGCTATTAATCATAAAAATGAATGGGCATATATCATACCTGTAATAGTCTATTCATTACATCACATGGTTATGATAACAGTAAAGTCTTTTTCGTTTCCTAATAGCCTGTTTATGAAAGAGCAGGTCCCCTCAAGTCCCTTAGTTCTTAACTCATGGTTGAAGTCTATACACCAACTTCATTAATTAAAGTATTAGTTAGAAATGCTCAGTAGTCTGCAAATGTGGAGCAAACATCTGGCTACACAGAAGATGACAGGCTAAATTCAGTCATCCCAGAAATCCCCGATCTTGCTCTTCTACTACTACTACTCTTGCTGAAACCCAACGGGGACAACCCAAAATCTGGCATACAGGAACACTCAGCCTGAAAATTGCTGTAGCATAAGGATGTGAGATCATAACTCAAGAGCTAACAAGGATGGTACAGGCACAAATGAACAAATCCATGCCTGCATGACAATAGGCAAGTTTCACACTGTTTAATAACCTGATGTAACCTTGTGACCACATACTCTGGCATCTTAAGTTCCTTGGTTTGTTAATTTGAGTGCAACAGCTGTGATCAAATTATTTTTTAAAAACACATTCATTTCACTTAAGAAATACTACTGATAGTAGTCTACCGCAACTCTTAGAGAATTGTTCCAATAGTTACTATTTAACCCCACTACACACACACACTGTGGTACAGATAACGTTTTAGTATCAGTCTGGCTTTAGCTGTGCCTTACTGCCCGACTGCTGGTTTGTCACTAGATTTGTACTTCCCATATAGGTACTTAATCACTATGATCACATTACTCCTTCGCTTTAGTAAGTTAGAGAGAGAGGGAGATATATGGAACTCCCTAGACGGCTGCTGTAAGAATGATTAAAGGCAAGAAAACTTTTCTTGTAGTTCTTTTCAGAACCCTCTCCTATTTTTCCAACATCTTTTTGTGGGGCTCACGCTAGAACTGGACATGCCATATCGACAGTAGGTGCAGTAGGACTAAACACAGAGATTGCATCTTCTGTTCAACACCCCACTGATTTTCCATGGACAGAACTAGCCCTTCTTGGCAGAACACCATCTCCATCTGACCACCTGACACTGACCCTAACTCTTCTTAAGAATTATCGCCTCCCATTCCCTTACCGCACATAATGACTTTCATTGCTGGTTCCTCACATATGTGATCTCACATTTGGCTGAAGTGAAAAACAGTTTTTCCTTACATCCAGGTCATTACACGTTCCCCATGATTGGCCCATCCTGTCCTATTTAATATTCAAGCAATCTTTATCCTAGTTTTCAGAAGCAGTAGTATATTCTTCTTCCAAACCACTAATAACTGACACAGGAACAAGCAGCACACCCATAACAAGATTCAGTAAAAATTCAATGCTTGATAACAATTCCTTGTTCTCACTAATATCTCAGGACCTATGACAACTGGATAACTGTTTACTAGTCAATAATTCTGAAGGAGAGAAAGGACAAGACCACTCACCCAGCTGAAGGAACTAAAGCCAGTGAAACCCTGTATCAGCAATGTCACTATTTTGCACGCCCTTGATGCCAGGCTGCTGCTGGTTGTTCAGGCCATCTTATTTACCTCTGTATATACTAGCACAGCAATGCAAATCCTCTATACTTCCCTGAACTTTGACTTCTAACAAACCCCACAGCACACAATGCAGAGAACTTCTCTGTCAGCTCATCTGGTACCTTTAAGTGTCAAGTTATTCAGACCAGCTGGAAAAAAGCAGCAACTGCTGATGCTAGATGCTGACATCCTCCTACGTTGCTACCTCCAGCAATCAGGAACTGTGATGTTCTGTACAGGGCCACAAGGATATTTCTTTGATATATTGGAAGAAGGGTCACTTTCACTTCAAGTACAGCATCCCAGGAACACACCTGTACTACTTACATTGCACTACACCGAACTGATAGCCTGCCTCAGAAAAAGAAGTATATCAGCATTATTTAGACCATAGCCCTCTCACCCCTGGGCACGTGGCACACAAGCTGGCTTCAGCACGAGCCAGCCTGCCACCAAGCAGGGCTTATTAGCTCAGGCCCCCCAGTAGACACACTCAAGAAGCAGGTTGCTTCTGAACCACACAGCTGACTCCGAAAACGGCGTGTCTGCATCTCTGCTGTTTTGTGCCCGAACTAATAAACTGTGTTAGACCTGAGCTACCTTATGAGGCAGTTGAGATGTGGGCATCAGGTACCACGTACTCCCAAACCAGAGCGCCTGTGTACACGTTATATCCTACTTTATATAAACAATAGTAGATAAAAGAAAGATTATGTTATGCTAACAAATTCTATTCCACATAGTAAACCACGTTAAGTTAATGTGTCTTGAGAGCTTGACTGTCCTTTGCTGAGGAATGACTTCTTGTGTCCTGTCTTTTTTTTTTTTTTCATGCTTTCTAGCTTTACACTTCAAGGGAGGAATTATCAGCTGTGAACTTATTTGGACTAGTGCTGATAAATTTAACACAGTCTCCCTGTACGGAGGTTTGCATTTCCACTCTAACCCAGATTATTTCTTTTCAAGAAAGTGACCTTTTTCAGCTGTGGCTTTTCAATATCAAACTGTGTGTTCCTAAGCAGTTTAGTTTCTCTCCAACTGACTTGCTTGTAACCATGTTTTGCTCTGTAGAAATCTGTCCATTTGCAAACACATCTAATTCAGACTTTCTTTCACTCCACATAAGCAAATCTATCAGCAAGTCCTTCCTCTGTCAAACACAAGATTATTATATCGAACAGAAGACAAGCTTTCTAAAAAACTGCAGAAAACAGCTTCCCAGTTTCAACATGGATTTTCTTTTGCTTATGGAAATGAAGAAAGAAGAGGGCTTGGTAGCATGCAGTACTAAAAGGCATAAACTCAAAACAAGAGTAAAAGTGTTTCTCCCACCCAAGTAATTTTCAAGAAGCCATGACAGGTAGATGGGAAGCTAAATGGTGTAAGCAAAAAGGTAAAAATATAGATGGTCCAGGAAAAGTTCAAGTCAGGCATTGGCTTGTATAGCATTTGGCTGTACTCAGCTACTTCCCGGTGTAGTTTCCTCAGCAGCTACTTTGATGCAACAAAATCATTGCCACAGATTAACAGCTCCAATCTCAGCTTGGAGAAATACTAATAGCATCCTCTGCTCTAAACTGAGATGCAGGTCATCTGTCTTTTCCCAAGCAGACCCTCAACTCCACAGATTTTGCTTCCTTCACCCCCTGACCCCCAAAGATTCTGTTCAGTTTCAGGCTTCTTTCCCAGGTCCACACTTATATGGCTTCAATAAGAAAGGGGGTTGTCTTAAAAACATAAAATTTAAAACAAGCACATGTTTATTTGTAGTAATTTTCCATACATTGTGGCAGGCGAGCTGTATCTCCTGGAAGCGCGTTCTGTGTAATTGTAACACTCATTCATGACACTCACCATGGCTGAGGGATTCCCAAAATACCTGTCTTCACGCAAAGGAAGACCATTACACTGCAGATCAGGAACTGAAGCAAGCAAGGAGAATGGATACTTTGTGTGGCTTCAGGCCAGCTAGAGTCACTTTCTCTTTTAAAAGAAGAGTCTCCTGAAATCCATTCATGACAAGACAGCATTTTCTTCCATATCTTGGCATGCATCAGGTTCCATTTCAAAATCTTTTAAATACTTTAAAGAGGTGGGTTTTTTTACACTGAGGAGGGTTCTCTAAAAAGCTATCCATTCTCAAGCCAACAAGACAACAGCTCTCACAAAGGGGAAGAAGAAAAAAAAAAAAGAAAAAAAAAAAAAGAGTATTCTCCTGCTTGCCCCAGCCCCACCCTGGTATTGCTCAACCCAGAAAGAAACCATCTCCATCTGTGAGAGACCTTACTGTGAGGGAGGGACTGAGCCTAAGACCAACTATATTTGGAACACAATGCAAAACCCACCTTTTCGCAAAAGCCTTCCCCCAATGATGAGCCGACATCCTTTCATAGCCAGATAATGATTAGCATGAAGAGAAAGAAAAAGAAAAGAAAGTAAAAAGCAAATGAAGTATGAAAGTGCCAATAACTGAAATCTTTTTGGTAGATGTTAGCTTTATCCAGTATCTGTATGATTAGAGGTATCTTAACATTCAGAGCATTAGAAACACACAGGGCAGAGGATGACTACTATCAAAGTTCTTATACTGCTTAAGAAGGTGCCAACAGCTGAGACAAATCTGGAAGAGACAGAATCTGATATCCATTCGAAGAGCTGAAAAACATTAAGAAATTACAATGCCCAAGACCTGCAAAAATCCATGTTTATTTACAGTAAATAGGAAGCTTTCTTTCTACAACAGGGAGGACAAACAGTATCAACATTTTTTTAAAAGCATTTATTTTATACAATAGCGAAAACTACCTTCTTACCACCCAAACGAACTAATTAAATGTAATCTTACAAAAGTCTCTAGGAATCTTTATTACCTTAGCTGTTACCTCATCTTTGTATGAAATACTACAAAGAGGTATTATAGAATTTCTTGGAAAGCCGCAAGACCAGTAACAGTCATGACAGCCTCATTCAATTCAGCATTTTTAATCACAGTAAGAAAAAAATTGTACTTAAAGCCTATCCGTACAATGTTAATAATCTAAACATTCCAGGACCCGATGAACATTTGAGACACTAAATTGCTTCATTACCCTAACCTGGGCATGCAACATATAAATACATGGTCATTTCTGGCTGTGCACTCCCCACCAGCACTTTTATTTATAGAAAAACTTATCAGGAAACATATAGTTTTTTCGAACACAAATACTTTAAACAAAACAAGTGAAGACAAATTTCACTGCAGCCCTTCCTAATAGTGTGTTGTATTTTATTTCCTATCTATCATTAACATCTTTAAAAACATACAGACTGCTGAGTACTTCTGAGTGTAAGAGAAAAAAGGTTAGCCCGAAGGATATTCACAGAGGTAGCATCTTATTGCACGGGTATATCCAAGAAACAGCACAGCAGGGCATCCTACGACTGCTGACGAAGGAATTCTGCTGGAAAGTCAAAACAGTCTTACATTTCTAGCAACCACCAAGAGGTGTCACAGCAAACACTCAACCACAATTGTGTATATACCAGTTACTGCTCTGGGAATCCCTAAGTCACCACATATTATAAAATATGACATCGTTTTCCTGTATTATAAAATAGGAAGACATCAGGTGACAACGTCCTCTACTTGTCCTGATTTTACTTCCCTCCTACCACTGACCAGGGCACAAATCAGGACATGGAGCAAGCTGGATTTTGTCAGACTCAGTATGCCCCCGTAGATGTTCCAGCACGTGTAATTAAAAGGCAGTTTTTAGACTAGCTTGCTACATAATTACTCTTAAGGGTGAACAGTCATGGCTTCCACCTCATGAAATTTTAAATGCTACATGCTAAATTCCTACAAAGGAAAATGGTATCCAACATGGCTCTGAAGTTATCAATCCACGAATGCAGATTTATTCACTGAAGTGTAGTACAGCCCTACCATTATGGATGCTGTGATCGAGTGGAACAACTGAGAGGGTCAGAACTCAGCAAGGGAGACAAACAGACCTTCTAGAAATACATTATAGCTGGTAAAGGAGAGAAAACACTAACTTGGATGATTCCATTGTCAAAAGGTGAAGAACTCACCACTCAATTCTCAGCCTACCATAGTACTCATCTATTTAACTGGTACGACACTTCATGAAAACGAGTGGCTAGTTTAATTAGGTCTTATTTGTCAAACAACCAGTTTAAAGGGAGATCGTGAAGAGTAAATACAGGCTTTAGCACACACAGGCTATACCTCTTGACACATGTTCCAAATGCTCTCTAACCTCAGCAGGGAGGGGGAAACAAAGGAAAAAAAACAGGAGTAACAGTCAGGACAAGGCAGCTAAAACTCGAACCGAGCACAGCAATGGAATTGCCTACACTAGGCAGCCTGATGGAGGCGGGAAGTATGGACTGACATACAGGAGACTTTCACTTGGCAAAGGGAGTGTTGCTGCCCAAAGTAACACTTGCACGCTCACAATTCTGGCCGCAGACCAGTGGTGGGAAGAGCTAGCGACAACTGCACCACTGCCCTGAAGATCAGAGTGGGAAAGCGCCGACAGCAAAGCACTAACAGCCTTCAGTGAAGGAAGGATGCTCCCCTTCATGGGCACACAGGGTCTGGCTCGAGTCCTCTCCATGTATAACCACCACAGCCTCTGTCAATGTACTTGACATCATTTGGTTCATACTCTATACAGCATGTGAAAGAGAGTGAATCTGTAATTCCATGATTAGCACTGAACAACACAACAGTGAAGAAATCCTGCTTATATAATCAAAAAGATAAGTCTGGTGCCGGTTAGAAAAGCTTTTTAAAAGCTCTTTTGTTGCTTCACATTATCAAGATCTGACATTCATCGTATCTTTCCAGCCAAAGTTTCTTTACTGCTGATTAAAATGGATATTTATTGACATCAGCCTGGGGAATAATAGCTGAAGAGCCAACCATATTCTATTCTTCATCAACAATACTGCCAACTAAGTTGTTTCCAGAATCATCAAAAAGAGTAATTACATGCTAAACAAACAAACAAACAAAAACCAAAAACAAAACAAAAAACCAACAACCTCACAGTTGGTTTTCAAAGACCACATTGAGCTTGCAGATAGAAAACTTTGTTTAGGCTTTAACCCTCCAGGAACAAGTTTTAATTGAAAGTTAATTTTTGTTTATATGTATATATATACACACACAGCTCAACAAGTTGCTGCTTTATGGGCCAAGAATTCTTCTTAACCTAAGGGTTTCATCCAGGAGACTGACTGGAGTGTTACCACAGGTGTACTCAATACCTTTCAGGTATAAGAGCAGCAAGCATCTATTCATCACACGTTCTACAGATTTTTAGTGGCAAGTGATCTCCATGCTAAGTAGAGCCAACCTTGATATGCCATGAGCCTAAAAAAAAAAAGTGACCTCCGTTTTTGATCTGGCTGACATCCATGAGGCAGCATTACTTGCCTGAGAAGAGGAAGTTGCAGACACATGCTACTTATATATCATACGAAATGGAGATCTAGAGAGACAAATGCCTCCACTCTTCGAATTCCTTTGACTTGAGTCACCTGAGATATGTAGTCAACAGGAATTGTCTGCTTACATCAATATGAGTATGTCTTCTGAGTGGAATTCAAAATGGAGGATTGAGCAGGTAACGATATTAGGTGAGCAGGTAAGAAAGCCTAGGAAGAATTCTATGAAGTTTAGTGTACTAAACCCTGTATTTCCTCTTGTTTATTTTCTTTCAATAATTTCTGTAGTTGTGTTCTGTTTTTCAGACTGCTACTTCTAAGGCCAAAATTTAAGTCACATTCAATGGTGCTAATAAAATAGATGAACTAAGTCTGACTTTTTAACAATTTCTGGAGTAAGGTCCTGTAGCTTAGTTTTTCTGAGTTACTGAACTAATGTAGAAAAGCAAAAAAAAAAAAAGTTCATTTCCAGAAGCAGAACACCTCAATTTGTGAAAGGTGCACCACTGCAGTTATATATCTCTCTTTGTAGTTGTGGCACGACTCAAGTTACCTTAGCCCTAGGGTGCTGTGCTATGACTGGCTTAAATAAAACCAAACCAAAAATAGTAAGAAGCATTTCTAGCCTTTCCCACCTGAACTGGGCATTCCCACCCTCTCTCTACTCTGCGTCAGTATTTGCAGCCCCACAGAACAGGGATAAACCCGCTTTTAAGGATTCATTTGAGTCAGATCAGGGTGCTGACCAGACTCGTCATACAGCCCCACGGTAATTAGTGCCAGTACAAACCACAGGTGGGGAGAGGCAGCCAAGGCTGACATCCCCAGCAGCCTCTTATCAGTTCGAGTTGACAGTGAAACCAAAATGATTAAACGACACGGCACAGGCTGTTTAGCAGAGCTGAAGAAAGAAACCTCTCACTTCAAAACGTGAAACTACTAACTGTCGGTGGCTGACTCGTAATGCCACACAACCTAATCAGGTATTTTTTGAGTACAAACACAGTACCGTACCTATTGGGCATCCCAGGCAGTGAGAAATGCACAAAAAGCATCTTCCTGCTCTGTGAAAATTTGGAATTAAAAAATACATCCCGGATGAAATCCTAAAACATATTTTATTTCTAGTTATTTTGCCACCTTCACCTAATTTAATTCAAACCAGAACATTTATGATAACTGGTGAAAAATACAGAAGAACGTAGATGGTCCACATAGAACAAAAATCTACCAGAACTCTTGGCCACAGGCACGTTTCCCTCCTCGCCCTCTACTTTTAAAAAACAAAACAAAAAAGGGTTTCACGCTACGGAAGAAAGCATTCCAATTACAGATCTATTTGTAATAGGAGAAGACTGATAAATAATATATAGAATAATGTGAGCTTGCATATTGTCTGCAAATGCTCTAATGCATTTCATAGCTAATTGGTAATAAATCAAGAGGTACCGCACTAACCTTCACGGTATCTTAAAAGTAAATTTTTGAACCTAACCCTGCCATTACTAATCATTTGGAATAAAAAAAAATTAGATACTTTTGCTGCACAGAATCCTTTTGTATTGGCTTGTACAAGCACAGTTGCCATCACATGGTACTTTTCAATAGCAAATTTTTCACATTAGGCACAGTCATGGAGGTAAGAGTATATTTTAGTCTCGCTTTTCCTCAAATTACTTAATTTTTTTTTAATTCAGATTGGCCTGCAGTGCCAACACATTCAAAACAGTTGCCACTTTTCCCCCAGAAACACAGCTGTGCAACGGACACAGAGGTTCAAATTAAACTGTTTAGTCTACAATTTTCCTTATCTATTTCATGCTCCTAAAAAAAAAAATAAAAAAATGTATCTACCAAATTCCATACCACCTATATTTCCTTGTTTCTATCTACAGTACTCTATCACCTTGCCAGTCTTTGGTTGTTTTGGTTTTTTTTTTGGTTTTTTTTTTTTTTTTAAATGAACATTTGTCCTACTCTCCACAATCTTGTTTCTTCTGCTCCTATTTCTTTGTCACCGGTTGTCCTCCATCCTGCCATATGCACACTCCTCTGTGCCTCCTTATCTTTTGTTTTCCACCATCTACCTTCCCTTCCCATTCTGTTTCCATACTCTTTCCTCCCTTCCTCCTCATCATTCGTAAAACAAGTTTACTCATTCTTCTGTCACCTACAGGTCTTTTGTCTGTGTCTACCTTGTCTCCCAGGTTTGGATGAAGGAGGTCTCTGCTGCCTCTCTGTTGCTTTTTCTCCCATGTGCAGGACGTAATTCTGAAGAAGACAGAAAAGATCCGATCCTCTCTTTCACTTCTGTCCCCTAAGCAGCTGGCAGGCATTGCTGCACAAGACACGGCCAGTGAGGAGCTGCTCTACCTTTGCGGTGAGAAGCCAGCTCATCACAGGCCAGCACCCAGCTTCCAACTGTTCAAGTGTGAAGTTGCTGTGATCACAGATCATCTGGGATGCCTCTGCTCTCAAAACCAGGTGACTCGGAGCCAAATTCTTTAATCTCAAAGGCACTAAAGGCTTGATAGCTGGGAGCGGCTTTTGGGACAGCATTTCCACTTCAGCAGTACATGCATGAAGTGTCTCCATAAGAAGTGGTATACACTGCCTTAAAAAAATACAACCAAGTACTGACAATTAGATGTTGCCTATTCAACAGGAGTTGCCAACCACTGAACGTGGTTAACTGCAAGCACAGACAATGATAATTTACGCTCACCGTCATTCTGGAGGCTAACTTCATTTTCAAAACTGCAAGTATAGGCATGGATAAGGTACGATCAGCATGCTTCAACCAGATTCAATACCAGCCAAGTCTTTGTCAGCAATGGTAACCTTTCAAGTAGAAAGGCATTAAGGGGGTCCACAGCCACGGCCCAAAGGCTGGCTGAATACCTTGGCACCTCTTAAGCCTCTCCCCACTTGAGCTTCAAAGAGCCTATGAATATTAACTAATTAGACTTCTCTTATGTGAAAGAAAATAAAGGGTTCAATTTACCTGCCAACACAATACAGCCAGCTATGGGGTGGAAGAACGGTTGGTTGAAGTATCAAAATCGGCACGTTTGGTATTAAAAAAGACCTGGCATTCACAGCTGAGGGGGTAATTCAGACAGACTAAATGTCACATTTAAATTTAGATTTAAGCAAGGCTGAACAAAATGAGTTTTGGTAAAATTTATAGATAGCTGACGGCCACAAGAACATGAGAGACAGCTTCCTGACAGATACGGTATTGTACCGGGGGGGTGGTTCAGTGGATTTGGCGAGTACTCCAATTAATCACTGACAATATCACTACCTACAGGTATTTCTGTGGTCACCAGCCCAGATTACAGCAGTTGAAAGATATGTCTTAATCTAAATTTAGGG
Organism: Charadrius vociferus; assembly: GCF_000708025.1. NCBI lineage: Eukaryota > Metazoa > Chordata > Aves > Charadriiformes > Charadriidae > Charadrius > Charadrius vociferus. The sequence continues at coordinate 4,078,307 of NW_009649864.1, read as the reverse complement.
CAATTAATCTGCAAGCAAGACAATCCCCGTATGTTAAATTATGAAGATTACTGAAGAAAAGTGTTAGACCAATATTTTGAAGTGAGAACAAGGTGCCTTAAGTGGAAGACATGTAAAATTCTAGCTTCAAGTGCTAGAACACACAGCGTGTGAATAATGTACTTCCTCGAGCACATACTAAGTCTTTCCACCGTTAAGTTATCCATAGTAGAGTTTGAATTAATTATGTCAGAGAACCTGATCTGTACACTTTCTAAAATGATTTACTGTGTGGCCTCCACACATGTATACGGAGCTTGAAAGCCCTAGTCAGGTTTGCTTATAGACTAAAACAACTACCCAAATAAACTTTGTATAGTATACACTACAACTTCAACTTTCCCCATGGCATAGAAAGGGCTGCATAGTATTTTAATTATTTTCTTCCAGAAGGCAGGAAGCTCATTGAGATTTTACAACCAAATATGCTTAGTTGGCTTTTTGCTCAATACAGCCCTTAGCCTGCAGGTTGCATCTAGTGCTAAAGCAAATAAAGATCACAGAAGTTAGAAGTGCCTATTATGTCAATAAAATCTAAATCCCTAGTAATGCAGTAATTGTTCCATGCAGCATGTTTTCTAATGCTTTGTCTGGTCTTGTTTTAAACAATGGGGCTACCATCACTTTTCTTGGACTATTTATGGTCTGGAACAATCCAACAGTTTTTCCTGATCTTTAACCAAGTTTCCACTTTTTATGCCAGTACAAAACACAAGCAGTCCTCACAAAAAAAAAAAAAAAAAAAGCTCCCCTGTCAAGCTTAGCATCTGTCTTCTAGAGAATATCAGATAGCCTTTACAGAAAGCTGAATACAAAGTTCACTGATGGACTCATTTTAGACTACAGTGAGTGACAACTCCCTTCTGTTTATCATTTGGGGATGTGTCAGAGCCATGCACAAAAATGGTAAGACAGGATACACTGGGATCAAGTAAGTTTTAACTGAAAAGAAACACAATTCCTATCTGCAATAAGGGAGCCTCCTGCTGAGCTTCGTTTGTGGCTATCTGCCCATGTGGTGGGACTACTTTTTTGTTCTTTCCCCCTTTAGCGTACTACCTGTGCGATTGCTAATACAGTCTTTGATTCAATCTTGTAAATAAAATATCCTAAACCCTAGCTTTGTTAAGGGAAAAAAAAAGGGGGGGCGGAGGGGGGGAGGAAACGGGCTCCTTTATCTGGAAGCTAATTCCAATCAAGAAACCCTTTTAATGTCATCTGAACAGGTGACTAGCCTAACAGCGTCATTACCATCGAGAACCCTGCAAATTAAGCAGGGAAGAGGCCTATTATCTAGGTCACCTAGCCCACCCCTACCAAAGCCGAATTATTCCCATCTGTTTACCAGAGGTTTATTCCGCTGCTTTTTAGCAGTAAGTTTGCACGTCAGGAGAAGACAGCGACCCACCAGCACCACCACCACCCCCCTCCCCACCGCGGATCTTTTCTTCCCCGTTACCAACACAACAACCCCCCATCCCCGCCACCCAGAGACGCTCGAATAAAGCCTCACGGAGGGGACACCGGCTTTGGGGGAGGGATGCCCGCAAAGGCTACTAAATGGGGGAACTGTGCTGGGCGGGGTGGTGTGTATGCTAAAAAAAATAAATTAATTTAAAATAAATCGGTAATTTAGGAACAACGCAAGCGGTAGGAGGTTAATGACAGCCTTCCGAAGGGCGATGCCCCCACTACTCCCCCCC
>NW_009649864.1:4074902-4075232 GCF_000708025.1 Charadrius vociferus | reverse complement strand
AGAAAGTTTGCCCGCCAGGAGAAGACAGCGCCCCACCAGCACCACCACCACCCCCCTCCCCACCGCGGATCTTTTCTTCCCCGTTACCAACACAACAACCCCCCATCCCCGCCACCCAGAGACGCTCGAATAAAGCCTCACGGAGGGGACACCGGCTTTGGGGGAGGGATGCCCGCAAAGGCTACTAAATGGGGGAACTGTGCTGGGCGGGGTGGTGTGTATGCTAAAAAAAATAAATTAATTTAAAATAAATCGGTAATTTAGGAACAACGCAAGCGGTAGGAGGTTAATGACAGCCTTCCGAAGGGCGATGCCCCCACTACTCCCCCC
>NW_009649864.1:4062829-4073725 GCF_000708025.1 Charadrius vociferus | reverse complement strand
GGTGCGGGCGGGCCGGGCCGGGCGTGAGAGGAAAAAGGGCGTGAGCCGGGGCGGGGAGGTGAGGTATTGGGGAGCACCGTGGGGATAAGGGGATGAAGGCGCGGAGGGTGTCTTGGAGAAATGGCGGCATCTCCTCCCTAGGAAGCCGGTCCTCAGCCGGAGAAGGGACGCGGGGACAGACCCCGCTGCCCGCTCACAGCCGGGAGAGGGAACGCTGGCATGTGTCCTCCATAAACGTGTCTGTCTGCTGTGCAGCCGCCTTCAGCCTTCGGTCCTCTGGTAGTCTTCTGCCAAAGCACGTCCTCCCTTTTCTTGGACTCGGCCAACCCAGAAGATGGTGTGTGGTGAAGAAGGGAGCCCATGCCTGGGGGGTCTGAGGGGGCTGAGCAGGGCTGGCCTGGCACAGTTCACGGCCCTGTGTTTTCACCGCAGCTTGATGCCCGGCTCATTTGGTGGAGGAAGGTGGAAAGCCCGGGCTATCAAAACATGCTTCGTATATCCAGTAGTTACTCTGCACAGTCATTTTTAAGTGGACGAGGAAGATCTCGGTATAGTCACGAGCAGATCTAATTATGAATTAAAAATGAGAAAGAGATGTAACTTGTGGATACTCAGTATATAGGTGGTTTAGAAACAAATCTTTTTTTACAGAGAAAATGTGTACCTCTGTAGAAACAAACCCCTATATCTGGTGGGTTTTGTAAAAACTTGGCACCTCTGGGGATCTGGCAGCCTAGTGATAACATTTTGTCTCTCTAAGGTATAGTTTATCTGACAAACTTTATGTCTCTCATAAATATTTACCAGCTTAGGCATGAAATCCATCCTACAATGTAGGTACTATTTTCCTCACTTTTAGAAACATGACCAAGGAAAGATGGCCTTTGAACACTACCCAATAAATAAGTTGCTCGTCTGTTACTTCATCATCAGGAGTACAAAATGCTCCACACCACCTGAGCTGCAGAAGGAGAAACCCAGTAGACTTGCATGGAGTCTTATCTTCCTTCCTTGCTCTCAAGCTAACGCCTTTCCACAACAGGAAATTTGGATTTGAATACTCTCTTCTTGTGCAAATGGTCCATGTTTCTGTGTGTACACACATGTCCGTGTGCATATATGCTCTGACAGTACATCCTCATAGCGGAGCCACTCTCTCTGGGTATCAGGCAGGACCCTTTGCATGGAGAAGGCAGTGGGATTTGCCTCTTATCTGGCTTGCCAAGGTCAGTCACGAAGTCAGAAGCAAAGCCAGAAAAAGTACCCAGATCTCCTGACTCTCTGCTTTTGCCAAGGGGCTGCTGCTTCATCTTTTTGGTACCAGTACAGTATGTTATTTACAGTGTGTTTGTAAAAAATTGTAATTGACTTATGACAGAGTCAGAAAAAGGGTAAAAAATAGGCAGGGGTTTACTTGGGTTGTTAACCAGACTAATGTTCTCACGCTGCACTCGTGAGCGCTCCAGACAGTGTGAGATGGTTGACCTGCAGGTGTTGGAGCCGGGGAGCGATTTCGCAGAGTGTGAGCAGCACACTGAGCTCAGTAATGTTCTTTGTGCCTACAGGTTTGGTTTGCTGTCCCGAGCCTTGGCAAAACTGAGATCTGTGGACGTTTTGTGCACAGGCATGAAGAGGTATTAAAGTGAGATAAGCGTTGTGTTACACATACTCACGTTGCCATTCCATGGAAGCAGTAGTCACTCAGATGAAATCTGAACTATACGATGTGGACAGTTAGGTGAAAATCCTGGGCCTGTTGATACAACAGGAGTTCCGCTGTCGCCCTCAATACAGCCCACATTTAATACAGTCCAAATTAAAAGGGGCTGGGGAAAGGGTACAGGGTGAAGGGGAGTTGTGGGTATGGACTCTTTGTCTTTTTCAGAGTCATGTTCCTGATTGGCAAAGTGATTTTGAAATAAGAACTTTTGAAGAAATGCTTGAGACCACAAAAAGAACAGCAGCTGATTTCGCTGTTTCATTGCCAATAAATGGCAGCATTGATTAGTGCTATTTTTTCTGTGTACCAAAACTTGCACAGGGAATGACAAACTGCACAGCCGCTACTTTCTTATATTTCATTGTTGCTATATTCTGTTTCTCCTGTTTAAATAGATGAGTTAATTTCAAAGTGTCTTCTTAGAAATTGGGCCAGAGTAAAAAAACTGATTGCATGGGTTTCCTAATTCTTTGTTGTCTGTAAATATTCTGCATATTATCAGGCACTACTTAAGCTGCATTCACAAATCAGAAGGCGATTTTTTTCCTATCTAAAGGCTCTGAAAACTCAGAAAGCAGTCTGATAATCGAGTCGTGCTTTCTGGTTCTTCTGCTATCGCGAGTGATAGTGACAGTGATTTCGTAAGAGGGACTTCGATGACAATGTTTGCATGTTATCCAGGATAGGCTGCAACTCGCGCTTTGAGCTCTACTGGCTGCAGTGCTAACAGTTGTAAAAACTTGGTTTTGCCAGTAGAGTTGGAGAATATGACTCAAAGACACACAGGAAGCAGGTTAAGGTGCCTTTTTTATGTCACTCTTGGCTGTCACTGCACACAGAAAACAAAAGAAAAAAAATATGATACAAAAGGACATCATTGTGGTGAAGAATTTAGATTTTTTTTTCCTTCTGGACATTAGAAGTCACACTAAGAATCTTTTAGCGCTGCGCTGCACAGACAGAGTACACCCTAACTTTAACAGCATTTGTGATCAAAGTAAAAAAAGATGGAATTGATTACAATTGCTGGACAAAACATAAGGATTGATTTTAATGTATTCGAATGCACGGATTTTGAGTCTTAAAGGAAAAAGGATTGCAAATGCCAAGCTGACTGAGGAATTTCTATTCCCCTCACCTTACTTTAAAGGCTGAAGACTGAAAGTCATCAGTTGGGAGAGACAAGTAGAGAATCAGCTAATGTAATTGCTGTAACTGCCTCGTTGTGCACTGCAGCTATGACAGTATACGTCAGCTGGGAATCTGTCCATTTTTTTTTTAATATATATAATATTATTATATATATTATAATATATATAAGATAAAATTATATTATATTTTATATATATAACTATCCATTTAGACTGACCATTGTTATCCCTGATGCGACTTTTTGGTGTTTCTTTAAGCCTTTACAAAACATATTTTAAAATGCATAATGACCACAGGGATGTAACCAGTGTTATTCAGTCTTATTCTGATGTCTTGTTGTTTTTCCCCCATAGAAATTCTAAGATAATCCCATGCAGTTGAAGATTTCCAGGGCTGTTTCATCATCAGTGTTGCCTTTAAAACTAAAATCATTCCTTGTGTTTGAAATAATTATATTTATTTGTTTTAAAAATTTTAACCTCCAAAGAATACATGACCTTAACAGTGTTTTATAGTAGGAAGAAGTGTGTGATTTTGAACATGGCAACGACAAAGCTAGTGATAGAAAAGGACCGATTACTGTCTGGCACCTGAATCAATAGTCCGTGCTCAATTATAATGAGGCCCAAGTGCAGCCCACTGCCAGGCCAGGGTGAAATGTGTTTTTGATAGCAGAGAAGACAATGGAAAGAGAAAAGATCTTCCTCCTCAACATCATGTCCAGCAGAGAATGAAATCTGGAAGGTGGGAGTGCCCATTCTGAACTGGCCTTTCTATGCAGGAGAACAAGTCCCTGGGGACAGCAGAGTGGCTGTGGCACTGCAATTGCTCTGTGTTCCTCAGGTATCGGAGAAGTTCAGGCACTGGGCTGTGACTATGAGAAAACAGGAGCAAACAGTGGTGGTTCCTGGACTGCACGCCTCATTTAATTCCTTATCTGTAAGGCCAAGCACGCTGTGCTTTGCCTGCACAGCCGTATGGCATGGTGCATGAGATGTGAACCTTCGTGACGGGATCACTATCAAGTGCCTGAACTGGAGTATTTCCTCTATCATTTGATGCAAATGCCTATACGGATCATAGGCTCTGGGACAGAATCACGCTGCTCCGGAGGGATGGGTGAGAGCATTGCTCGCATGGGTTGGCACAAGGTCAGTGTTTAGAAAAGTGAGAGAACTGAAAATACCTTTTTAGCTTTCCATAAACCTGACGCCTTGTGGGTTACAAAGGAAATGCAGAGGACAAGTAGCCAGTTGGCGGTGATGCTAGCTCTGAATTTGACTCCGTATGTTTGAAGCTAAAATAGGTGTTTTATAACAAGCCTCTTCCATTCCTCCTAGTGCATGACCCCAACAGAGCTGCATCTTAAACATAAATCCTTTCGGATGCTTTGCCATCTGAGTCAGGCATGTTACTGTTCCTCCTACACCGTTTCCTGTGTGGTTGATACTGAATCAAAGACTCCATTCACAATGATGGGAAAAGAATAGATGACTCTAGCACATGTAATGTTTTCAAGTGCAAATTAATAATTGGTGTGCCCGAGCGTTAGTGGGAAGCAATTGTTTGGTAGCGGTGAGATAAATTTCAGGGGTTTTGGGCACAGGTTATCTAAAAATGGTGTAGCCCACGCTTGTTCAAAAAAGAACATCTAAAATTGTCGACAGGCTAATGGAAAGTACGCAGCTCGACTGAAATTCTCAGGGCCCACAATAAGCCCCAAGAGCTGGGTTTTGCTTGGAGGGACTCACCAAGGAGTTGTTAGACAGAGTTTCCTACTCCGTCTCCAACCCCGGAGCATCTATTCAGCTCCCACCTGTAATAACCATTTGCACCTTCAGTCGTCAGCAGAGCCTCTCAGCTGCCATCCCTGGTGGTTATACCCTTCCCTGCTCTTCTCTGAGAAGAATCCTTTATTCTCCAGAGATCCCCAAGTCTGTCTACACAGATAGCTTAGTGTACACTCAAACTGCTTGTAAGTCCACCCTATTTTGTGTGTGTTCAGGTTCAAGCTCAGACTGAGCCCCAGTGGTCTCTGAAGGCACCTCAGATGAAGGTCCAGGTTCTTGTTCATGCAATCTCCAAAGCATTGGCAGAACCAAGCCCTGAAGTCCCTCCATGTGAATTTCCCTGAAGTAATTGAGTTTGATTTAGATTGTATCTTTTGAGAAAAACAAAGTGAATCTTCATTTAAATATTGCCAGAGGCAAGGAATCCTTGTTCAGGAAAACTGTGCATGTGATTGTTCTCCCTCACCCTTAGAAACCTTTGCTTCTGCTCTGGATACGCCCAATGACAGCTTCTAGTTACTGGATCTTTCCTGTGTTTTTCTGGTGGATGATCAAAATTTTGCTCCCAATCAGGGCTCAGCTCACCCCATAGCCATCTCTTTCAGAAACTGGAGAGACTGAAATCCTGGGGTCTGTGACCAAAAGGCATCCTATTCCAATTTTTAAGCATTAGTGTGCGTGTTTTCTCTGATTCATCTCCATGTTATCAAGCCGTTTGTGCTGTGAATACCAGACGTGAACATGGTATTCCAGCTGTAATAACACAAAACCCAAATAGAGATGTGATATAACATAATGCGCTGATGCCACAGCCGAAGAACCCATTTAGACCTCAGATACAGAAACTCTGGAAGCTCATGTTCAGCTGTGGCTCACATGCCCTTTTCAGTACCTCTGACCCTTCCCCTCCACGCGCTCATCTCTCTTGAAGCTATGCTTTATTATTCTTACAGGTACACCTTTTCACTTTGGTCACACTCAAACATGTATCATTCACCTGAACACAATTTTGCAAACTGGTTTGCTCCGTACCAGTGGCACATCATTTAACTTCCACCTCTTCTCTGTCTTGGTGTCATCTGCAAAGCTTATCAGTAATCCTCTCTCTTTACTGTCCTTGGTAAAATATCAGTTGGTGCAGATGAAGAACTGATTGTGCAGGGTTACAGGACCATATTGCATTTTTCTCCCGCTAAAAAAATAGTTGATAAGTAGTTGCCACCTTGAAAATTCACATAACGCAGTGGCTGTCCCAAGGTGGGAAAGGGCCAGAGGGAAAATAAAAAACTCAGAGAAAACACAGCTGATCCCAGGGGTCTGCCAGTGAGCAAAGGAAAGGCATGCCAGGGCTGAGGGTTGGGTACATGGTTGGAGGGGGACACTGAGCCAAATGTCCCAGAGTGGCACCCAGGGAGCAGTGCCTGCTGCATGCGGTGCCCCAAGCACCTTACCAGGAACACCACGGTGGTGTGTAAGGGGTGATTAGTTAGACAACCATTTTATATGTGTCATGTTGGGTTTGTATTGTTCCGGTTTCTTAATCAACATGTCCTGCTGCAACAAGTTGAAGGCCTTAAAGAAGTCTAGGTGTTTGACATCAGCCTTGTTACATTTACCACTCAACCTTGCAATCTCCTCGGTGAAAGATAACAAGTCAGTTTGAAAGGGTCTCTTTCCATAAACTCCTGTTGATTGGCATTAATTATATTTCCCTCCCTTAATTCTTTGTTAATCTAGATCCTTATGAGTCATTCCATTATACTGCTGGGACTCGTGTCAGAAGACAGGCCTATAAATACTTAGATCTTTCTCTTTACCTTTTCCAAAAACTTTCCTAACATTTGCTTTCCTTTGGAACTTCCACACTACCCAGAAATTTACTGGAGATCACACGCAGCTGTAGTGCTGCACTGATGCATTGGAGAAGACATCCTTGACGATCACCCTGACAAAGCCAGCTGTGTTATATATTCTACTGAAACAAGGGGTTTTGGACAATGAGTTAACTCTGCATCCATAAGCAACCTTTGCAAAAGCACGGTAAGAAAACCTTCATTTACATGCTTATGGTGACTTTCTATATCACAACCTAGTACTAGGATCTTTTTTAAATGCATGGATGATTTTTAAAAAGGATTTATAGAAGACCGGCCAGAGGGAGGCACAGCACAGATGGGTTTTGTGTATGGTCCCCACCGTGGTGCTTCACAGCACCTTTGCTCTTCCCATACTGCACCACCTTTTTTGCCTTCCATTCTCCTCAAACAATGACAGCAACCCAGGAGATGTAGAAACAGCCCCATTGTTACTGCTGTTGCTGTAGATGTGTAGTAACATTATTGCCTTTTTTTTTTTTTTGGGTTAGTTTCAGAACATCAAGGAGATGACAAATACATAACATATTTGGGCTTGTTTTGTAGGAAAAGATGAGCTGCTGATTTGAAAATATCTGCTAGAAGGTCAACAGCTTAAAATTGAATTGGAAAAATATCACATTAATGCTGTTGCCCCAGTCCTGATTAGAATTCACATCACATGAGAACATAAAAACACTTTTGGAGAGAGTGAAGATGTTTTATTATCTAACCACAGGACAGTTTGTGAGGTGCATAGAAGAACAAAATGAATTGGAAGGAATGTTTTAATATCATCAAAATAAAACCCTGGAATTAGGACTACCATCGTGTCAAACACATACAAATAATCAACTGAAGTCCTGTATTCATCTGTGTCTCTATTTATCTGAACAGGTATCTGAAGTTGCTGGTGAGGGCCAGGTTCCCCCTGGCTGCCCCTGCAGTGAGCCCGGCAGGCGCTCCCCCGCAGGGAAGACGTGCTCCCAGCTCCGGCTTTGGAGGTACAGCACATCTTCATCCCAAAATAGTCAGGGCACCGGCTCTGCTTCTTCCTGGCCAAGAGCGCCAGTCACAGCTTAGCCTTTTTGTCACTGATGACAATACACGTGTTGGGATTAGGTCTGCGCTCTGTATGAATCACACAGCTCCGTATGACTTGCTTGAAATGCATGGTGCTACGTAAACCTCATAAAAGAATAGTCCCTTTTGGCAGTGAAATCCATACATGCTGCAGGTATTCTCCGTGGAGAAAATTCAGCCCGCGGCATACAGCTGAAGAGTTTTCTCCATGTATCATGGAGTTTCCCATTGAATTGCTTGCATCCATTTTCTTTTCACACATTATACAGCATCACGTGATTTACAGACAAATATCTAACTACAGCTGTAGTAATTACGACTCATTGCTTTTCTTTCCTTTTGCCCTTTTTTAGCCTGGTGCTTCTGCTGGGACTTGTTGGACCAAAGTCTCCTTTCACCATTCATAAAAATACCATCGGAACTGCTGGGAGCCGGGCAGGTGGGAAGCCCCAGGGACCCTTGTGCCTGGGGAGTGCTGCTTTCGGGGGGCTCTGCACCCCTCCCCTGCCCTCACTGAATGCCCGCTTTGCCACCTACCTTCTCCCTGGCCTCTTTGCCCACCTGGCAACAGAACGGTAAGTCTTGCTGGCAGGATTTACCCTTGCAAATATAGGATCCCGTTGAGCTAATAAATACTTCCCGTCATTGCCTAAGGTTGCCAACAGTAACATTCCCTTCCCTGCTTATAGGAGATGCTGAATATGGCACTGGTACTATTAACACCTTTAACATTTCTCCCATTAACATTTTCTGCCCATAAAAGGGTTTTCGTATTTTCTGTTGGCTCTGGTTTTACTTTCTTTTGTAGCTACTGAAGCTTGAGCTACATGAACTTTGGGAGTCAGCCTTTTAAATTTGTTTCAAAAATTTCACAGTAATTATAGATTTTTCAAGCTGGTTTTGAAAAGCAAGATAATATTGGAGAGAAATGCAGGGGTATGACTTGGAACGCTTTAGAAACCTTTTATGCTTACCCTTTTTTTCAGTAGCAAGATGGAAAAAAGGAAGAGAGATCCAAAACACCCATGCAAAAAGAAGCACCAATAATTTTTAATATGAAGCTTCCCTAAGACCTGTTGAGCAAAGGAAAGATTCCTCCCCCTTGGAAGCCAGCAGAATGGGGAGGACTTTGCAGATTTTTAAAGATTCAGTCAATGCTTGCTTCTATTTTTCAAAGAGCTCTTGCTGAAAGCACTTTTGGCTGTCTGCATTAGCAGATGAAATGGTTTTCAAGCCCAGTAAGAGGGGAGGTGGGAGCCGTGCTGTTTCCTGGTGCCTTGCCCTGGGAGGGGAAGAGAAGGATGGCATCGGAGGGGCCGGGGCTGGGTGGGCTTCGGGAGGCTTCTGGCGGGAGAAGAGGAAGGGAACACACATGCAGGACATGAAAGAAGATCTGACAGACTGAAAAAGCACAAGGATCTGAGGGATGGGGAAGAGCTAGCAGCTAGAAAAACATACAGACACTAACCCTGAGAGAGTATTCCTTTTGAGTAGATCCACTCCTCTCATAAGGAGGAGCTAACTGAGAGGCCACATTAGGTCCTACACGGGGTTTGATCCTTGGTGGTTTGAGTTCTTGTTTCCTAATAACAATTGGCTTCAGTGAATATTGCAGTTGATTATTGTGGGGAGGAGCCCGTAGGACACCTTTTAAGAGGAGGAAAATCGTTCTGCCTCCTTATGTGAGGCAGATGACCTGCTAGGGCAGTTGTCTCCAGGGGACGTTGCTGAAGGTCTGAGGCATCACCTGCAGCCTCCTGAGACCAAGCCTGGGCTCACCTGGGACCAAAGTCTGACTGCAATGAGTTGAGCAGAGATGTTTGGAGGACATTAAAGGGCTCCTTTAATGGGGCTGCCCGTTAGAGGGAGACATGTTGTTTCCACAGGGCTATGTTTGCCATCCACTGCCATGTCCCATAGCCCCCTCCATGGCATTGTGCCCTTGGACTTCAGGCTCTCTCTCAGGGCTTCTCCAGGAAGACCCAGCACAGACTGGGAGAGGACTTGGGAAGTGCACTCCACCCTCGGCAGATAGCAATGTGGGGCACACACAGCCAATCCACTTCAGCAGTGCTGGCAAATGCTATGTAAGCATCTACACACACACACGCATATATTTATATCCCTGTGTGCGTCCATACATATACCAGTACATATAACAGTAAACCACCTTCTGCTCCCTTCATAACAGACCCTTCCAGTATCTTTAAGTGTAATGCACGCTCCCCTCAGGATTCCATGGAGGCTGTAATGTAAAACAGAGTAGGATTTATCACGTTCTCTAACACCTAGGGAAAAGACTAATACTATTTTCTGAAGTACTGCATTGTTTTTGGGTTCAGCTATATTGCTTTTAATATTTTATGTATGTGAATATGATGCACTGCAATGAAAACACCCTTCTATCTTTTTCTAGTAAGTGCGTCTTTCAAAACAAGGAACGATGTCAAATGATGGAGAGGAGCTCGGTCTGGAAGGCACAAGAAAATGCATAAAAGATGAAGTCCTATTTATGTTTCCCACACGCACACACACAAAGAAAAAAAAAAAAACCCAACCAAAAAGCCAACCCACCTACATTAAAGAAACGCTATTCAAGCTACAAAGTAAGTCAGCCAGTGTGTGGCCTCTCTGTACTTGCACGTTAGGTTCCAGGCTTTAATTACAGGACTGCACGCTGCTTTTTCAGAGTGTCGTTCCCCCCCCGCCCCCGCGCAGGACCTGCTCTGGAAGCGCGGAGCTGTGCGTGGGAGAGGAATCCCCTTTGCTTTGCTGCAGGAGGTGGGGATGCTGTGGGGCTGGGGGGGAAGGTGTCTCCCCAGGGGACTGCGGCTTGCAAAGCTGACTTTGACAGCGACTGCAAAACTCCCTCACACTGAAGTCCGAGGGAGGTTTGTGCAATCAGCTGCAAAGGCAGCACGGAGCCGACAGGCTGGCCACCATGGAGAAAGGAAAATCTCGGAGCCGTTATGGATATGCCGACGGTGCACGGCCATGCTCTGTGGTTAGCTGGGTTAGAGCAGGTACCTCTACCAGGAGCAATGTAAATGCATTAGCGCGATGGAGTGGGCTAATTTCCCCTAAGCTCAGCAGTTAAACTGCTTTAGGGCTCGCAGAGGGCTGCTTCAGGTATCTCTCCGAGCAGGATTTTTGCTTAGCTGTTGTTCTGCAGGTGGGAACCGTCCATTTTGTGCGCGGAGATGAGCCTGGGTGGGGAGCCGTGAGGAAACGGTGAAAGGAGGAACATGCAGGGACAGCCTTTGTTCAGCGTCTCCTGGCTCTGGAGTGGCCGGCTGCA
>NW_009649864.1:4051760-4062775 GCF_000708025.1 Charadrius vociferus | reverse complement strand
CTGGAGATCCCCAGCATGGGCCACTGTATGTTGGTGACGGGGCCAGCAGCAGAGCCAGAGCACCAAGGCCAGAAGCATGATGGGAGCTAACAAAGCATTTGTCACAGGAGAAGGCTGCCGTGCACAATGTGTCAACCGACGTGAGACATAGGACCAGAAGGTTTCATCTGATGACAGGGCAGAAATGCGGATGGGAATGTTTTCTTCATCCCAGGCATTGCAGGGGACACGTCCTAATTGGGAGAAGGGACTCCTCTTTCCTCTTTCTGTCCCATGTCCTCTGAGGTCCAGCTCCTCTCCCCCAGCTCCTTATCCCAATTTCCCTTTCCTTGCCCGTCCCACTCAGACCTTCCCCCTCTGCCCCAGGGTACCCGCATCTCTTCTCTTCGCCTCTTCATCCTAGAGCTTTCCCAAAAGGTCGAGGACAAAACATGTCATCCCCCAGCGTCATCCTTAATAAACTACCTTGACTGAGACCTCCTGGCACAACAGCCAGCCGGCATGGCTGAGGCCAAGCCTGGGTGGGTAGAGCCTGGCAAAACGTAAGCGACTGAAGAGGTTTTACAGTAAAAAACGCCGGGCTGCGTTGACAGCAGGCAGCACTGCCAGTTGGAGAAGACATCCTGTGCCCAAGCAGCCCACGAGGACGGCTGGCGAAGGCAGGGCATGTTCCAGCAGACTTCATTTGTGGTGGCTGTGTGGTTGTAGCCATTAGAACACAACTTGTGGATCCTTCTGCCTTATTAATCTGGGAAAATAATTGGCTTGCTTCTCACGAACGTCTCTCAACGTCAGCAGTGCTGGGCTTCATGGTGAGCCGTTTCTGGGAAATGGATCTGCAGTTGGGAACAGACACTTGTGCTGAAGCCAGTGTCTGCTGCTTTCCACCAGGCAAGGTTCTGGCTCTGAAATTCCATTCAGTTACCCTCTTCCCTGTGGAATCTGAATGCTTGCATGGTTTTGTGGGCTTGTAAGCTTTTCATAACTTAATAGTAGGTCACATAATTCATCTTTTTGCTCTGCCTTTGCTCTTTAGAAAGATGAAAGTTTTGTGTTTTTTTTTTAAATAAAGCATTGCATATGCCACATGTGGGAAGTGGTGATTTCTAGCTATGGACTGAGGGGGCAAAATTGTATCGTTTATAACTGTATCATAAATAATGAGTCTGATGCCTGCGTTACTGTGATTTTACACTAGTCTAAAAGTGGAGTCATGAAGCTGAAAGTCAGCCCCAATATGTTATCGTTCCATTGCAGAGCTGCTAAACATTGGGAACCAGATCCTTGGCTGAACGAGAAGAGTTTCATTAACTTTATTTTTCAGTTCAGCTAATGAGCCAGGCTGCGAATCCTTTGCGTGATTCAAACCCAGCACTTTTGCACCAGAAGGTAGGCTGGGGTAGGTGTGGAGTCCTGGACAGAAATCAAGGACTGGCAAGACGTCAGGAAAATATCTGCTCATCAGGACTGCCTTCAGTGCAGCTACCCTGACTTGTCCCAACTGATGAGTTGGCCCCGAAGTCACAAGGCAGCACCTGAACCTGGAGCATGCTCTTCAGTGCCTCTGGTTTCTTTGAGAGACACTAGCGCAAGGCAGGATGAGGTCCAAACCTCCTGGATAGGTTTAGTTCAGAGGAGCAGACATTTGCTGCCGACTTGCCAAGGCTCAGTCTTCTTCCAGTGTACCCGTGTCTACAGCAACTCCGGTGCCTTGGGGGGCTGAGACTTTTGAGCTCAATTTGTGGCACACACATTGAAACACAGACTATGGGCAGGCTGAAAAACCAAACCAAGTCACAGCAACAAGAAATGCTGAGGTACAGCTGCCCAGGTGCAGCTTGTGTCCTTCCAGCAGCTGCAAACTGTGAATAAGGAGGGAAGGTGAGGCTGACGTGAAGTCCCCTCTGCTCCCCTGGCCCCTGCCATGCTCTGTGGGATGCTGCCCCAGGAGATGGCGAAATTGGGCAGGCTGGACCCAATTCTGGGTGGACTCCCTGCCCAGTACGCAGGCACACACAGCCCCCTTCACAGCCTCTCACACCCAGACAGAGCCACATCCCATTTGCCCCTGTGGGTTTACCCATCCTGACATCCTCGGGCTGCTCTGTTCCCACCCCACTGCTGGGAATATTGCCCCTGTTCCCAGTGCTGCTGCTGGTGGGCACCTTCACGCCTCCCTGCCGTGAAGCGGGCTGCCTCTCACCCTGCCTGCCCCTCCGCTGCAAGCTCCAAGAGCTCCTCAAATGCCTGATCCTCCTTTTGTGCCAGAGAGATGGCTGGTATCTCCACTGCCAGCAGCAAAGTCCATCCTGATGTTTCCCTGCTTAAACGAGAGAAAACTCAGGCTCCTTCGCTGCGGTAGGACAGCTTCCTGGCCGAGGGAAGAAGATATCCCCTTTCCTGCCCTCCTACCAATGAGCCCTTTCATTGCAAGCACTAGTAGACCTTTCACTACAAGGGCACAACAGGGAAAACCACAGGTTTGGATGCCAACCACAAATTTTCTAGTCCGATGAATCTCACATTTTTCATTTCCCCAGCAGTCCCTCCTGTTGCAGGACCAACCCGGTGGCAGGACCCCTTCCTCTCCCTATGTGAGAGGAATGGGATGGTCCTTCAGTGGGTTTGCCTTTCCCCAGAACAGGAGACCTCCGGGGCTGTGGCCCCCCATCCCCGCGGCAGCTCCCCATCCCCGTGGCTGCTCCCAATCCCCGGTGCCGGCGTGCTTTCCTGGTGAGGTTACACAACGGCTGTGGGGAACGGCGTGCTAGGACAAGGCGTGTGAGTCACCAAAGGTACCAGAGTCTTATATAAACCCGGCATACATTTTTGGAGTGCACTTTAGCTGAAAGGGCTGTCAGGAGCCCTGACAAAAGCGACAGCCTGGGAGGAGCAAGGCAGAAGAAAGCAAATACTGCTGTTCCTTTCCCCCCTCCTCCTTACATTCCATCCCTCTGCCAAGACCTTCTGCAGATCCAGGAGGCCCTGGGCAGTCGGAGGACCAGGGCAGCACTCACGCGTCCTGTGGTGTGTGACAACAGCTCCTCCAGGAAGGGCTTCACTGCGGTGTTTGGTGTCTGAATCTGAAAACTCCGTAAATAGACTGAATTTACCTCCAAGCCCACTGTCCTCTGCTTCTGACCCAGGGCTTTGCCTTCTCCTCCCTCAGCTGAGCCTGTGTAATCCCACTTTTCCCTCTGTGCTCTTCTCAGGGCTGGTATCACGAGCCTTTCCTAGAATTGCTGCCGTTCCATCTGCACAAGCAGACAGGGCTACTGGGGTACGGAAACAGCGGGGCTGCACACTTGACCCACGGCTGACAAAACGCATCTGAAACCCCTTGTACAGGACCCACACCAGGATCTCAGCAGGCTCTACCTGGGAGAAGGGCTTCACTTGACTCTCAGTCAATCCTGCACACTAGCAGAGAGGGATGTGACATGAACCCAGCTGCCAGCCTGGGAGTGTGGCACGCTCAGAGATGTAGTTTAAGAGACTGTAGGCAAGAGTCAGAAGAGTTTCCAAGTGATAGGGTAAATTTCTGATTGCTTTAACTTTGAACTGAATGCATCTTCCAGTTCCTGCATCAGGGCCCAAGTCTCACGACAGTGAGATAGCCAACAGGCCAGCTTTCACCAGCAAATGCTCATTTGTGGAAGCCAAGATGTTCCGTGGTTCAAGTTCAGCTAAACTTTCATCAGAGAGCTCACCTGGCTCCAGGACAGGCTCACCAGGCAGACCCAGGGCCAGAGGAATGTGAAAGGTTATGGCGTTCACCCAAACCACTAGGACCCCAAGCTCCATCCCACGCTTGCCAGCTTCTACCGGCAGCCTGATCCGGAGCTGGTGGGCTAAGGAGATGAAAGATGTCTGAACAGCTCTTGCTGGGCCGATCACACTTCTCCACCCGCAGGAATTTTTTTTTCATGATTCCAGCTCTCCCAGGGAGTGGGAAACCCCGGTCCAAATCCTGCCCCTGCTGGGGTTGACTTGTGTTGGTGGATAGGAACAGTCACCCATGAGGTGGGAGATGGATAAGAGAGCAGGAGAGGGTTCTTCTTGTGTAGGGGAGAAAGTGGCAAATGAGGGAATCTCTCTTTATGAATTGGATAATTTCTGCATAAGGAAACCTTTAAGAAGGTCTTGGCTCCATCCCAGCATGGAAGGGGAACACCGTCTGCAACCGCTATATTACAGGCTCCCCCAGATGGCTGAGGCTTTCTGCAGAGCGGCAGAGCACGGCTGCTGTGGAGGCAACCAGCATGGCCAGGGATTGACTCACCAGCAGCCAGCAATGACAACACACGGGGGCTGGGAAAAGCAGGGCCACAGCTTGGAGCTGGACTTTGCTGAGCACTGTCCACCACAGATGCCATCACGCGGCTGGCATTTTGGAGGGAAGGAGGGACCAGGCCCCGACACGGCTCCCTCTCACCTCACTGGGGCTTTCTCTACATGGAAGAGGGTTTCGGGATTGAGCTGGGAGGCTGCATGAATCATGGAACAGATGGGACGGATTCCTGGTGGATGCTTCCTCCAGGCGTGCGCTAACTCAGGCTGGGGCACCCTGTGCAGCACCTTCTCCTCATGATGCTCAGAGCTGTTGAGGAGCCCAAGAGCCGCCTTTTATGGGCGAGAAGTCCCTCTCCTTCTAGGCAAAACAACCCAAACATCTCCCCCATGCTTGGATGCCATGAACCTGAGCTGCGTAGACCGCATATCTCCATATTCTACACAGGCCAACCCTGCAGGCATTACTCGTTCTGGCGAACCCAGAGGGATCCTGCAAAAGAGCCAGCTGCTTCCACAGCTGGAGGGAAATGATGCACTTGGCAATACACCCCACAGCCACAAACAAAACCGGTGTCCACACACTAGACCCGAGCACCCCTGATTTCGGGGCCGGCCTGAGCATCGGAAGGAATCAGGGCTGAGAACTGACAACCTCGGCACAGTGGTGGTGCTGCCTGGCCAGGAGGCCGGGGCTGCCCTTGCCCTGGGGCTCAGGTGGCAAGGTGCCACCACATCACATGGGGCCAGTTCCTGGGTCTCTTCCCCCAGGGAGCTGCTCGCTGGGCCAAGCAAACCCAGTGGCGGAACCGGCTCTTGGGGGCTGTGCAAATTTTGACAGCCCAAACAGTCTCCCAAAATGGGCCCGGCAAGGCGGGATGGCTCCGGAGTCAGGGCTTCCCTTCCCTGGGAAGCAGCTAATCTTAACTGGGTACATGAGTGTCAACAGGTGCCATGGAGGGAAGAGGGACGAGGGGATATTGGTGCAGCTGGAGAAAGTATTTATAGCTGCTTTTTAAAAAACCCCGTATAGATCACATCTCTGTTAACGTATGTAACACAATCGGGAACCTGAGCTTTTTGTGATCCCATGGCTGCAGGATTTCCTGTGGAATCCTCTACCGGCCACAAAAACAAGCTAAAAATAAATGCATTAAAAATGTGTCACATACTGAAACGTGTGCGTGCCTATGTTTCTGGCCAGTGAATTGGGTAGTGGCAGCAGGGGTAGGGAAGGGGACAGTCCCCAGAAAACCCTCTGTAATAGCTGGTCTGGTGGGTTCCCAGAGAGTTCCAGGTGTGCACAGGTGAGAGCATCCACTGTTGATGGGGGTTTCAGGAGTCCCAAACATAAAAAGCAGTAAAAGTTATGAAATGGGAGCTACTTACTTCCCATCAAAAGCTCAAGGAGATCTAAGTGCCTCATTGGTTCATCCTCCTCTGAAAATCTCACCGGGAGTTTATTCCCCCAGATGCAAGAGACTAGGTTGGGTTCAGATCTCCCTGGCTTTACACCCACTAGTGATTCAGCTAACTCTTGAGTTTTATTCTCCATTTTATGCTGGAGGAAGAGAACAGAAGCAGATCTGGAACCCCCCCAGCTGGAGACCAAACCTGGTGAGACTGGCTCTACCCTCTGCAGGCTGGTCCCCAGCTCCTTCCAGCAGCGCCTTCCAGCTGCCGCGCGCCGGAGCAACATTGTCAGAAGGCTCAGAGCTCCAGAGCTCCAGAGAAGCAGCCCTGCATATTTAGCACTACCCCATATTTCAGAAAAAAAAAAAAAAGATGCAGAAGAAATGTTTTTCCATGCACGGAGAGAAGGACAGGGCCACCGGTTCATCTTTCGCAGCTACTGGGCTGCCTGTCAGGCAAAAGGCAGGGAGAGGGTTTAGGCCCTTGTAGGGATGCTCATGGGCCAACCCCCACAACAGAGCATCCATCACTGCCCTACAGGACCTCCCAAGCCTCCATGGACACAATCGTCTGCCACTGCCACCTCCCCGCAGCCAGGCCAGGCACCAACTCCGCTTGAAATCACGGCTGCAATAGGATGCACTCCAGCTCCTGGAGGGAGCGTTGGGGGCCAGACAAAACCCAGAGAGGACGGCATCACCTGGCAGCTCAGCTTCTCGCCCTCCCTTGGGCTCCTCCCCTCCCCTGGAAGAGGGTCAGGATGCCAGGACACCCTTAACAAGATACATCATTAATTAGGACAGCACCAGAGCTCCCTGGAGCTACAAACGGTGTCCCTTGGAAGGAGGGGAGTGAGATTCCTTGCAGCTGAACCGAGCCTGAGCTTCATACCCCCTAATTACCTCAGGCTGTTGTGAGTCAGTTGCTACTTGCAGCAGACGCCCTGCAGGCAGCAGTGTGAAGGAAGGTGGCTCCTTCTGCACATTAATTCAGCCACTGCCTTTGTTCCAGTGCTGTCGCACCGCACAGCAGCTGCCTATGCCACATACTCCTGTAACTGGACTTTTGGCAGAAGCGTGTGCTCCTGGCTGCCACCAGCCTGTGCTTCTTGTGGTATCACTCCAAACAGAGGCGACTCTGTCCCCTGTCCCGTCGCAGAGCTGCCTCCTGCCACCAGCACAGAGGCAAAGGCATCACCTACAGCGTGGAGAGACGGGAGATATTCTGGTCACCACTGTAACTATATATTAAAACCTTTCTCTAACTAGAAGGGCACGTAATGTTGTAAGTACGAAGGCGCTCTAGATTTGCTGCTTTGGCATATGGTCCCTTCCCCCAGCGCTCTGCTATTAGCTGCCAGAGATTAAAAGCTGCAACGTAGCAGAGAGCGAGCCGGAGGTGTCAAAGATGTCACCTGCAAGCTGCTCTTTGCAGGGATGGGGATGGTGATAGGATGGGGATGGGGATGGGGATGGGTGGGAGCTGCCAGCTGGAGGGAGCAGAGCAGCTTCATACTGCTGGGGACGGCAGTCAGGGTTGGGGCTGCTCGGCTGTCTCCCACCTTGTGCCCGTTCCGCATCCCCACCTCCTGTCCCACTTCTGCCTGCATTCCCTGCGCTGCAGGGGGAATGAGCCTCTGGCATTTTGGGGACGTCTCCATGCCCGGGAGGGAGGGTGCCGCTGGGGAGCACAAAATGGGTTTCCTGCAGTTCACCAGAAAAACTCCCTTCCCAATGGGTCGTCTTGTGCAGAACAAGCTACGGACGTAAGGGCTGATCCCTGGTTGTGATTTTTTGAGTGATTTTTAAGCCGCACCAAGAGAAGGGAGGCAGCCCATTGAGAGAGAAGTATTTTTACCCTTTCTGTGCTGGTGGGGAAGAGGCCTATTGTCTACCTCTGTTCAGTGTTTGGAGGTCAGAGCCTGTCTGCTTAGGTATTTCTGAACATCCACGCTAAAGAAGAGTAGGATAAAGTCCTTGACATCTAGGGCAACATGATCTTTCATCTTATATACTTTAAACTCTCTGGCTCTGATACATCCCCTGTCACAGCACGTGCATCCATTCAAAGCACTTCTGCAAAGCTTCTTTTCCTGACCTGTTGCTTTTCACGGGTTTTCTTTTCATGGCTTCCCTAGCTCTTCTTTCCTCACTGCATCCAGGAAAAAAGTGATCTGTCCTTTCCTGGAAGGCCCTTTACAGCCTTTTCACATCAAACCTGAGGTGCCAACCAGAGAATGGTCACTCCTTTGCTGGATACTTGCCACATTTCCCAGCAAATGATCTTCCTCCTTCCTCCTACAGAGGTATTTCTACCTTGCATAAAGGTTCTGCAGACGTCTCCTCATCTTCCTTTCAAGCCTTCTTTAAAAACCTTCCATTCAACTTTAAACTGGAGACAGAACAAATAGTGATACCCCCTCAAAGTCCCACCCAGTGCTGCAGCTGTGACCGTCCAGTGGGTCTGAACCATCACCCAACTCCATGGTTGCTGGATAGCCCATGGACACGTGGCTGCTCTGCACAGACACAGCCTGTTTCAGTTTTTCCTCTCCTGCAGCAGTTCTGCCAGCCTCAGGATGCTCCTTGAGCCTCCTCTGAAACCAAACCAGCTCAGCCCTTGCCATTCGCCTTGGTGGCCAGCGCTGGAGCCTGACAGATCCTGCCCCATCTCCAGCCTCTCCGCTACGCTGCTGAAACCACCTTGTCCTCATCCACCACCCAAACATTTCTGGGGTTGCTTCCTTGCACGGGTGCGTGCTTGCAAAGCAGATGGCGGGTTTGCGGGGTGTGATGGTTCTGGTCTGGCTGGGCTGTGAGAAGCTCTGCCGGAGCCACGCTGGGGCGGTTGGGCTCCCTGGGGTCTGGTTCCTGAGGGAGCAACGCACCCACGGGTGAAGTGAGAACAGCCTGAGCCACCCCGCAGCTGTCTTTAGGTTGATGCTGAGACACGAAGACTCCAAAGAAATAGCAGTTTCCACAAACGGAAACCTACCTCCGTGTTTTTTTCTCCCTGCTGTGAACTGGAATGTGGCCCCAGTGAGGTCTGGCAGGTCCCAGCCACTGCGGTGGTGACTAGCCAGGCAGGGTAGATCCTGCGTCCCGCTTGTCCTAGGCGTGGAGTACAAAGCTGCCCAAGCTTATCCCCTGCTGAGGGCAATCCCTGCTTTCCCAGTACCAAAAGTGAGAAGAATTAGCTCCAAACCACCCTCCCACCTGGGGCTGATATACTGAGAATAGTGTCAGGAGCGCTCAAAAAAGCACATTAATACAGATGGGAAGGGGGAAAAGATTGTTTTCCAGAGCTGGATTTTGGGATGTTTGAATAAGAAAGACTTACTTGGAAGCACTCTATGGCGTCACGGCTGCTGTGGAGGCAGCCACATCAGCTACTCCTCTCCCTGTCCCAGCTGGATGGACTAGATGCAATCCAGTCCTCACAGGACTGCAAAGGCTGGGGTTATTTTTCTGTAGGTCCCCATGACAGTCCGCAGCCCTCTCTCCAGCCTCCATTAAATCCATTTTCCTATGAAACTGGAAACCTTGATTAACAGCCTGCTAGGGGAGACAAATCCCTAGGGTCTTCCTGTGTGCCCATTTTTCCTCTGTAAAAGAGAGAAAGGACCGAGGTGTCTTCGAGCAAGATGACAGATTCGCAGGACAAAATGGGAAAAAAAAAAAAAAAGCAGCAGTTTCTTTGGAAGTCATTTTCTCTTAAGAAGTTCTGTCTGCATTTTTTTATTAATAATACAACACCCTGGATGTGTCAAAAAAATATGAGAATACATTTCCTGGTGGGGAGCTGCAGCCTCACGGAGCCAAGCGGTGCAGCCGGGTTGTCATTTGCTTCTTGGAATTTCATTTTCTAATCAACACATCTGTGAAATCACTGTATTTTCAAAGCTTAGTTTCCAGAGCTGCTGGGATCAAAGACTGGGGAGGAGGCGGGAGAGCGGGGAGGGGGGAAACCTGCCATCTCCGTCAGCAGCTCAGCACGGAGAAAATACCTACCCGGGAATGTCGAAACAAGGGGTGGTTTAATGCCCTGACCTGGGTTTAATGTTTCAAAGCCAAACAAGAAAATAAGGACACACAGACCCAGCACCCATCACACTCCCCCTTTAGGCGGGGGAGGGGGGAAATCCTTTCTTAGAAATTTGGGGATTTGCAGGGTCTGGCTGTCCCCTCCTGGGGTAGGAGTGCCACTGAGAGACCCAGAGAACAGGGGAGCGGGCTACAGGGACCCTCCTGGGGCCACCCTGTCCTGCTGCGGGTGACATGAGTAGCACTGCCTTCATGCTGTCCCAGACCCAGGATGACAACTTGCCCCGTTTTTTTACTTTGGTGTCCAACTGGTCCCACCTCCCACAGAGACTTGAGGCCAAACAGCTTTTCCCCAGGCATCTGATCTCACAGGTATCAAGTGAGAGGGGTTCAAACATGTTAAAATTGCCCAAACCAGAGTCAGACAATCAGGTTTTTGCTTCTCTGACACCTGCAAGGCCATAAATTCGCTTGTCTGGCAGTCACCTAAAAGCCCTCCCAGAAGATGCAGGTGAAGCTTGTGTTTGAAGAAGTTAGGAAGATATGGGGGAAAAAAATCTTTAAAAAAACCCCACTTTTGCTGTCTTCACTTATGAAAAATGCTACGGAATCATAGAATGGTTAGAGTTGGAAGGGACCTTAAAGATCATCTATTTCCAACCCCCTGCCATGTTCTTTTTTTCCATTTTCAAGAAAAGGCATCACCCCCAAATTTTCTCCCCTTTTTTCCATTATGATCTTTTCCTTGCCCACTGCACGTAGAGATGCCGGTCAGACCTTGCCCGATGCTCAGCAGCTACTCACACGGTGACACTACCACGTTGAGGAGCATCGCTTTAGTTCCTAGGCAAGAGGGAGATACCTACAGCTTCTGGGCGAGCAGAGTTACTTGGCTCCAGGCTGCTGGTGGGAAAGGTCGGGTGAATCAATCAGAGGTGCTAAGGTGATGCATGGAGCTGTCAACTTTGTGGGTTTGCACCCACTGCTGATTTGCAGCTGCTTTTTGGGTGGCAGCCTGGTCAGCCCCTCCACTGCGCCTGCCCATGCCTGGAAGACCTACATGGATGCAGCCAGATGCCAGTGGCAAGTTTTTGGACCCCCCTGCCAGAGCCAAGGGGGTGGCAGAGCAGTTGGTGTCCCCAGCGCTCTGCACAGTCAGACAACTCAGCCTCCATCAAACCATCCCACCACCCCTGTGCCACCTCATCTCGCAAAGCCAAGATGCTCAACCCTGCTGCCCAGGAGCAGCTTCAGGTGGGATCGTGTAGG
>NW_009649864.1:4049978-4051748 GCF_000708025.1 Charadrius vociferus | reverse complement strand
TACAAGCTGATGCTCTTGCCATTGTGCTTTTTGTTGAAGTTTTGCTGCGTGCGACATGAATGCAGGAAAATGACATCACAGGAGAGTGGGGGAAAAAAAAAAAAGATGCTCAGATTCATCCCCTTGGACTGCTGGGCAGGAGCTGGATGGTGTTGCCAGGCCATTAGTTGTATTTTCTCTGCAGCTCCCTGAGGCTGTGGGTACCCCTCATGCATGTGTTACAGCTCTTCGGAGGTGTTTAATTCCAGCATCCCGGGTATCAGAAATGCAGCTGGAGCAGGGACCGTGGGACAGCAGGGTGCTGCGTGGTGAGTCACTGGTGCATGAGAGGGGACCGTCTTCCACCAGGCAGCACTGCCACATCCCATGCTGGAGGAGGAAGGTTGAAGTCCCGAGATCATCAGCAGGACAGGGCAGGTGCCCACCCGGCTGCGTGTGCGGCATCCCCCCCGCACATGGCATTTGGGCAAGCGCAGCTGGTGAAATGGCTCATTCACAAGACTCATTACCTGGAAACAGAGTCAGGAGCTGCACAGAGGATGCAGCTCCTGACTCTGTGCAGCGTTTGCTCCACCGGTTGTGGAGATGTAGTTGTTCCTGCAGGCAAAAGCGCTGCCAAGGGTAAGCAGGCTACGTATGGCCTCAATACATCCTCCAATGTAAAGGGCATCATTTTGCCCTCGGAGCATGTAAACCAAGATTACACGGTCCAGGGGTTTAAGACCATCCTGCATAACACAGTCTGGAGGGTATCATCAAGCAGGTCCTCCCTGGGTGTAACCTGGATGTACTACATACCTTCTGGAAGAAAATACCTCCTGATTTATAGACTGTGTGTGATGGAGAGGCAGCTGTAGCTCTCCCTCTCTCTCTCAAACGCTTTCTTGACAGTAGTTTTGGGACAGGATTATTTCCACCACCCTTACCTGTATCCACCACCTGCCCCATCACTTGGCTGCCCACTGTTTCCTTCTGGAGAGGCATCTCCTCTACTGCAATGCCCTGGCCACCCTAGGGCAGAGGGTGACAAGGCAGCCTCTGCACCACCTCCCCGTTCCAAGGCTCCCCATGTGGCAGGTGTGACCCCACTTTCCACAGGGGTCGGGTGTGAGGCCTGGGCTGGGAACGCCGTTTCCATCCAACATGGAGAATTTTGCACTTATTCCCCCTAAATGTGCATAAGGAGATGCGATCTCAGTGGGTGCTGGAAGGGAGGAGACTAATCCAGGCAGATCCGTAGTCAGAAAGTGTTCAAGAGTGGGAAAATTGGAGGGGAGGGGGATGATTTTTTGGTGGTTTTTCTTTTTTTTTTTCTTCTTGTTTTTCTTTTTGCAGTTCTTTCTTTTGTTCTTTCTTCTTTCTTCCTTTTCCTTTTTTCTTCTTTTTCCTTTTTTCTTTTTTCTTTTTTCTTTTTTACTTTTTTCTTTTTTCTTTTTTCTTTTTTCTTTTTTCTTTTTTACTTTTTCTTTTTCTTTTTAATTTTTTTCTTTTTTCCTTTTTACTTTTTCTTCTTTTTCCTTTTTTCTTTTTTTTTTTCTTTTTTCTTTTTTCTTTTTTTCTTTTTTCTTTTTTCTTTCTTACTTTTTATTTTTATTTTTATTTTTTATTTTTTCCTTTTTACTTTTTCTTCTTTTTCCTTTTTTCTTTTTTTTTTCTTTTTTCTTTTTTCTTTTTTCTTTTTTCTTTTTTCTTTTTTCTTTTTTCTTTTTTCTTTTTTCTTTTTTCTTTTTTCTTTTTTCTTTTTTCTTTTTTCTTTTTTCTTTTTTCTTT
>NW_009649864.1:4034892-4049496 GCF_000708025.1 Charadrius vociferus | reverse complement strand
GGGTTAACCAACAGGACCCACGGGAGGGGTGGTGGTGGGATGCTCAGGGCCACAGAGAAGCACCCAGGCTGGGCGCGGGTCAAAAAATCTGTCCCTGTTCCCTTCCCATGGCCCGTCTGCCTGGGCTGTGTCCCACTGGCGCTGGGGAGGTTTGAGGGACCAGCGTGGGTCCCAGCCGACATCCCCGGCCTGGTTCTCCTGTGCCTGGTGGGACGTTCATGGGAAATGGGTCTCTGCTACCATCAGAAAACAAAATTTAGGGAGGGAAATTGGGTCATGGAAAATTCCCAGCGCTGGTGGCGTCTCCGATACCCGGGCACCTCCGCAGGGCACGGACCTCTCCACGATGTCCACCCTGTGACAGCTACAGGCATCTCCATTACAGACACCAAAATCACCCACCACTGACCAGTTCTGGACCAAGGCAGAGACTGTTTGCCACCAGAGCAAGTCCTATGGAATAGGAAAGGCAGAGTAGTCCCATGAGGAGATGTGCCCTCCAGTAGCTCCTCACAGGTTACCAGGTCAGGCCCTGAACAGCAGCTGGCTTCTCTGATCCAGGGCTGAGAATGGATTTGTGGGAAGGGGGAGGACAACAGAAGGTGCCTGTCATCCCTGATGGCCCTGCTGGCCTGCTGCACTACGTGCAGGGCAGGTTGGGTCATGAGTGCAGCCACTCCTTCCATCCCCGTGCACCCGTGGGTAGGTTTTCCTGCAGAACAGGTTTTCTGGTATGAGCAATACCGCTGCGCGTCTTTCTGCCTTCCAGTCCCACCCCCCGGCCCTGAGACAAGGAAAAAAAAAAAAAAAAAAAAAAAAAAAAAAAAAAAAAAAAGGGAGTGACAAAATCAAAAAAAACTATTTTAAAAAAAAAAAAAAGAAACTGCAGCAGTTAGTGCCTTGTGCTCGTGAAGCACTGCAGCTCCCCAGTGCACATCACCGAACGCCCCCAGAAGAGGCTCTCACGACAGACAGGTACCTGCTCTCCCACTTCTCCTCCCACCAGGAACACTCAGTTCCCCCTTGATGATTCAGATAAAACCACCCCTTTGCCCGGGAAAAGCCTGTTGACATTACCAAACAGGAAAGGCCTCACCGGTCGCCCCTCGCTCCTCCACCACCCACATGGCCACCTTTATCTCCTGGCTTCCCGCTGGCTGACCTGGACCAGGATGCAGCCAGCCGTGCCTGTGGTGCTGAGCCCATGCCTCCCTCCCAGCCCGCACGCTCCTGCCCTCCCCAGGGGACCGGTCCTGAGCAGACATTTCACCCGGACATTGCGTGCAAAACTGAAAGCATCTCCAGGTCCATGCAAGTGAGGAGGTTCACCAGGACTAGTTAGCTGGGAGAGACTGGCTGTGCAGCTCCAGGGGTTTCGTGAGCACCTCTTGCTTCCTATGGCATTTGTTTTGCCAAAGTCAAATGCGTTGCTCCTCTCTTCCAGCATCAGGATTGACCAGGAGCTGTCTAGGTAGACTCATCACCCTCTGTCCCCTTTATTTTTAATCAGCATGAGGAGCACACCAAAAGTTAGTTCTGCCTCCATGTAAGTACTTTTTATGGTGTTTTATCTATCTCTGGACTCTTGACTTCACCAAGTCATGCTACTTGCTAAAAACCTCGGCTCCTCCATCTGGCTGCAAGATGAGGATGATGTTCTTTGGTGACCTCCACTGGGAAGCATCCAGCCTGCTTTCCTTACAGAAAGGTTTCCCTTCCCTTTTTCTGTACCACTCCACCTAAGCAGAGACTTTGCTCTTCTGGAGGTGGTGTGCTCCTGACAGCAGCTTGAGCAGATGTGGTTACCACCTTGATCTGACCTCATGGGACCTGGCTGACATCATTTGTCTCAATTAAACTGGTTCTTCTGATTTTGTGAAAAGTCCACCAACAGCCAATGTCTTTCCTTAAACTTGCCCCTTCTGCATTCTGGATCTTACATGGGAGTCTTTCAGTGGAATAACTGGAAACTAAAATCTGGCCATCCTGTTCGTGGAGAAGGCACAGAGAATGCGAACTCCTGGATCAAATGTCAAGTGATGATAAACAAGAATCTAAAGAGATCATTTTAAATCCCCTGACTTCCCCACATAGAGCAGTATTTTCCTGTCATTGTAGCTGTGCTCTTGCTTCCCGTGTCCCCTCCGAGCGTGCTGGCCCACCGACCACAACCACCCTGAGCCCCACAGCATGTCCAGCTGGGACCGCCACCTCCTCTGGTTCGTGATACTGAATATCAGCACAGGCTGAAGGAACAACGGAGGCAGGAGATGGAAGCCTTTAAATCCAGGTTTCCCAGCCTCAGAGACCATGTGAAAACCCCTTAGACTCTTTATTTAGTTTTTTCCTTCTTTATTTAGCCTTTTCCTATGCGAACTACTCTGTTCACAATTTGTATACCTGTAACTTTGTCCATAAGAATGATTCTTAAGTAGTTAATAATTGATTAACATCTCCCTGACAACAGGGATGGGATTCTCCTGGGGAAATATGCTTTCCTCATGTTTCTTTTAAAGATGCCAGATGTCTACCTTAATTACACAGACCCAGAGCCAAACTCCATTGACGTCAGTACCGTTAGCTGGGTTTTATTAATATCAGGTAGATATAAAAATCAGTATCAAGCAAGAATTCAGAGGGAATAATACAACGCCCACACAAACCTCCCGTTGAGGAGTTCCTGGTGTTGATACCTCCCTTATCTGCAATGTATGGGTGAAGTGCCTCTGACCCCTGGCTCGGACCAGAGCTCTCCTTTGCATCATCTCTTCCCCTCTTGAGAAAGAAAATACTGTGCAGAAAATGCGTCTAACACCACGGCGATGAGATCAGAGTATCAGTGGAAAAAACAGTGCTCTTCAGCTCCAGCCTCAGGAGCTGTCAGGGTCCTGGGAGCAGGAACGGGCTCTGCAGCCTCCTGTCCCACCTGACAGTTGTGTGGAACCGTTCCCTCTGTTTTACTGAGAATGATCAGGTGGACCTCTGTTTCTTGGGTTCCTAACCCAAGAAGTCAAAGATTTATTTTTTTTCTTTTTCCTCTGAAAAACATTTAGGAATTGCAGAATTTTACTGAATTAAAAGCCGCATCACCTGAGTGCTGGGGCTGTGTCCTTGATGGATGTCAACTGGAACAGCTCTAAGGAAGCCACGGAGATACATACCCTAGTGCTGGTCCACACTGGGTAAGGAAGTGATGTCCTGGGAACGTTGATCAGCAGCCTCGGAACAGCTCCTCACCAATTCCAGGTCCAGAGACAGACTCTGACACCTCTGTGGCAGCACAATGATTGTCTTCAAGAAGAAAGACATGGACACCGCCCGCACCTTGTGAAGCACGTAGGCAATCCCAATGGCTTCAACAACTTTAAAAGACTTAAGCTGAAATTTAAGCGCGCAACCACTATTTCACAGACAAGGCTTTAAAAAGCACAGTTTTCAGGCTGCTTTTTGTTGTCTTTACTTCTGAGTTTTCTGTTCCACATCTTCACGGTTCCGTGGTCTCACTGAATGCCAAGGGGTCAATCCTCAGCAACAGACTCCGAGGCTCTTTTGGAGTAATTAGTTTGAGAAGAAAACAGCTGCCACAATTTGGAAGATTAATTGGTGGGTCAGCTACTTTTTTTCCATTTCTCCTTGCCATTTCCATGCACGCTGGTTTCACCAGGAGCCCAGAACTACTGTGATCTTTATTACTACCCTCTAATAGCCCTCAAATGAAAGGACAGCTTCGTTACAGATCGCTACATTAACTACTTTTCAGTAATACCTCTTCTTTTCAAACATCAAGGTTCAGAACTTGCACAAGTGGAATATCCTCGCATACTAAGCGTTATTTATTAGAGTTATAAATCAACTCTCTTAACTCTATGGTACATCCGGGCAGCAACAAATCAACCGAGCTGTTTGACTTGGGTGGAGATTGGGATCTTTCAGCGAGCGTCTCAACCCAAAGAAGATCTTAGCGGGGAGGAATGATAGACTCATAGCAATCCCAGAAGATCTTAGCGGGGAGGAATGAGTGCCTCACACAAGTGACCCCAGGGAGGGAACTGTGCCCTGTTTAAAAAGCTGACCCTTTTGGGAGCACCGTGCCGCGGTTACACCGGCTGGGGCAGCCATTACCACAGCAAGTGGAAATAAAAAGCGCTCAGCACATTACCATGGCTGCTGCAATCCCTTCAGATCACTTTTCCTTTATCTTTAGTCATTGCGTCACTACAAGCCTGAGCTGTACCCTTTGAGGAGCACAGAGCACCCTTGTACATAACATGTCTACCACCTCCAGCTGAGCAAGGCGCTGGCCTCTAATGACAATTTCTAGGCTCTCATTGATAAAAAACAGGGTGATTTTACTTATACGCACAGCAACAACCAGGATTTCAAACCCCAGAGGAAGCCGCTGAGCTCCTTTCCTCTGCTCTTGATGCTGCCCTGAGCGAAGCCCTTAGCCGAGAAGCTCCCCGTTGTGCTGGATGGAGAGAAGCCGCTGATGAAGGCTGCCGAGCTGCAGCCAAGCCCCCGACGGCAGGGTCCTGGCGGGCCAGGGAGGTTTGCGAAGCCGGGGCTGAGGGACCCGCCGCTGGAGCTTCCACCTGCCAAATCGCAGCATTCACGCTGGGGTTTATAAAACTGAGAGGCTGCGTGGTACGAAGGGAGGGAAATCACCCAACACTCGACATTTCCTTTCCGAGTGCCAGGAGGCTCTTTGAAGCTCGGAGCAGATCGTATCTAAACTCCACGCTGCCTTTTGAAGATGTACTTGTTGCTTTTAATCAGATAGCAGCAGCCATAAATTCAAAGACTCGGGAACCTTCTAAGTCCGACTTCTTCCTTCCCTAAAGAAACGCTAACAAAATGAGCACTCATTTTCATTAGGTTCCACTGAGGTGGAATCCTCAGTTAATGACCCAAGACGGAAATAGCAATATGTATGTGAAAATAGGGTGAGCAGCATAACTCAGTGCCAGGAATTTCATAGTTAGCAGTGGCCTCCAGTGCTTCTAGAAGCCTCCCCCATGTCTGAATATTAAAGTACCACTTTATAATGCACTTAATCTGATCCATCTGTGGGCTACTACAGACAAGAGCGCTTCCATTCCCTGCACACTCCCATCATGTTTAATCCCAATCTACCATCATGCCGCTTTACTATGACATCATCAGTTCACCGATCCTACAGAAAACTGTTTTTTTTGGTGGATTTATTTCCTAGTTTCCCTACTGGAGGGAAAAGGTCTATCTTGCTAGTCACTAGGTGTCAGGGTGGAAAAAAGAGAGATTATCCCCTTCGGTGGCAGCCTGCAATTAGGATCGCACCTGCTCTAAAATGAAATTAACTACACCCAGAATGAAGTGTCACCATGTCCCATCTGGTAGCAGCCAACACCGTGCAACATGTACTTCCCACAGAAACCTTTGGTCACATCCTAGAGATGGTATCAACCTGGATCTGCAAAACTGCATCTGCAGACCATGAGCATGGAGCAACTAATGATTTTAGTGAACGGCGCTGCCCTGCAGTAGGTAAGAATGAAGCTCAGAGAACCAGGAGAAGTACTGCCAATGCTGCAGAGCGCTCTCTTGTGTGGCTAGTGAAGGGGTCAGTGCGGCTAGTGAAGGGGTCAGAGTGTTTCTCAACACTGCAGCTGTGACATGCTCCTGGGAAAGAGCAAGGCTTCTCCCTATTCCCTCCGCAAGCAGGAATTCTGCTCAGAAAGGCAAATCCGTCCCAAGCCCCTACCCAAGGAATGTGCCCGATGCACCCACCTCCCACTGCAACAGGTAAGTGACAACCAGGGAGGCATAACTTGAGGGGGAAAGCCTTACACCCACATCACCAACGTGACTGGGAGATACTGGTGAATGATTTCATTTTCTGGGTATTGCTAATGCCCAACCTGTTGCTACAAGCAAGCAGGAAGCCCGGGGCTGACACCTTGCCTCCAGCTAGACAGTGTTTTTAACCCTTCCCTCCCTGACACCATCCCTGAAGTTCTAGCCTTTTGCTTTTAAGAAGTCCAACAGGGTCTAGTCTCTCTAATTGCTACCCACATGAACTAAAACCCAACCCTACAGTTTTCCGCAGCAATACCAGGCAAAGATCATCAGCTCTGTAACAGCTGCACTGTACTCAGTTGAGGTTTTTTTCAGAGGATCTCAACTTTTCCAACTCTGCTTCCAGCCGGGCAGGCAATGATGTGCTCACAACTGTTACATCAAGAGGAGGTACCTTCTGTAGAGGTTACATGGGGATTAACAATTCATCTTCCAGGTTCCCAACCAGCATAACAATTGACAGTTACTTTTGAGCCACAAACTCAGTTTAAACAGAAAGAACAAATTTTCTTTTAGAGAAAAAGAAACCAGGAATAAACCTGTATTTAAATTAAAAACCATGGTTTTGTACTACAATAAACACCCATCAAAAATAAAAGAACACTTTAAAATGCTTCATGGCTTCACCCCATCTTTCTAACACTGTTTGCCACATCTGCTACTGCCAAGTGACAATTTGATGCCAGGACCACCCGCAACCCAACATTAAGTTCACAAACCTACTCCCCACTGTTTTGGAGGTGACAACCTGCAGCTCAAGTCACTACTATTGTAACCAGCAGACAGAGTCTTCCTCTTTGTCCAGGCATAAAGGCTGCTAGAACAATTTGATAGGAAAATAAGGTTGACATGCACTGGGGCGTCCATCTCTCGAGACTTGTAATCATAAAATGGTTTAGGTTGGAAGGGACCTTGAAGATCGTTGAGTTCCAACCCCTCTGCAAGGGGCAGGGACACCTCCCCCTAGACCAGGCTGCTCAAAGCCCCATCCAGCCTGGCCTTGAACACCTCCAGGGATGGGGCATCCACAACTCTGGGCAACCCGAGGGTGGTAAGCACTGGAACAAAGTGAAAAATTTCTTCCCAATATCTAATCTAGATCTACCTTCTTCCAAGTTTAAAGCCATTCCCCCTTGTCTTATTGCTACATGCGCCCTTGTAAAGTCTGAAAATACCAAACCTCACAACAATGAAGAAACCCACAGTCACTCTGTTACCACTCTCGGTTTTCCAGAGCAAAAGGCTGTTAACAGCAACAAGAAAACCCTCCTCAAAACGCCTGCAGTGACCCCCACTCCTATGCCAAAGCCTGTTGCTCACCATGTCACACCAGTTTGCCAGTTTAGATGGGCCAAGCTTCTGTTTGTTTCTTCAGGAATCAGGTACCTCCACATTGGCATTTAAGATCTACAAGACTTGGTTCCGGAGGCACACAGATCAACTTCAGGGGCTCCCACGCTCAAGGCAACAGATCTCTTCCCTCCCCAGTCCCAGACAGGAGTAGGGTGCCCATCTCCTCCGCCTTGGTGACACCGTATGCAGAGCAGTGTGTGGCCACAGCCAGCTGTTCAGCGGCAACACATGCTAACTATAGAGGTACCGTGTCCCTCAGCTCTAGTCAGCACAGAAACTGTATTTAATGGAGCTGTTGAAAAGGTCAGGAAAAAGACCAAAAGGAACGTATGTAGTGAACGCCTGTGGAAGTTCTTGTTTAAAAAAAAAAAAAAAAAAAAAAGCCTGAAAAGCCAAGGATCAGAGTCCAGACAGTTGCCTTCTGTTTTAAGAAGCTGGCATCTGTATGCTGTAGATTACCCAACACCTGCTTCATGCCCAGGTTTCAAATGTCCACTGTTGCAACAGCCTCTACCCTGAGGCTTTTTTTTTTTTTGGTCTCATTCAAGAGACTTCTCTAATTTTTGTCTCAAAGTTTGCCCATTTCACCAAGTTGTGTAGATACTTACTTTTTCCAAAAGTAATAAGGGAAGTCAGAATCACAAGTGAAGATTGACCAAAACCAAATCCTTTATTTCCACAACTGTATAAATGTGCTCCAAGTACGTGTCCAACACAAGTTAGAAAAACAAAATAGAACATGCCAGTTGCAAACTAGATCAGTTCACCGACGTGCTGACTCCATGGTATTAGGCTTAGTTACACAAGACCAGTCACAGTAAAAAGATACATTTTAGAGTACAAAGAGTAGCAGGATGTTAAGCCATTTCAGCTTGTGCACATAGAAGTCACACTTCTGGCAGAAAATGCAGAGAAGTTTTGCATTATTATGCTGGAAGCTATGTTGCGTCACTTTAAATGGCATCAATATCAATATCGTCATCTTTGTTGCTTGCAGGCTTCACAGTTTCAACTTTAGGTACACTGGCAGTTGTAGAGTACACCACCTGTGGGGACAAAACACTTGCTTTTACTACAGCACCTACCACCATCATTAATTACAACAATAATCTTAACATTGGGCGCTGCAACACCTGCCCGCTCAACAGCCCTCCTGTCTATGGCCACAAACTGCTCTGCACACCACCTCATGTTCTCAACTGCACTGCACAGCACCTCCTGGTACAACAATTAATATTGTAAAGGAAACCTGAACTCAGGCATGCTGAAACTACAACTATACCTTATCACCTGTCTTTAGAAGGCAGAGGTGTGCCTGCATGTCTGTAGGAAGCAGAATCTTGTATCCAGGAACAAGAGTATGTACTACTGGGAGGAGAACAAACAAACAGCCCACATGCAAAAAAATCCCAGCTACACACTCCAGCTGACTGCCTATCAGATTTTACCAAGGCCTAAACTGGGGGGAAAACGAGTCATTTGCTCTTTAATCATCTTTTCTAACAAACATATATCCACTAACTACTCTAAAACACAAGGCTTTATGCACAATATCTCGTCACCCTTCCACTATATGACCTACTACAATGCAAGAGAGCATTTGTACCGTTCCACAATGACAGTGTCTGGCTATAAAAAATGCACCCAGTACTGCTATTTTAGAGCACACCAAGACAAAATACAAGATGCAAGGATCCAGGAACAGCGCAGCCTTGGAGTTGTTTGCAGTTAAGTGAGCCTTTCCTACCTCTATGTTTTCATCTTCATCCTCTTCTTCATTACCGGAAGATTCTTCTTCAGCTTCCTTTAGCCATTTAATAAATGGTTCTGCTTTGACACGGATTTCTTTGGCAAGCTCCTTTGAAACATATTTCTTTGAGGCCTGAAAGACAGAAGTACACAGATTTTGCTTGAACAATGAAGGAGTTTACATCAGATCATACCTCAAATACACCAAGAGCTTAACTTCGAACTCTTAACCTCACCCACTGCCTTGAACAGCAGGTTTCTCTCAGACAGCACCTTATCTCAGATTAGTTGTTTAAAGCCATCTGCACAAGCTACACCAGACCAGAAGTCAGATGCAGCATACTACATACAGGTACTTCACTGCAATGGTATGTGAAATACTACCCCTTACCTTTTCTGCCCAGCCAAGGATGACTTCTTCTTCCAGAAGATCTGCATCATACATTTCCTTCAAAATATGTGGTATCTTAGAAATAAGCTGAGACTGATGCATGGCTACCACACACTCAAAGCCATGGAGAAGGTACCTCTGAGCTTTCTTGTTGTTGTGGCAGAACTAGAGTTGGGATGAAAGCAAAGGCAACCAAATTAGCTTTGTTTCCTTTCCAGATAGAGCTGTTGCTTCTGCTCTCAACAAAATAAGATGTTAACAGCAACTCATACTACCCCTCCCCCAGCATTTTCCCTAGCTAAAAAGTAGTGGTTTAAAACCCCCAAAACTACAAAAAGCGTTCTTCCCCACAGTATCAAGCAATCCAGAACTGAGTCAAGTAGTTGCTACAAAAAGACAACCCAGGAGTTGTTATACTGGACGCAGAGAAGACTGCTTACACGAAGGAAGTGACGCCTGTATTTCCTTATCTGTTCACGAATCTTTTCGTCGAAAAGGACTTCAGTGAGAACCAGTGGGCCCATGGCCTTTACATCCAGTCTCTCTGCTTCTGCTACAATGTCTTTGTCAGAAGTATCAATGACACCTTCTTCCTTCTTTTTCTACAAAGACAATGACAAAAACATTTTCAATCTACTGAGGTCTGGATTGATGCTCTACTGCGTTGCTTCCTTGCCCACCACTGGTAGAAGGCTCAAGCAGCTTGCGCTTAGTCTCCTTACAACATTTTATACAACTACAGCAGAGCAGTTACCCAAGCTAACCACCAGAAAATATTCACCTTCACAAAATCAAATAGTATGTTGACTCTCTCCTCCACTGTTCTTTCCAGGTCTTCACTAAGCGTGAGGTTCTTTGCATGGTCACTGATTTCATCCATTCTGCGCCTCTGGGCTTCTTCTGTTGTGTCTTCACCCCAGTCATCATCATCATCCTCCTCCTCAAAAACCAAACCAACAGTTTCATACGATGTTACTACAAGCTTAGCAATAAGTGACTGTTGTTTCTAGATACAGATTTGAAAGCATTTTTTGTAACAGGTACTTTTGAGCTTTCCCTAAAGACAGGGTTACACTATGACTTGGAAGTCAAAGATGATGGAGAAAGGGCAGATGTAGGAAAGAAGCAGTGGAAGCTAGACTTGAGCTTAGAGCCAGCTGTAGGGTTACTGGAAGTACAGTTTACTACAATCATGATACACCCTTTACAATCCAGGTCCCTGGAATGGAGTGTGCAGCTTTCACTTAGCAAGGAGCACATGTGCTGTTACAGAAGAGTTGATAAAGCCGCTATAAAGGAGACATAGAAATACTTCTATTCCAACAGTGAAGTTCTTGATGAAGTAAGAACTTTTGGTGCCAACAGTGACTTGCAAGAAATACCAGCGATTTGGAAGTTTTAAATCAGAGCAAGACACCATGCACCCTCATCTCCCCACTTTCCCTTCTACTTACCACAACCTGTGGAGGAGTAATCTCCTCTGGTGGTGGGGGTGGAAGTGTCTCATTGCTGGACACAGAACCATTCTCTTTGTCTTTGCCTTTTCTGTTCTTCTTGTCCTTTTCTTTCTTCCCTGTACCAGTGTCACCACTTTCTGCAAGGGAATTTTAATGTTTTATTGTATGAACTAGAGAAAGCTAGGTCCCTGCACTACAGTACCTCTGCCAAATCCCCAAGTGGGTTTGGATGATCCTATTGGCAGCACGTTATGTATAGCACCCATACCCAGATACATGCAGGACAGATTTACATCTGCTGGCGAAAGCTCTGGCTCCAGTGAAAGTCTTGTTTCTCACCAGAACATAAGGTTGTCCAAGTCTATATAACAGGTGACCTCATGAAGCAGAGACCCCTGGAATAGGTTAGACTTTTCTATTCTAGCAAGCTTAAATTGCAGCAAGCAACTAGATGCTTACCACAGAGTGTTGCTTGCACAGAACAAGTATGTTACAGTTCGCATTTACTATGCTGCTGTTACTTCACAGACTTAAAAGGCAAAAATGCAGTGAGCTCCAGCTGACTAGCTCTCCTCCTAACAAGCTTTCTCCTGCATAGACAAATCCAACTCTTCACAAACACTTCTACTTTGGAAGCATATAAGGTCAAAAGGGCAGAGCCTGCTCATATTGGAACTATGAACACAGCTACCTCATCCTCACCCACAAGCATACTCTAGGAGTATGCTGGAGCCTTTTTTACACTTTAATTAGATGTGAGCTATTTGTTTTTCTACTTCATTAACAGCACCCACACTGAAAAAGTTCCCTTTACCAAATAAGGAAACACGCTTACCAGGTGGGTTTTTGAGAATGAACGTGCAGAGTTTATGGTTTGTGTCAAGCATGCCTCGATAGCCACAGGCTTTGCAAGAGTTACCTATAGTTTGTTTCTTAGGATTGACATGCTGTAAAAAAGAACAACCTCCAGTTAGCACACTAACAGATCAATTATGCATTAAAGCCTAAACCTGATGTTTACATCATCATCTCCACAGGATTAAACCAGAGGTTTAAATACTTCATATCACACTCAACAGAGCAAGTTTAGAACTAGTTTAGCTCAGAAGTTTTGAGCTGTTATAAATGCAAAACCCTCCCAAAGGGGAGTGGGGTGGGCGCACGCTACATTTTCTCTTCACAGATACTCAAGTCACCTGTTAACTTTGCACCACTTCCACAAACATCTCATGAAGTGTTTCCATAGTGCTACCATTAATATAGACAGAGAGCACTCACCAGATCAGTTTCAGGATTCTCACACTCAGGACAGAGAACAAATTTTTTAATGAATCCATCCAACATGTCTTGCAGCTTATTCGCCTCATGAGATCCATTGACAATGTAACGGTCATTCTTAACATCAAACTGGGTCTGTGCTCCCAGCTCACAACCAAAAAATTTGGTAGGATCTGTAAGGAAAGCATGATAACCACCACTGTCCTTGTGCCTTCACTGTGATTTTTAACAGCAAGCAAATATGCCATTGCTTGTTTCTGTTCATTATTTCATCTTGAGATAATCACATTTCTTTCTTACAAATCTTGAAATAATGGTATTAATGCTTTTTTAGCTACTTAATACTACCACTTCAAACAAAAAAGCCAACAAAAAGTGCTCTCTCCAGACTACTTACACGTTGGAGGCCGATTAAGCGCCTTTGCAACGTCAACCATGTTGACTATAACCGTCTTTATTCCATTTCCTTTGCCCTCCACCTAAAGAAAAAAAAAAGTGCTTTAAGATTAAGCAACTGCAACAGCCAAACCCAGTGTGTAGTCCCTATTTTGCTACATCAAAGTTCTGCTTTCAAGTGTGTATTCTTAGAAAAGCAAATGTGCATTTACTCTGAACAGAAAGGAGCAGACACCCTCTTCGCCCTCTGACTGGCTAAACATTATCATTACCTTGCACCTCTCTTCCTCCTCTATCAAGAAAGCAAGTGGGGTGAAACACTACCTACTTACCACTGACAGCAAGTTACCTTGGCAATCAGACGGGGCATTTTGTAGCGATAGAACTGATCTGAAACACTGCGGTTGACGTTGACAGACATTTTGCCTTATTAGTAGCTTTATCAATAAGATGAAGAGATCTTTGATTGCAGTTTTTTGGTATCTTCTGTCTGGAGAAGACGGGATGACATAAACGACTGCAAGAGTTCTCGGTCTCTGACATGAAAAAATTTTCGCCACTGAGGCTGTAAGGTTCTTGCTTGTATGCTATGTTTCCCCAATACAGGTACCAGTGGCTGCGCAACAGCTCTGCAAGTGTTAATAAACAAAAGATAAATGAGGTTTATCTTAACGTGCAGCAATTGGATTTTGCTACAGAACTATGTAAGAAACTATATTTAGCATGGAAAGACAAAAAAAAAAATCTTCTTTATGCTATGGTTTTCTTCAACTCGTGGACTGAAAACAATAGCCTTGAGTTTTACTAAGTGATGTCTTCTCAACTACACCAGA
This sequence comes from Charadrius vociferus, assembly GCF_000708025.1. Lineage (NCBI taxonomy): Eukaryota > Metazoa > Chordata > Aves > Charadriiformes > Charadriidae > Charadrius > Charadrius vociferus. Next base: position 4,036,204 of record NW_009649864.1, on the reverse strand, counting down.
GCTTTCCACCCTCTTCCCTTACTACCCAAAAAAACATTCAACACCTTAAGACTATTTTCTGTACATTTAACTCCTAAAGGAGTGCCGCAATCAACAAGGAAGGGAAACAAACACCGTTTGATTTATAATGGAGACCAACGGCTCTTGCACCAAGAGTGTCATGTGATACATGTTTGAGGCTGCAGGATAGAGGAAATCAAGAGAAAGATCTGGAAAACACTTTCAAATTCCACATCATAGCATGAACCTATGACATTAACTGAAGTCTGTCAGAATGTTGAGAAATATCAGTAAGATGAAGCAGCAGCAATCTGTAGCCCAACATAATTTTTACATGGCTTACCAGTTTTTTTGGATCGGAGTGGAAAAGAGTTGAAAATTAGGTAATTCTCCCTCTCACTTATGGATTCTCATAGCAGCTTCTGTTGAGTTTTGACTTAACAATAAGCCTGATAAAGTCTGACATAAGTTGCTTCACTGTAGAAAGCCTAGCAATGCAGAGGTACAGAGCAGTGCAGCAGCTTTTCCAGTTGTTTTTTTTTTTTCTTAGGGGAAGGGGGGGAAGGAGGATGAATCCTATTATTAAAGTTGCCTTAAGCAGTATTTACATATTTAAATTAACATGTGTCTCTATAATCAGATCTAAGAGTACTTAAGCCACAACTGGTTGACTACACAGGCAACCCTGACTACAGCACGGCTATTCTGACACGTCATCATGTTGTTATCATTAATGACAGAAGCGTTGACACATTAAAATAACCTTCTTAGTATTTACACATAAGAGCACGTCTATGGGTTCCACACGGTTTGAATCCCTCCGCTCGAGTTTACAAATTCTTTACAGAAGCAACGAACAGATCTGTATGTGCCTCATATTCCACATTAGCCCAGATGCAGCTCTGCCCTTCCTCAGCAAAGAATTGCACCGCGGACTTTGTTTCAAGCACGAGGTTTCCTTCCCCAAGATATCTAAAAAGAGCCACCATGTGACCTGACCACGTGCTTGCAGAAGCACTGAGGAAGCAGGGATCTCGGTGACCGAGCAGAAGCTCTCAGACAGAACATGCGGTTTCCCCCCCGTTCCAGATTACAGCTTTTGTCTGCTGTAGACTAAAGCTCCCTCTCCCGGTCCCTAGGACACCTCAGCCCAAGCACCACACCATCCCCCCCATATGCTATGAACAGAGGAAAAAGCGGGAAGGCCGACAGACTGCCTGCTTCAAAGCACCGTTTCCCCGCCCCGCTCGGGCTTGTGATGAGTCATAAATGCAGCAATTAAGCACTGAGTCAGCCCTGGAAAAGATGGGGG
>NW_009649864.1:3979819-4033245 GCF_000708025.1 Charadrius vociferus | reverse complement strand
GGGGCGCGGGGGGGAGGCCAAGCCTGCAGTGCTGCAGGAGTGAAAATTTTGGGGGTGCTTGGAGGGGTTGCAGCTCGTAATAGACCGGCAATGACTGAACGCGTGACATCGCAGCAACTGTATGACAAATAGTTTAAAGCAATTAAGTTGCTGAATAAGTTGTGTTTTTTCCTGTACAGCCTGCTTTCAGGGTGCAGGAAGGAGCCGATTATTTAACTTCAGTGTCATAAAGACTCAGCTTTGGGTAGCTCTGGCTGCTTGGGCTATGTTATGAAGGATGACACAATCACCATGTGCATATGCTCTCTATTAATATAAAATGTTGCCAGTCCTTAGCTGTATTGGGACCCTGGATGAAATACACGTTTGGATTTACGTTCACTTAAACAGCAGAAAACTTTGGTCCTTTGTGCTCTATTCTTTTGCATCTTCTACCATTACTCTTCCAGTATCACGGGAATTGTGTATTTTGGACATTTTAGAATATTTAGAGTAATGTTCAAGTAGCAAAGAACTTTTTTTGACTTTATCAATTGACTGATGAACCAACTTTCTTAGTCCTATAAATACTTCCCAGCAGAATAATACTCCTCAGTTACTGTCACTGTGTCTTACTGAATAATGTTGCAAAGCTTCTTCATGGCTCTGTGGGCATATAGAGGAAAAGAGAGGGAATGAAGATAAAACTAGTAGCAGTATTAAATAATGTGACATAGTCTAAATCTCTTCCTGCCTGAAGTTAGTTTTGAAATGTAGGTTTCCCAGCTGACTTTGGTAACACATTGATGTAATCATAGAATCATTTAGGTTGGAAAGGACCTTTAAGATCATCAAGTCCAACCATTAAAGGAGACATTCCTCCTGTTGAACCTTCAAGTACATCTTGAAAATTTTTGGTGTGATATGCAAAGAACTGAATTAAAATATGAAGGTGACAAATGAGGTTTTCCTAGGCATCATAAAAGCTGGGTTATTGTTATGAACAATTCCAGTGACAGACGATAATAAAGATCTTGTTGCCTCAGGTGGAGCAACTAGAGATAAACATGCACATCTCAGTACTTCCTAACAAGACCCTCCTACGTGATGGCTGCTGCCCATGTTATACCTCTCTTTTGAGCCTATGAAATAGCAAGTCTTTGCAGCCAGGATACCATCCTGTCAAACGTCACATGAGTCTGTCTTGGGAGTTCACTATCTGCATTTGAACAAGTTAAAAATTCTTCAGGATATGTTAAATGTCGCAGGAACACTTTTTAAAACATGAGAAAGAGGATTAAGGCAAAATAAGGAAGCATCTCCAAAGTATCTGAGGCTTGGCAGTTGCTGTGAGGGGAAAAAATCATAAAAATGTGGGAGGCAAGAAAAGCACAGCAGGAACTCCTTTGCTGTGAAAATATGCAGCGTGTATAACTTGCTAAATGCCTCTTGTCTGTGGCTTTAGTTCCATGCTACAATACCTGTGAGGTTAATAAATTATGAGTGTTAAAGCATATTGCCAACAGCACTTTAGTGAGCAGCAAAAGGGAAAAGAAACCCTAGATTTGGTGCTATTTGACGTAATGAATAACTCCGAACAGTTATGATTAGTAGCATAAAGAAGGATTCTTTTATATATAGAAGATAAATTGACATCATTAAGTTAAAAAGTTACCTTTTGAGATAGCATTTGTTCTACAAAAAGCAGGTCCTGTACAGATGGAGTCATATGATATTCCCCTGGATTATACAAAACAGACTAAAATTGTGGACTATTGTCTTCTTGATGCCTGGTGGTTGATTTTTTTTTTTCTCACCAGAACAATTCATTAATATTAAATGTTGGATCCCAAATATTTTTACTGAATCTTAATATTTGTGGTTTGTTCACTTCAGTATTTCATGGCTTGGAAAAGACAGCAAAATACTTTCTCTCCTCCCACTTTAAAAGGTCATGGTTTCATGAATCCTGAAGTTCATAGTTCACATTGCTTGAGTGACCTTCAAAATACAGAACACTTGTGTGCTTTGCATTTCATTGGTAGAAACTAAGAAAGTTTTATATATACTTTTGTAGTTAAGACTTTTTAAATGGCATTAATAAGTCGGGTTTTGGAAGTGGTTTCATGTCTGAGAGTGGGAAGATTTCTGCAGTGGACCTTAGGGTGTGTTTCCTTATCACAGGAATGTTGTGTTACCATTCAGTTCAGCCTTGAACAATTCAAGTTTGTTCTATGTTGCCTTAGTCAGTTTTTGTTAAAAATAGCAAAGAGCCAATGTCTGTGATAATGCAGCAAAATCAAAATTCTATTGAAAATCTTAATATAGTTCTATATTTAAAATGTAAATCTTAAAAAATGGGTGTTGTAATCATGTGTGTTTAAATTCTCTGATAGACAACCTTGTGTCCCGTCTGCAGCTTATTCTTCAGCAAGAGTGTCGTCTATCAGTGATGTGGTTGGCTATAAACATAACCCTATTTCAATACCCACTTGGTAACGTTGGCCTTGAAGAATGTTTTTTTCTCTGCTGTAAGCTGTACGTGTTATCTCCCAGTGGCTGGTTCAGAGCTGTTATTTTGTCCAGTGCAGGCAGGAACCCTTAGTAGCGGAGTAAGTGATTCCTCATCGTGCCGTCTTCACAGCTTTGGCTGTAATTTCAGTGATTTCAGGAGATGAAAAGAGGGCCAAGATTATGTATAGTTACACTGAAGCCTGAACAGCAGTAGCCTCTCTTCTTCCTATCTTGGAAATGTGTAGAGAAAGTTTAATTATTTACATGCTAGGTTTGAATATGCAACCATTGGGGAAGCATGAGTCCAAAATCCACTAGATGCTGATCAGTAGCAAGGGCAGAGGTTAATTCTAGTTTTACTGTTCATGAGCTTCATGTACATTGCTGTCTGGCAGCTCACTGTTCATCTTGGGAGACTCACTTTGTGAAATGCTTTCCTTTCCATGCTCTGTAACGTTAATCATTGTTAGCTATTATTACTAAACAGAGAAAAAAAGGAGAGCAAGTGTATAATATTAGATACACATATAGTAGTGTATAGCAGTTATTTTTGTTGCTTCTATTACTATGCAGAAATGCTAAAATCTCCCAGCTAGTGTTTGGGTCTGAGTGCCCTGAAAGGGCTCAGTGTTCAGCTGACAGCATGAGGCAGGCTCTGGCCCAAATCTGTTGTTACTGTATCAATTGACACCGTGAGGCTGCCTCCTGCCCTCCCTCTTTCTCTTCCAGTGTGTGTCTGCCTATGTAGGGGAGGCGCCTCAGCAAGGACAAGCAACCACCTTTCTCTGCAGAATACAAACTAGTGTTTGATAGCCATAAATGTTAGGAGAAAAGGATGCATTTTCTGTATCCCAACGTTTCTTATCGGGATGCAATGTGTGGGTTGGATACAGGCTGGCTGGGTAGGGGAGCAGTGCTAAGGGGATGCTGGGTGTGACTCTCCAGTTAGTGCCGCTCAATACGAGACCCACACACTGGCTCATCTGCTGAGATAGGTCCCTGCCCCCTGTGCCAGTACTATATCCAACACCAAGTACATTCACCATGTTGCATTAAAAAGAGCAAGAAGTGGCTTCCCAGAGCATCATCAAATCTAATGAGCCTGTTGTCACTTTGGCTTCCATGAATAAGGCTAAAGTGGGCAAAGAGTATCCTCGTTCCATCTGGATTTATATTTGCTGGAATACCCTTTCCAAAAGAATAGTAGTAACGTGCCTTTTCTTAGACCAACTGGTACATCTGGAAGAACTAGCAAGCTTCCTGAACAGCTGAGTAATACCGGTCCGTGTGGGCTGAGAGAAGGGCTGAAGGCTGTTATGTGCATCTCTGAATTTTTGGCAGTGCATATATTCAGCAATGCATTAGAAGAGTGGGTGTTTAGGCTATCAGGCTGCAGGTACTCAGTGGCTGTTTGAGTGGTCCCCACTGTGTTTGGTAGGATACCATGGCTTTTCATTGTGGTTTCTTTATTTTTTTAACCCGAACACATTGATTTGCTTTCATGTTTGGTTTTTTTTTTCCCTGTGTTGGTGATTTTTCAATAGTGTACCTTTACCTTTGGCATTGCACTTGGCTAGTTCTTTGTCTGTGGGAGGAATGTGTTGGGAATTTTGCAGACAGTAGTCGTTTGGATGAAAGGACAAAATAAAACATCATTTTGAGCAAATAAAACCAGGCTGTCTGTGTTTAAAGAGGCAGATAAACAAAGGCAAACTGACAGAAATGAATGAAGAGTGCAAATGGGGTGGAAGTTCAGTCAGGAGGTGAACACAGCATAGCACAGTTTGGAGAGCTGTCTTTTCTCTGTGTGTCTCAGCAGTAGGTAGAAGCGTTGGTGATAGGAATTGGAGAAGCCACGTTTCCTTGGTTTGTCCAGGCAGCAGTTTTGGCTACAAGCCTAATTGGCAACCACTAGCATTATCCATCAGTTGCATGCTTGTGGTTGGTAAATCTGCCTGCTACATTTATATGGTTGCTGAAGGAAGTGGATGTGGAAGATAAGGAGTCCTTGGGGAATATAGTTTCCAGCTGAGAACATGCTGTCAAAGCTGCCTGCCTGTTCATTATGCCCATTAGCAACCACTGGCTGCATTTACATTTCCCTGCTACTTGTCATAGCTAGCTTTCAGACTTCAAAATCTGTCTGCTTGTGCATTAAGTTAAATCTCTCTTCCAGTATCGTTTTAGCGATTTATGCGTTCATTTCCATTTCATTAAAGAAATTACTTAGGTCCTCTGCAGCTGTCATGTGCTTTGCCACACCTCCACATATACATCCTTCCTCATCCTTTTTCCTTGCCCTCTGACAGTCTGGCAACAGTGCAGTGATTATCAGCATTGATTTCCCAGCAGATGTTAACTCTTAAGTAGTAAAAAAGAGTAACGAGCGCTTAGAGTTACCTATTGGCTTTCTACTTTTCCTGTGAGGAAGGTGTGGTAGCTCCTGGTTTTGAGACCCTCTCTCCAGATCCTCCTCTCAGTCTGGGAGACCTTGGAGATCTTAAGTGCTTTCAAAGCCTTTCTCCTGTGGGCAGAAACGTGCAGCTGCTGAGCTAGTTTCTAGGGGTCTGTGCTGCTGGTGCAGCATGTTTTGTTCTTCTGTTCTGCTTATTTGAGCATGGAGGAGTTTCTTTGCTTTAAAATAATAGGAAGGCATTGCTGGGAGAGCTGGGGTTTGGAGGCAGTACTGATGCCCAGCTAGGGATTACGTTTGTGCTTATGCTGGCAGATCTAGTAGAGGAGAAGATATCCCTGATGCTTGTGCTGAAAACGAAGGAAAAGTCTGTTTTGAAGGCAAAGGAAGATCTTCATATTCTCCAGAACTAAACCTTCGAAGGTGCTGCTTGGCTGGGAGGGCAGAGCTGTGCATTTGGAAACAGACAGCTAGACATATAGCAGAAAAAGTTTTGTCTCCAAAGTCTGATTTCAGATTATTTACAGAGTTGCCTCTCTTGCAACATTGAAGGGGTTTTGCAGGGCAGAACAGATTTTGTAGTGGATAATGTTGAATCTGTAGGTTGTAATTCAGAATTTGCTGTTTGTTTGGTGTGTTATTTTCCTGGAGCCTGAGTACAGCTGGTGCAGGCTTCTTAATAAAAATACAAGGATAACATTTTGTAATGAAGCAAATAATACATGACTGCGATGCAGTGCCAAAGTCTTTGAATGCTCTGGTGGTTTGTGGCTCAAATATTTATGTTACTAAAGTAAATTATTTGCCAAACTAAAAAAAAAAAAAAAAAAGGGGAGGGGGGAAAGGAGTGGTACTTAAATTAGGAAAACAGAGGCAGAAACTTTGTTCTATGGTTTGCACATGCCAAGTGCTAAGTATGCTTAGGATATTACATAGACTAGTAGAAATATTAAAATAACTGATAACACACATGGTTTCCAAGAGTGGTGTAATGAATTAAGTCTGGTTTTAGCCTATGGGGATTCTGTGATGGCTAATAAAAGCTGACTTGAAGCACTAATAATGTGTTACTCTACCCATCTACCCAAGCCTCATGTACCTGAATGTCAGTGTATTTGAAATTATCCAGGGTGTTCAGGAACAGGTAGATGGGGATGAAGAGAGAGGCAGGTGCTTACACACACATAGATATATACACACACCACGATCACATAAATGTTGCTTGTTTAAGAAATTAGGCTAACGATACCCTTGAGTGTGAATCCAGGTCAAACACCGTTGACTGTAAAGTCTAGCATGATTTTATTGACCTAATGTACATTTTTCTTTTTGAGAACAACCCAGGAGACACGCTGAAGGCAGAACTTTCTTACAAGGATATTACCGCCTTGAACTGTTTTCAAAATCAGTTTTTGAAAGGTCTTAAGGCACACAGTTGGGTCAATGGATATGCAAATGCATAATGGAGGCTGAATTTTGCCTTGAAGCTCAAGGAGGTTATTTTAAGACTCTTTAAGAAACAAGTCTTGTCTGCATTGATAGTTGTTGAGTTTTTTACTTGAGATAGATAGTTTTAGGAAACAAGCTTTCCTAAAACAAGTATTTTCGTAGAGTTGAAGGGATCTAAAATAAAGGCTAATCACGTGATTTGTGGCTAACACACTCATCTGGGAAACTGTGGTACCAACAACTGGATCAGATTAGGTGGTAGCTGTGAACGTTTTGGCAGTGTAACTCTTTGAGAACTTGATTTTAGGATTCCAAAATGATCGTGTGCATGTAAGTGAGATCACTGGTGTAAATCGTTATTCAGCCCTTAGGAGTCTAATTTATCCTTATTTCACTAGTGTCCTTAACATGCCGTCTTGTTAAGTTACGCCTTATTTGCACAAGTAATTTTAAGCACAGTAGCATTATTGCTTCAGTGCATGAGGTAGTCACGGGGCATCTGAATAAGCTGTAACTTGTGGTTGTGCACTTCTCCATGGAGTTTTTGTATCTGGTACATCTTCTCTATGCTCAAGAACACAAAATAGGACTTAAAGTTATGTTGCTTACAACCACTCCAGCCTCTAAAAGTTGAGATACTCAAGAAGAATACACTGGCTGTTTTCAGTGTTGTTTTGCTGCACCTCACCTACAGTTTGTTTTTAATCATTCTCATGAATGATTTACTGTTCCCTTTCTATCATGTTACTTTTTCATTGTTGTCTCCAGCAGGCAAAAAGCTTTCAAAGCGTTCTTTAGGGTTTAATGTATTGTTTGTCCTAGATATTGGGCATGACTTCCTCAGAAATGTGTAATAAATACACAGCTCCTCTCGTTTCTGACTGTTTGCACAGTCGACAGATTAATGGATGTCTAGATGATGGATGAATTCTCCATTCTAGATGAAGTTAGGGAGGGTATGTGGGTGCAGGTGGGATCTCGAAGGTCATATGTAAATGCTTGTAAGCTCATCCAAGTCCATAGAGATGCATAATTTTATACCAGTGGATAATGTGCCGGTTTGGCTCGGAGACTACTTCTGGGACATCTTTTCTGGTAGTGGCTTTGTGCACTTATCCTTGATTATGCTATATAGATATAATACTTCTGTCTTCAAATGTGTATGCTTAAAAATAATTATTTTTAGTTTGTAGATATCTGGTTCTTTTGATTAGGGCCTCATTTTCCCTGCTTGCTTTTTTCCCTGGTGCACTGAGACAAGGAGTGCTGCGAGAAGGGGTTTTGATAGTTTAGTCTGCTTGCTGCAAGGGTAAGTCTCTGTGTGAGTCTGTGCACTCTGGAGGATGTTTACTAGTACACGTTTGATAAAACTTCTTTTCATTTCATAGATTACAAATTCTGAATCTCAGTGTCACTGCTGCTCCCACAGAGACCTGCAGCGAACAGCTGAGTCACACAGATAAAGCTTGAAATGTCTCCCCTTGCAGATGTGAGGGAGTCCCATCGCTTCCCCTGCAGAGAATGCTGAGCTCCTGCTTTCTGCACCCTGCAAAATGTTCAGGTGGCCAGGAGGGTGAATGATTTGGCCCCTGCACCTTCTCTGGCAGCGTGCTAATTCTGGTGCGCGGGGAGGCATATGCTGTGACGTGTGCAGGCAGATCGCTCACAGCTTACTCAATTCCTGGAGCAGCAGGGAAGCGGGCAAAGTACAGTGGGCTGCCAAGTCACAGCCCGCTCACTAGATTGCTTGAGAGTCAGCACAAACCTCCTTATCCCCTGCTATGGAGTAAACTGCTCAGTAACATCTTCTCTTACCCTAGCAAATGTCTTAAAAGAGGCAGCTCCGTAGCTTACTTCAGCTTGTGGCAGATTTGCCTGATTTTTGCCTGTTTACTTATTGGGCTCCAGATCTGCAAACAGTGTTGTGTTTGCCATAGTGATTCCAACCTGCGTATTTCTGCTGAGAGATCTTTGGAAGACGTGATCAGTGTCGGGGAGGTCCATCTCCCCACATCTGTGGACTCTGCACAGGGCTATTGCACAACAGGCTGTGCAATATATTATTCCAAAAAAACCCCACCACCTGCTAATGAGAACAAGTGAATCAAAGGATAGTTCTTAGTCATAGGTTTCCCATAGCAGTCTCTTTCATGGAGCATTGACTAATGGCTCCTTCTCAACAAATAAATGAAAGTATCAGATAAAATGAAGTCAAATTCTTAAGCCTTTACTCAGGACCGGCTAAGCTTCAGCCATTCGCTCTGACCACTTTTGAAAGCTTGGCATGCATCACTTGCATGGGAGAGCTGTTCCAGAGCTGTGAAAAGCCCTATATGTCTTAACTCTTGTCCTGTGTCTTATGTCTTCCCTATTTCCCATTTACACTGTGTTTCAAGCTTTTTAGAGGGTCTGTCATTGTGCACAGTCCATGCTAAGTCATTAAAGACAGAGAAGATTCTGCTCCTAAATCCCGCTTTGAAAATCTCTTCGTAATATGTCCCTGGAAGAAACTCCTGGTTTGTTTATTTTGATTTGTCCTTTGGCTGTGGCTGGATGCCCAGTCATGGGTCAGAATCTCACTGGCTGAGTACCAGCACGGAGCAATTTGCAGCTCCATGTAAGTGACTTCAGTTCATTTTGGCCATATCTCTGCAGCATTTCCCAGAGCCAGTCGTCTGTGCTTCAGCTGATCGGAGTGCAAACTGAACTCTGGCTTGCCTGGCTGAGCCTGCCAAGAAAAGCATTAGCTAAGCAGAAACAGCTTGTAGCTGAGGGCAAAGGTGAGCATGCATTAAGTATCCACATCTTGATACAGAAAGGATGCAGCTACAATCAAAACAGGGGAAAGGAGACCGGGCAGACAGACAGCCGCCTGAGGTGACCCAGGAGTACATGCCACACTGCTTGCTGAGAAAGGCTTCTTTGTCTCCCTGCATTATGCCTGCCTGTTTTGACTGAGATGCAGAACGAATGCAAGAAAACCACCTATATGGCCTTGATGACATTTTACTGTTTCTTGGCATTGCTTTGTTGTGCTCAGAAAGGCCTTGAATGTGTTGGACCATTGTGTATATCTTGGCCCCAGCCAAGCAGAGATATTTGTGCAGCTGGCTTTGCAGTTCCCCTCTCCCTAATGAGTAGGCTAGGGGATAGAGAGGCTGTCTGGATGCTGGGGCACCTTTCTAACAAGATAGTTCACTGCTGAATCCCAGCTGGGAGACAGGAGAAAGAGATTGAAGTTCTTCCTCTGTGTCCAGGAAGGAGAGGGGAGCAGATTTGGGGAGGAGACCTTTAACCATCACCTACCCCTTTAGCACTGGCTGGTGTGGCTGCCTGATCCCATGTCTTATAGCGTGACGCTATTTGTATTGCTCCCCTCTTCCCATTTAGATTAGAGCTTGACCAGTGGGACCTGCATTTCAAGACCTTATTTTTAACATAGCTGATAAAGCCTTGCTCTGGAAGAAGCCCTGCTGTGTCCGTGAGTATCCCTCAAAGAGACAGGATTGCATTTCTTACCAGTTTTATGAGGAACGGTCTTATCAGAGTTCTTGGACTTTACCTGGATATGCACAATCCCTCCTTGTTCTGACAAGGCTTTACCACTTTGATAAATCCTGTCTATAACATCCCCTCCCCCCTCCGTGGACTACAGCTAACATGATAAAATGGACTTGACTTCCAGTTACAGATGGTTTTCTTTTCAGACTTTCATATCTATTTTGCACTGGCAAAAATAGTCAGATTGTGGGCCTTGAAGCTGTAAGATTGAACATTAGAGATACCAGTTCAGTGTTTCCCTGAAATTTGGCAGCATTCAGAGGATTGTATTTATGACTTGACCTCTGTATCTACCAAATGCCTGTTTGGCAAAATAGTTCTCTTGAGTGACATGTCCTGGAGTCAGCTCAGGTCTGCTTGGTGGGGCTGTTTAGTGGGGAGAGGTAGTGTCCTCCTCCTGCAGTAGGTTCAAGGAGACACCTTGGGTGTTGGCATGAGGCAGTACAGTCCTTGAGCAGTCCTGGCTGCTGTTAGCGAGGGGCAATTCTAGCAACAGAGAATACCTGGGGTGTAATGTTTATTTCTTTTAGTTGCCTCTTACTTTGGGTTCCAGCAGGGACAACCTTTGAGCCCATTGGCATGACAGTAGCTTTGATCACTTTTGGAAATTTGGGACTACGTGGCCTCAAAACTGCTCCCTTTGCATGAGAGGGCTGAGATAAGCCCCATGTCTGAGCTCCAGTCCTGTGTCTTACTTGAATCTTTCCCATTTCTCATTAACAGTGGAGCTTTAAAAGTTAAACAGTGAGCCTCTTCTCTTCAGACCCTCTTCTTCTGTTGTTGCTCTCAGGTTTGTTCTCATTCCAGCTCCCTAAGGGGAAAACCAAATGCCATTTGCAGTTCACTGCTGTGTATTACATTTATTGCCTTGGTCTTCCTCTCTCTCAGAGCATGAACCCAGCCGACCAACTTCTTATCAATTTGACAGGCTGTGACTGTTGTCCTGGTGACCAGCTTAGCTGCACTATCATCCTGTACAGAAGGCAGCGAAAGAGATGCCTTGACCTCTGGGTGTAGCTGTGCACGTGCATGATATGCCAGTAAGTCACTGGGATACATGAAGATAAGATCCAAATCTTGGCCTACGTATGTGAAAGATGAAGCAAAACCAAAATGGAGACGCGCGCAAAGTTAATGACTGTAAAAGAAGAAATGGGAATGTGTGTAGCAGTTGCAAATGCTCAGCTATTCTCAGCATCTGATCTGTGTACCAGTCCTCTAGTGCGTTTGTGTTTGAGAGATGCTTGCCCACCAGTCTGCTGTCTCTTGGCCTTTCTTTTTCTGCTCCCGCCAGTTCTTCCATTTCTTACTTAGGTTTATGGGCATGAGAAAGGATAATGTTAGTAACACTTCCGAGTCACGTTTTCCATCCAGACACACCATGCTTAACCAATTCCTATACACATTCCTGTACAATGTCGACTCCAATTCACTAATTACTCGCGTGAGTTGATCAGACGGATTTCGCAGTGCCCCGTCACAGATTATCTCCTAGGTGCTAGCAGAAAGCCCCTCTTTGAACAGTGTACAATCCAAGTGGAAGCTGAGGAACAACAGATGGAAAGAGATGGGTAAGGGAGCACAAAGAAGCAGTGAGACATCATTATTCAGCACATAGGCAACGGTGTCACCAGCTGCCTAACGCTTTGGACAGCTTTTGCAGGCTACGCAGCATGTTCTTGTTTTAGCATTGGCTGGTTTGCTTAGATATTGTCAGCTTCCAGCTGTTGAAGACAATGTGGGATGGGGTAACCGACATAAAGCCAGATCCTGGCTAGAAGAGGTTATATGTTAGTCAGGGCATAAGAGCATATTCAGGTCTTTTCCCTTTGAAAGGTTTGTAACAAGCCTGCTGATTTCTGTGCTGAGTGGGGACAGCTTTAACCTGCTGGAGTCCAAGAGGCTCCTGTGCCCTCTGTTACATGTGTGGTGGCAATGGTGGTGTAGCCATGGTTGCTGTGGGGAGGAAGTGTCCAACCCAGCTAATCTTCCATGGCTAGTTGAGAGTTGAATGTAGTTGGTTAACTGTAAAAGTTTCTGAACACTTATTACCAGGCATAGCTCCACAGACATCAACAGAGTCCTGCGCTAGACCCAAAATCGTGGGAAGGTACGTCTCATCTGCTGCCTGTCTTGTTTTGTTTATATATCTATGCCCTTGGCATTGCCCTTGGCTGTGTTTGCTTATCTGCGAGCTCCAGAGGCCTTGCAGCAGATAGGATGCTCTGCTAGGCCTGCCCACGCTCTGCTCACATCCGTGTATCTCCAAACAGCCTGCGTGTATGTGTGGATTTCTGTGGGAAGCGTTGGGAGGGGGAGCTGATGCGGCACATCTGTCTCCTGGGAAGGCGTCTGAGGCAATGCTTCAGGGCAGGCTGCGTTTGAGTGGTGGTCAGTAGGGAGAAGGGATGTACTTGTGAATAACATGAGTGAGCCCCAATGCCAGGGCTCCAGGTAGGAGGTGCCACATCTCCCAGCTGCAGGATCAGAGCCTTGCTGACTAACCAGGAGAAGTTTAAGGATGTTGTGGGATGGAGCTTCTGTCATGTAAAATTCATGGTGCTAGCAGGCCATCTTAAATAAAACATTACCCTCCCTGGAAAAGACAGAAAGTCTTCATTTTGTGCTTGTGAAAAAAAAAACACCCAAACACCAGACTCAAAGAAAGGATGTTTAAAGAATGAGGGAATTCAGGCTGTCTTGTGTGTGCCGGTCTGATGTGATGCTGAACCTGCTCTCCCAGCAGCTTTGCACTGGAATGACACATGCACATTGCCTGTGAGGAAATGTAGCAGTGAGGGGAACATCACTTCGGTTAGAGGAGGAGAGGACTCGTGGTTTCTGATTAACAGAAACAGAGCAGTTGCGTTTGTCACCTCTGCAACAGCTTCAGTTTCTGGGGTGGCTCCATGAGCTTCAAGGACACAGTGCGTGGTGCTGGTGGGCAACAGAGCAGACCTGCACCAGCTCTCTTATTACGGGACAGCTGATAACCTGGCTCCCATTACACTTCTCCTTCTGCTTATTGTTTGCCTGCCCGCCTTTGCCTATTGTCCTGCACTCATTAGTACTTCTTCTGTTACTAAGATCAGTCTGTTTTCCTTGGGCTGCTTGTAACTCTCCTAGATGCTGTGTATACTGAAATTTCTAAGGGACTTGTGAAAGTCCCGTGTACCTTGAGGTACTAAGGCATGATTATGTGGCCCTTCCTTTGTAACATGAGTTCTTCCTCTTATGGGAAGCCTGATAAATGAAGAACAAGCTGTTGTTGTCACAAAAGACTCTTGAAATAAATGGGAATCTGGCACCAACAACTAACTGCGTAATTTCAGGAGGGTGACTGAAATGGCTGGAGACTACGTTTTGCTACTAATGAGTGCAGTGAATAATTGCTGCCTTTGGTTCTTTTTAAGGCAGTATTAGTCTGCTGGTTTTAACAATAAAATAGAGAATGCATGTGTCACTAACTGATAAAGTACATTTTATTTTTGTATTAATTGATCCCCCAAAAGTATAGTTACAGAAAATTCAGTTCAACATCACCTGTGATGTGTTGCAGGTGATAGGTGCAGAAGTGACCCATGTGCAGTCTTATGTGAGGGATGGAAAAAAAAGAAGGAAAGTTTATGGTATAAGAAGCTGTCTTCATGCTGTTTATCCCAAACCACTGGTTTTCCTGGGAGCAGTATTAGAATCAAGTGGCATAGCAGCATTAGATGGTGACACAGCAACGCATGGTTAATCCTCCAGCCAGCTTGTATCACCCAGGCTGTTCTGGCAAGTTTGAAGGATATGTCCCATGTTCTTAAAACACTGTGAGCATCCCTGTATGTGATTCCCACTCACCACCGCTGAAACACAGAGCTCCCAGCCAGCTCAACCCCTTCCCTTTCCCCCATGGCAGGCACAGCCTGTCCCCATGCTTTCATCCTCTCGGCAGCAAAATTTGATGTTGCCTGCACAGTTTTGGAGCCAAGAGCCAACCGTATTTCCCAGCTGTGCAGAAGTCCTGGGCTGGTGGTGGTGTCCTGGGGAGGTGGGCAAGCATGATTCCTGTGCGAGGCTCCCTTCTTGTCAAGATGAGCCAGGTGCAGCGAACAACTTTTGCTGGGGCCGTTGCCAGATACACAGCCCAAAAAGGCATGGGACTCACCAGCCATACAACTGATCCTGTGCCCTCACAGATCATATATATCTGAATTTTTTCACGAGTGGAAAGTCAGAAGACCTGTGGGCCTGGGGACTAGTTTCTGACACCTTTTTTGGTGGTTAATTTCTGGAAATTTAGGCTATGGTTCATCTGTGAAATGCATACTTGGACATCTGAGCTACTCATTCTGAATTCCTTCTGTTGTTCATGGAGAGAATTAGGCAGTTCAGGTGTGCTGCTTGACTGGCCTGTTTTAAATGTCTATATCCACTTTAGAGGAAGGGCTCTGCCTGTGCCCGTACAGTTTTTCTTGTTATAAAAGCAGTCTGGATTATCGGCAGAGATGTAGACTTCTTCACACTGGCCATGCAAGGCTAGTAAAAGGATTCACATCCCCAGAACTTGAATCACCTGTTAACTCATGCACTGGGCAAAGACTCCGCACTCCCAGACAGGCCAGGTGAAAATTAGGCAGGTAGAGACCTGGACACAGGGGTTCCCTGGTAGGTCCCAGCCATAAGGGGCCCTCTCCCCCTTTAGGGGGATCTACCCTGGCTTGGTTGTCCGATGGATCTCGATTAGGGTTGTGACCACTAACCTGATGAACGAAAAGCTGGTACAGGATTTTGTTGCCTTGAGTCGATTTGTGTGTGTCAGGGAGGCAAGAAGAGGTCTCAGAAAATAAACTTAAACCTCTGGACGAGTTTTCTGTTGCTGAACTTGGCTCTCCTGCTGACTTTTGTCTAGCTGCTGAGATCTTGGGTCTACCCTTGCAGGAGTTACAAAGATCTAAGTGCAGTCTTTTCTATCATCTTTCAAACTCTGCCTGATTCTCCACCTCCCATAGCCCCCTGGCACCTTTTCTGCTCCACATCCTTGTCCCTTGGTACCTACATCCCTGTCTTGCCTTTGCATAGCCTGCCTGTGCTCGTCTGGTTCGCTTTGCTCACCTCTGCATGTGTTTTGTTTCGTTGACCACCAAGGCATGTGACCTGCACGGTCTTTTGGTTGAGGCTGACTTTGCCTTTTAAAAAGAGGCCTGAGATCTCAGTAAGCCACCCAAAGAACTGAAAAAACAAATCACCCCAAACAAGACAGACAGGAAAATATACAGTGGATATCTCTGCTCTCATAAATAAAAGTCAGACAATCACATGGTTTTCTAAAAATAACACCCATAGCGAGTGTTTTGGTAGGAATAATACTGACCTAGTTTTGCATGTTGCCCACATGGAAAAAATAAGTTGGTGACGAAAACTCAATTGCCTGATGCGGTATTTGCATTTGCTGAACCAGATCTGAATTGAGAGATGGTTAATTAGATCTTATCTTCTCCTCTTGGCAGCCCCTCTGGTGGTTTCAGGGATGAGAAGAAGGGGGGATGCTCGCTGTCAGCATGGCCCGCAGCAGTTGCTTGCCTTCTGCATGGGCTGGATGAGTGGGTTGCGCCTGGGTGGTGCAGTCTATGAGGGTCCGCATGAGCAGAAGTCCTCTTCTGTAGACTTGGTCCAGGATGTTCATGTCTGGAGAAAGGGCAGAATATTTCTGTGATCAGAGGACCTGAATTTATATATGTGAATTTATCTTTCTGTCTCTGTCTGTGAGGCAGATCAAAACATTTTGGTATCAAAGGAACCCTCCCTTGACTGCCCAGCTCCTGCCCACCCTGGGGATTTGGTCTGTGCTCCTGTCCTTGTTCCTGCAACCAGCACTGCAGTGTAGCCTGGGGGTGAGAGCTGTACCTTGGTGCACCTGAGAGTGTCTTGCACTATCCCCTGCCAGCTCCCTTGCATCCCGCCTGGGGAGATGCTGCCTGGGTACTGGCCTAGACCTGGACCTGCTCCCTGTGAGCAGCTCAGTAGCAGTGACAGCAGCCATCAAGGGCTGGCATCAAGCTGGCATCCCTCTCAGTGATGGACACCCTCAGGGTCCCCCCCCCACCAGTCTGCTGAGTTATCATTTGTTAATATGAAAGGTTACTGGGCCTGGCTGATGGAGCAGCCCGCTAGGATCTTGGGGAGATGAGGAATGTTGTTGTAAACAAAATGGATCAGTAGCAGAGGCAGGAAGCGAAGGTCTCTGAGATCCTTACTCCAGGGCTGACCAGCCTTTCTGTCCCTCTGAGCCACATACCACCAGCATTATGTTATTGAGTGCCATGGGGTGCACTTCCCATCTCTTGGAGAACTGGCAGATGGAGATGTGTCCTATGTGGTTCATCGGTAGGACATGTCATTGCCTCATTGAGGCCTCCGTAGCTTCCCAGGGGTGATGGATGTGCGCTGTGTCTGCAGCTGGATCTGTTGTAGGGTGCGGCGGAGCTCTCTGGCTTATTTCCTGTTGGCATGACGGGAGCCAGCAGTCCTTCATCCAGCACAGCCTCACTGCCTGCAGCCGAGGGGCAGGGGCTGCCTCTGAGCTGCCGGAAAGCCGCGGGTGGCTCTGGAGTGGCAATCTGGCCACCACGCTGCGTGTTGTGTCCTCCACGGCTTTGGCACATCTCAGCCTCTCCATGGAGCCGTGGCTGCCTGGCCTGTCGTGTGTGCCGAGATGAGGGCTGCAGTCCTTTCCAGACTCTGAAATGAGTGCAGAAGCATGTCGGGGAGTGCTTTGTGCAGATATGGATAAAGCTCTTTCATGACTAACGGGTGCCATCGCTTTTCCTTAAGATTATATGTCGTCCCCCCCCCAAGATAAGCGATACATGAATTTCTGACTCTCTGAACAGCCTTGATGCTGGGAAATGCTCTCATTCAGGCAGAGAATCTAGGTCAGCTGTTCGTAAGAATAGATCTTTTTTTCCCGGCTTGTTTTGTTCGTAATGAGCTCCGAAAGTTGACAGGCATTTTGTGGACGGCAGCTATAGCTTCCTGCCAGTAGGCTGGATGCAGGCATTAGTGATTCAGTGCATCACAGGGGAAAATCAATAATATGAAATATTAATTGTCTTTTTTAAATTTTTTTTTAACCTGAGATGGGACACTCAGTAATGACGATCTATACCTATGTTCAAGAGGATCTGATTGCTGAGGTGATATGTTATGAAGATGGGGCTTAAATTTTTCCTCTGATTCTGCATCTATAAATAACTGCTCTTACATATGGCATCTAATTATTTAATTGTATATGCAGATTAGATAGTCATTTACATGCTGTCATCAATGACAGCAACTAATAGTACTGGCAGTTATTTCCAGGCACATATGGTAATGCCAAAGGTTTTAAATATCAGTGAGTACCTGCCATACATATCAATATCTCTCCCCATTTCTTCCCTTCAAAAAATGTTAGAATAAATTAATATCACAAGGTGCATCTGCTTCTTCTTGGAACTAGTTGTACCACGGCAGATCGGTTATGTTATATATTTTGTGTAAGACTACAGTCCAAGTTGGAGTTCCTGATTTCTCTGTGTGATGGCTCCCAAAGACTAGGAAGCAAGAGGAAAGAAAATATTAATGTGCTTTTTCTCAGTGGTGTTTACACATGCAAAGGGTGGGGGAAGGCAATTACAGACATGAAGGACTCCGGTCCCACTTGTACAAAGTGGGATCTGTAGCCATTTTGATCCAGAAGATATCTTACAGCTCTTTGACTTTGTAGACCAAAATGGTTACCCAGGGTAAGGTTAGTAGGAATCGGGGCTAGGGGGTGCCCAGTTTGTCATCTTATCTTCATAAACAAAATCAGTGCAGTCATCTTTTTTCTTGATGTAAAACAGGAGCATGAAAGCTTATATTTTGCTGCCATTTTACCCATTTTGGCCATCTAAGGTATATTTAACCAGGAAGAGTGTGGTAACAGCCAAGGAGACCTCAGCTAACATGTAACTGTTATTGGGCTTGTAAGCTCCTCATTAAAACCTTGTGCAGAAAATACCATTAAAAACCCATTCATTCAAACAAGCTCCAAGGCAGCTGCCTTAAAATCCAATGATTCTGTGCTGTGTCAGGATCAGCTATATTAAATTGGTTTGCAATTTGTGCGATTTTCAGACGTTATTCACTCCAAGGCATTTGTTGTCATGTAGCCATGGAGCATAGAAACACCACTCCACACCACTGTTTCCTGCTCACTAAACAGATGTGCACAGCTAAGGGGCTGAATATTCTTTTAAATGAAAGGAAATAGTCACTTGCTTAAATCCTTTGTTGGAATGTGGCCTTAGTGCTCTTTTATTAATTGAGTTTCAAGAGTCTTGGCTCTTGACAGCCAGTAAATCACATGTGCTGGAGACCTAAGGTCATAACAGATCAGATAACATGCTTGTTCAGGATGGGAAAAGATAGTGGTTCCTTTTTTTTTTTTTAATTTGCTTGATAATTTAGAAATATCCTTACAAATTTCCTAATTTTGGTTCCTCGAGGACCACTTCTTTCTCCTTTGCAGGGAAAAACTTGCTGCGAGCGATGCACACCGGCAGAGTGGTTGTGATGACGGCGGCAGAGGAACACTGCCAGTGTGCTGGCAGGCAGTGCTGTGCAGCTCTCGAGAGCTGGGTTAGTGTCTCTGAATCTTTATATAGCACTCCCTCCACTTTCCTGAGAAGTGGGAAGCAATGGAAAGATGAGACACATCCTGATACTGGCAGCAGCTGAATGCGTTACAAATACTCTTCCCTTTCCTTTATCTTGCCCGTATCTGATGCCACCCCCACCAAGGTTTGCCCACCTCTTGCTTTGTCGGTATTTCTTTCATTCCTGTAAGAGAAGAATGGGTCAGAAACATTGGAGACTCTCAGGGAGCTTCCATGTCATGTAGCACTGCTGAATTTTCTAGTGCCACGTCTTCCTCTAAATGCTTTTCTGGTTTTGGAAGAAAACACAGTGGTGCAGTGCAAATGTTTTATCACTGTGTATTTGGGAGGCCTGATTTATTCAGCCTGAACTCATGATGATGAAAATTTAATGCTTCCCTTCATGCTCATGCAGAGTTCCTCCCCAGGGTATTTTTCTAAAACTGTTTCAGAGGACGATTAGCGTTCTCCTAGGACCCTTTTTGGTTCCTCTTGCTATACCAAACCCCTCACTGTAGCCAGTGTTTAGAGGTTGCAAAAATCTTTGAAAACTGGCCTTTTTACAGTGCAACATGGCATCTATCGCGAGCTTCACCAGGGCTAGTGGCTAAACTAGCTCCCCGCTCACTGAATGCTTACTCAAACTGTCCAGGAATGACAATGGGAGACGTTAGGTGCTGAGTGTTTCTGAAACTGTGATTTATTTAGGTGTCTATATGAAAGCCGATCTGGGCTGCATCAAAAGAAGTGTGGCCAGCGGGTCAAAGGAGATGATTCTGCCCCTCTACTCCACTCTCGTGAGACCCCACCTGGAGTACTGCATCCAGCTCTGGAGTCCCCAACATAAGAAGGACATGGACCTGCTGGAGCGTGTCCAGAGGAGAGCCACCAGGATGATCCGAGGGCTGGAGCACCTCTCCTGTGAGGAGAAGCTGAGAGAGTTGGGGCTGTTCAGCCTGGAGAAGAGAAGGCTCCGGGGAGATCGTATTGCAGCCTTCCAGTACCTAAAGGGGGCCTACAGGAGAGCTGGGGAAGGACTTTTTACTAGGGCATGTAGTGACAGGATGAGGGGGAATGGCTTTAAACTGGAAGAGGGCAGGTTTAGATTAAACATTAGGAAGAAGTTTTTCACTTTAGGGGTGGTGAGGCACTGGCACAGGTTTCCCAGAGAGGCTGTTGAGGCCCCATCCCTGGAGGTGTTCAAGGCCAGGCTGGACGTGGCCTTGGGCAACCTGGTCTAGTGGGAGGTGTCCCTGTTTAGGGGGGTTGGAACTTGATGATCTTCAAGGTCCTTTCCAACGTAAACCATTCTATTCTTTTTTTCTCTCACCTCTTCTCCTAAATAACCTGTCTGCTGTGTCAGAGTGTTCAGCAATGAGGATAAGGGCCCTGAGTTGTGTTGTAAACATACCCCATCCCATACAACTCCTTTGGCAGTGCAGGTGCGTGGGGTGTTCCTGCCTTAGTTTGTAGCCAGAGACACTGCTGTGAACATTGAGTGGAGAAGTGGTTGTGTTTTGATCTTGAGTTAATATTTCAGTGTGCCCAGCGCCTATCTGAGAGGTCTCAGGATGTCCTGGATGCCAATCTGTAGTTATGAGTTTCAGCCTCCAGATGGTGTCTGGCAGATGTGCCTGTGGAGCCATGTCAGTACGATGGGGGTGAAACAATTACACAATCACTGGCCTCTTGTGGCAGCAGGAAAAACATGCAAATGATGTAATGTGGATTTTCAATCCTAAATCTCTGCATATGCTGCTCCATGTAGGGCTGTGGGTACAGATGTGTGTAGGAAGTTTCCTGAAAAGTCGAACCTAAAGTTTTTACTGCTGGAAAGAATCTATGTAAAAATGCACAGAAGAATCCTGTCAATCTAAGCCAAATAAAAAGACTCAAATAAAATAATTTCAGGCTTGTCTGTCCAAATGGAGATGGAATATTCATAATATAAGCTTTAAAAAAACCCACCCTCTGGATAAAATCATGGATCATCTTGAAAAGAGACATGCTGGTGGTTGAGGTAATGCATTCTTTACCACACTAGCAAACAACATCCATGATGTATTTTTTAAAAAAAGCTCTTTCCATCCTGAGGATAGCAACCAGCATTTAAGTTGTAGTTTTCCTCTGGCAGACCCACCCCTGGAGCCTTCCTTGGATAACTCTTCAGATAGCTCTTAGGATTAGAAACCAAGCTTCTGGGTGGCTGCACTTCCAGGGCTGTGACCAGACTGACAGCCTGTGGCACTGCGGTGATTTCTGTGGCAGAAATACTTCCCTGAGCCTGAGGAACCATTCAGGACTTGGGCTCTCCAAGTGGATGGACCCTGAATAATAGGAGATAAGGTGTGAAAAACTACTTCTGGGATGTTTTTCCTTCATGTTTTCCTGATCCCTTCTGAAGCAATCAGGCCGGGTCACCTGTCCTTCAAACCCCTCCTTGGCACAGTATACTTTGCAGTTTGGCATGGGGCATATGTTGTCTCTATTGTTTCTATAGAGGTGCACATGTTAGGAGAACATCGTCAGACAGTCTCTCTTCTTCGCGTGCTGCCCATGCAGGACTCTGGAGGCCCCGGGCAGACACAGATTTGGTCAGCCTGCCTCACTTTGTGGCCCTAATGTTTTCCATGCTGAATGCTTTCCCTGATAACTTCTTGTCCATGGAGAAATTGGAAAATAGCCCTCAAACCTTTGCAGGAACTTTAAGTCCTGCTGGCCCATGCTGTAGTGAGCAGTGGGGTCTTCTGCCAAACCGGGGTGCACGTGGCGAGGGGATGGAGCCTGTCAGCTCTGTCCCCTCTCTGTCCCAGGTCCACAGGCCCCCTCCTCTCCCGGTGTCCCTGCAGGTGCCAGTGCCACACTCAGGGCTGCAGTTGCCTTTCCTCCACACCAATAACACCAAACCGGCTGCTGGCCTCCCAACAGAGCTGGGGAGGGCACAGAAACCACCTCCCGCTCATCCCGCTGTCGGCTGTTTCTCTGCCTTCCCATAGCTAAGTATAACCCAGTTGCAAACAGGGTGAAAATAGGTGAAAATTAACAAGTTTGCTTTGAAATATTTTATTATCCCAGTGTTTGGTTGAACCTAACCGCCTGTTTTTGTGGTCTGGAGAAAATTTTTTTAACCAGTCTGTATTGTGTGCTATGTAGTCTGCCTGGTGGATATTTTTTTCTTGCTCTTCCACTAATGCTGAAGGAAAACAGAAGCAAGTTGCAACTACTACAGTATCCTCTGTCCTTGCTGGAAGCCTGCAGGGCAAAATCAGGGAGTAGGAATTCCCAGCTTAGTCCCAGTTTCTTTACTGAAGACTAAGCTGCTACTTCAGGAAGTATTGCTTTATTCTTCTCTTACTACATGGATAGGATATTTTTAATGCAGGAATTATTAGGGTCACATTGAACATCCCTATTGCTTTGCTTTCTATAGTTCATCTTTAAAATTTTGGGGGTTGTGTGATTTATTTATTTATTACTACTACTATTGTTGTCAGAGGGGAAACATCTTCCGTAAAGCAATGCTTGTTTCATTCTGAAAAAAAAACCCAACCCAGAATTAGGCAAAATCCCCAGGAATTAGCTAAAAATGTTCCAAAGGAACAGCAAAGTAGGTTACTAATTAAGTGAAAATTGAGGTCAGTTTGGAATGGGGTCCTCACAATCAGGAGGAAAAGAGAGGCAGCGCAAATTGTACATCAAGTCCAAACATGTTTTGTTTCACTATTCAGGGCAGGGGAAGGGGCAGTATTCAGTTCTTTGGGGAACTTACTCTTAGGACTTTAGTGTGGTTTCTGAAACTGCTGAGACCATGCAGCCTGTCTGTCAAGCTGTCTGTCTGTCCCTTCCTAATAAACTGAATTCCTCCAGTTTCAGACAGATCCAGAACAGGAGAGAAGTCTCAGATTAACTGCTGCAAAACGTCATGAAAATCAGTGGCTGAGCAGAGAAGAGCTACTCAAGCGAATGCGCTCAGTAAGAGAAAGGAAGAAAGGTTCCTTCTTTCCCTTTTGCTCTGACCATGGCAGTTGGGCAGCAGTGGGAGCTCCAAATTAGCTCCAAATCGCAGCTTTTTTGCCCGTTTGGGGTGACACAGATGTCGGGGAGGCGAGGGGGTGCAGCCTGGGGCGAGGAGGCACTGTAGGGAAGCAGCTTTGTTCCAGTTGTTGCTACGGGGAAGGTTGCTTTTATTAAATATTTGTGCTGCTTTATTTACTCTTGCACACGCAGGGGTTAGCTGGAGAGTAAACAGGGGATTTGGTGAGCAACAGAGGCAAGGAAAAACCATGTCTGTGTACCTTCAGAATGAGCTGCCGGGTGGAGTCTCTGATGTCTAATAAAGGCTGAGTTCGTGCCTTGTTTTGTTCCTCAGCAGGAGCAGTGCTGTCTCTCTCTTGTCTCCTCAGCCATGTATTTTCATGAAGTGTGTATGGGTGTGCTATCTTGTGCCAGCTACCTTCTGTCAGTTTGGTTAAAACTGGCTTTAAAATTGGTTAAAACTGACTTAAAACCCACTCGAGTGCATTAGGGCAGGGAATCAGATGAACAGAGAGATAGAGACAACCTGTGGCTGTGTAGTCTCATTCCTCTAGGAAATGGGGTTATCTGTAGGAAATAAGAATAAATATATGCTTTCCACAGAATGATAAACAACTAATTTTGCACAAATAACAAAGTCACCTCTTGCATATGACCTTTATGGCAATGCCAGCTGCAATGTCAAACTGGAGGGGGAGGTGGCTTTTTGTTTTGTTTGTTTGTTTATTTTCTCTCTCTCCAAAAATCCTGCCTCGCTTATATTACAGACTGGCTGTTCTTTGATTGCTGATGAAGTCAAAGATGCTGTGTGTGGGTGGAGGAACACGTTGTCAGACTACAGCATAGCTTCACAAAGTGCTTTTCCATGGGTTTATATCCTAGGGAACCACTATGTTTCTGTGCCATACTCTGCATGTTTTATCATCATTATTAATATTCCTTTCTGCCATCTTTCGTGCCTTTGGTTCAAAGTGGTGGACAGTACCAGCACGTTCTGGAAACAAAGGAGGGGGTGAAAAAAGCCGAGCTCTCTCTCTGCAGATCCAGCCCACCCGTTAGGACTCCAGTGTATTTCATATAACAGATGCTAATGAGCACAAACTTTCCGTTGTATATGCCTGACTGTGCTTGTGTGGAGTCCCTGCAAAGCAAGCAGGGGCATCACTTCGTTTCTGGAATTGGAATATTGATGTAATTGGAGTCTTGCAAAGTCATTTCATTTGAAGTGCTAATCGTCTGACTTCATGTGATTAGCATCCAGACCAAACAGCTATTGTTCCAGTCAGGCACACAATCCACTTATTATGAAGAGATTTTATCTATATAGGCAAAAGAAATGGGAAGCAACAAGATAAAGAGTTAAGTCAACAGAGAAACAGTATAAAAATTTATCTGAGATATTTGCTTGTTTAGTGAAAGCTCCCAAAGACAAAGGAGTTAAAGATTTACCAAGATAGAAAGACAGAGTCTCAGTGATGTGGGGAGGCTGTGGGCTTTTCCAGGAGCTCCAGGCAACAGGGGAAAATCCTGAATGCTGGGGATGTTCCCAGAAGACAAACTGCTCCTCTTTCACTACGACCATGGCAAGGGTCAGGGCAGAAAGGAGAAGGACCCCCCTAGAGAACGTCACACTGGGGATAAAGAGAGGCATTGAAACACCAGGGGGAAGGGGGGGGGGGACGACGGACACGGGACGACAGGCTTCCAAGAAGTGGCTCTTGAGGAAGAAAGTGGTCATTTGGCACACCTGACAAAGGAGGTTGTTCAGAGGCAGAACTGTGCTTGTTAAGGTACTGTGTCCTTGTGGTTTCCTGCTGCCCGTCTTTCTTCTTAGAAGGACTCCCCTTGGGTGGGCAGCTCAGGTGCCCAGGGAAGGGGCAGGTGAAATGTTGCAGTGTCCTGACTCCTATGCGCAAAATTATGGTTTTGGGCAGCACACATTCCCTTTGCATTATGTAAACTCTTGCTGAAAGACCTTTGCTCTAGTGTGATCTTGACAGTTTTCAGTTTTTCTGCTGTAAAGGTGTAGCTTCCCTGGGGGCTTTGCTTGTCTGGGCATAAAATCATTCATGGAAGCACTGCGATAGAGGATGTTCCTAGAGAACTGCAGAGCTGTAGCCTGAGCAGTAAAACAGCATTAGAGACAGAGGGGAGAGACCTGTGCACCCTGCAGGTGCTATTAAGGCACGTAGACCCAGAAAAGCAGACTGCTGGCGGCCTCTTGACAGCTCCTTTGCGGCATGTCCTCTCCCAGTACCGTGCATTCCCCCTCAGTGATGCCATCCTTCAACCCTCACAGTAGTTGTGGGCAGAATGGGTGACAATGGGTTGCTGCTGCTCCGGCTGCAGCAGGAGGGATGGGGCATCACCTCATGCTGCTGATGGGCTCAGCACCCACAGTCAAAAAGGCCGTCCCCAACTTGCTGTCCCTTTGTAAGGTGCTCGTAGCTGCCTGCTCCCCCAGGCAACTGCCTGCTTTGCCTGTACGCGCACGCACGTTTCCCCTGGTTTGTGAACCAATTAAAGACAGAACAGATGAGATCTGGATTGTTGGTGCTTCGGTGCTCAGACGGGGTGTGCCCTGAGGGCACTCTCATTTTGAGGAGCGTCTACCACAGCTTTGATTGAGTGGACCATGGAGCAAGAGATGGTCCTAGCCTCAGGAAGTCTATCCATCTCTGCTCAGTCACTCCCTGCTTTCCACAGGCTCATATTGAATTCTCTTGAAAGAAGCTTTCTGGGAAAATACAGCAATTCCCATACATCACGTTGCCCCAGTTTAGGGCACGATCTGCAATTATACTATGTTGAAAATCTGTATACTGCTGAGAATCTTGCCTGCAGGACTGGCACTTTGACATCCAATTTCCTTCCACAGCGAAGTCTGGGGAAATGACTTTTGTTAGAGTTGGGCTTGTTGGAAAAACGCTGATGAAGTGAAACATAAACACATTGTGTTGGAATTTTCATGGGAAAATATTGCTGAAGGGTTTCAGCATGCCTGGAATGCATCTCTTCAGTACTAACCCTCTCTCTCCATCTTGTATTCATATGTAGTGCAGCTATAATATTCCAAAGGAAACATTTTAACTTTAGCCAATTAAAATTTAAGGTCAAAATGGGATGTACATAAAGCCTCTCAATTTTCAGCTTTTTTTCACAACCTAGGAAAACACTGTATTTTGCAACCTCGGTATTTTCTACCACCAACAGCTCAAATGTATGACCACTGCTGGAATTTCTGTTTGTCCTTCCAAATGAAATGTATTTTTTTCCTCCTCCCTATCATTACTAATGAATCAAATGCCTTCATGATAACATGCTGGTAGAATTAAGCACCGAGTAAAAGAGCCAGAACAACATAACATTTACTTGGTTTCCAAGTAGGAAACTAGTGGAATTTTACTGTCACGAAAATGTAGAAAATCTTGGAAGAAACTGCAGGCATTAAACCCAGAGAGATGAATGCACATATTTGGATGAATCTAGATGCTGTGTGAAAAAATTGTCGCTGAATTTCGTACCCCCCAAAATAACTCTTGAATACTGTACGGTTTTGAATCAATGCAACTTGTAATGGCTAATACAAGACTTTCTTCAGCTGATGAAAATCCTCAAGTTACTGATTTCATTTTCATCCTAATGGAAAGAAGAAATAAAAACCAGTTTGTAACTATCTAGCAAAGAGAGAGAGGTAAGGGCAGCATTTCAGCTTACCTACAAGTGTAGTGTCTTTCTCACAGGAGTGCAGGGACTTTTTAAAAATCTATTTTAAACATGAGGTCCTGGAGTTAAATGGTATTTTCTGTGTAGGAATTGGTTCTGAGGATTATGGATCAGAACCTTTTAACAGTCCCGGTTTCGCCAAATACGGTCCTTGCACTGAGTGGGCACACTTCTTTCTGTGCCCTGTGGAGGCTGGCAGGTGAATAGACCTATAGGAGTGCGTACGCATATGGACACACACAGACATGCACACGTGTGGTGGATTGCTGTAACGTTATGCCGTTTATATATGTGTGTATATAGATATAAAATAATATATAATAGTGTATGTTGTTGCTGGAAAATTGCACAATCCAGAAGGCTGAGATCGCTCTTATCTCCTCTGAATGGTGCTGCTAAAACACGAAAACCAACGCCCGTTCTCCGGGGCTTTACTTCCCTCTTGGCTAACACTAGACTTTCTGGGAGGTGGGGGAAAAAATTTGGCTCCAAAGCCAGGCGTGATCTCCATGCCAAGGAAGAACTCAGGTGCAGCCGGGGTGCGTGGGGTGGGTGGAAAGTGATGTGTGCTTCACAGAAACTATTAATAATCAACTCCCTTAAACTGATAGGATTGTCATTGAAATAGCTGGCAACGCGCAGGGATGTTTTAGTCATTTAGAAAATGCCGAAAATCCCGCTGGCTTTCCCCCAGTGCTTGTGGCTAGATTGTGTATGAGGTTTTTGACATTATTTTCCTAGAAGAGAGAGAGATATTACATAAGAGGGCTGGCAGTCTATAAAAATGTCCTCACTCGGTGCGGGCAGGAACCAGGTTAGACTTCTTAGAAGGCAGCTGAAGCCTGTAGCTGCACAGAAAAAAATAAATCTGGGGAGAAATGTGTTCTCTGGGAGACAGCCACTAAGATCACCTTGCATAGAAGTGTTTATAACGTGGGGTTTTTTTTCCTTTTTTTTTTTTTTTTCCCCTCCCTGATAGTATTCCCAGTTGGACAGAAAGCATCTGAATCTGCTGGTATCATGAAGAAGACGAAGCATTCCTGGGGACCCTTTGCAGGAACAGACAGCAAGCGGGAGAAAATGGCTGAGGAAAATGTGAGGATGCTTCCCAAGGCCATGCGTGAGGAGAGAAAGAAGCAGGTGGCTAAGAAGAGAGGGAAACTGAAAACTATGGCAGGCACGTTGCTAAAGGCTGTGGCTGGTGGGAAAGAGGCAGCGGAGGAGAAGGCTGGCAGTGAGGATGTGGCAGGGAATTTGTTGAAGATGGCAACCAGTAGGAAGGAAATGGAGGGAGAGACACCTGCAGGTAACCTTGAAGTTATCCCAGTCCAGTCCTGGACCTTCTCTGCCTCTCCCAGCCCTGCAGGCTTTTGTTTTTCTTAGCTTCTGGAGTAGGTGCTCTACACTTTCCTCCTCCCCATCCTTCACCTGAGTTCTTGCCCTTTCTGAACTGTTCGCTTGCTCCTCTGGAACCTTCTGTATTTTACTTGCCCTTTGCCTCACAAGTATTTCTCTTTGCTGTTCTTATTTTTATCCCTGCAAAGACTCCTGATGTATCTTGTGAGAAAAACACCTCTTGTGTCTTGTGACTGTCAGGTGTGACTGTGCTGTTCTCCCACAGATGGGGAGGGAGAGGAAAGGCTAGTTTTACCCAGTAAACATGTTGCACATATTGAGGCAGGACAAGTGCAGCTTGCTAGAGCCCTCCTGGGCAGCTTGCCCGTTGCTTTGCTGAAGATCCTTGCATCTACCCTTCTCCATTTTGTGTCACATTGTCTCCTTCCAGTCCTGATTGATTTAATTCTTACTACGCAGCTAAGGTGTTTTCATGGAGGAAAGTTAGGGTACAGGTGAAAGATAATGGAAGCTCATACTCTTTCATTCTTCACTCTACACCCAAAGCTGTGTCCTGAATTGGTTTCAGAGTCCCACTGCTTCTGTCCTTGCTTAACTTTCCCTGGGTTCTCATCAAGTTTGATTTTTCCTCTGGGCTCTGCTCCAGATACCTTTGGGCAAATCTTCTTAACCATTTGTTGCTCAATTTTGTTGTCTGTAAAATGCACAGGAAAAAAAATGCAGCTCTGTGCAGCTGTTATGAGATTACATTTAACTCTTAGTGGTGGGCTGGGTACGATGGGTAAGATACTTTGGAAATAAGCAGTGGTGAAAAGCTTCTCCTTCCAACTTCCCATCTTTAAAGATTTTGTAACTGCCTTGACGGGGTGATTTGGGCAGTGGCTCAGTCACCACAGCTTCTTGCAGACGTGGAAGTCATGGGGAGTTACGTGAATCCCCATTGCTGAGAGACTGCAGATAGGTAGCCCACCTTCTGATTTTCAGGAGAAATGGCACGTGTAGTAGTTTGGCCCAGTTAAAACGCCCCAGAAAAGAGATTGCACTGAGCAGTCTCAGTCAAAGATGTTGCAGTAGCTGTGCCAGACTGTGAACAGGAGGGAGGGACCTTACAAGGGAATTTGCAGCACTTTGGTCCTGGGTCTTTCAGAAGATGTCCATTCTGTAGTGTTTTTCTTCTGGTCAAAAGGTACATTCCTTAAGGAAAGATTGCTGTTAATGAACCTGTGTTGCCCACATCAGGAGGTCTACTGGAATGATGACAGAAAGCTGCAGAAGATTAGTCTGCAGGCTTAGTTGGCCCGCAGGAGAAAGGACAAAAGAAAGAAAGAGGAAACAAAGTGCTTGCCCTGAGGAAACTGAGAGGTGCTAGTGCTAGACTTTAAGTGAGGTGATCTTGAGTAGATCCTGAGGAATTTTGGGATACATATAAACTACATACTTCAGTACTTGGATCTGAAAGTGGTGGGTGAACAAACATCAAGTTGTCTTGTTGCTCTCTCTATTGCAGAGGAAACCATCTGCGGATTCATTGAGCAAGGAAAATTTTTTGAAGCTTGTGATCATATTTATGATCTGGAGCATTCTGGAAATGATGGTGTGGGAAAGTCTGAGTCACTTTATACACTACTGGCTGGACGAATGTGGACTGTGGTGGGAGAAGCACTCAGTGGAAGTGGTAGGATGTTCCTGGAGCCGCTGCAGTCGGTGAGGGAATCGCTGAAGTGGGCGAAGCAGAAGGAAGTCGAGTGGCTTGGCAGCAGCCAAGAGACGGAGTCTGTTTCCACCTGGAGTCCAAACTTCTGGAGGAAAGATCTGGAGGAAAAACTAATACGGTACATGACAGCCCAGATTCCCCCCTTTGGTTCCTCTAGTAACACAGACGAGACTGCACTAAAACAGCATCTGAGACAGCTGGAAACGACGTTTCTCCCCAGCCTGGAGCGCAGAAGTGGTTTCTTCAAGGAAGCGGGACTGCTCGTCACCTACACCCACTGCTGTCATGCGTCTTTGTCTTCTCACCTTTCCACGCTTACTGACAGTAACAGTTTCAGCCAATGTCTTTTAGTTTATGAATGGGGCCTTAAAATGTACAAAAGGTATGTTTGAAGGACCTCTTGTCCTCTGCAGTTTTTCTGTCTCTGTTCTTCAGTTTTGAGCACAATCCCTGCTTCCTCTTAACACAGTGATGCTCAAGACTCTTGCTGAGTTTAGACTTGCCAGCTGCCTGTTTTATCTTCTGTGCTCTCAGAATCAGAGCCTTTTTTCATTGCAGTACTGCCTCTTTCTAAATCCTTACTATTGGGCTTAGGGGCTTACCTGAGTAAGGCACGTATTTCTTTGCCGGACTCCTGTTGGACATGCACAATGTCCTGCTCTCCTGAACAATTTCTTTTCTCAAATTTTGCCTTTTTTAGCAAGGTCCATAATACTCTGATTACTCCAGAATAATTTTCTCTTGCCTTTATGTCAGCATTCTGCTCTGTGGAATTCTCCTTGTCATCTCCTTGGTTCTCTTGCTGCTTTATCTGGCTTGTAGTTTGACCAGTTGTTTCCATATTTCCTGCATTGGTGTTCAGATTACAGGAAAAACATATAGCAGATCATTAAATTCCTGCCCAAGTTTGGGAAAACGGATGTGGCTTTCCCCATGATCTGAGGAGCGGCACATCTGGGACCTTTTGGCCCAATGTGAATTCAAAGCCTGTGGGTGTCATCAAAGCCTGAAGCTTCCGTGTGATTTCTTTTTGTATGACAGTGGTAGATGAGGTGTTTGATCCTCTGTATCCATAGTTACTTTGCTACTTGACAGCTCCAATCTACTTATGTCCTAATAGTTTTCAGCCTTTTTGGGTTATTTGATTGCTTCCATCCAAGCCCAGAGCTTTTCCGTTCCTTGTACTATTACACTAGTAAACCCCTGATTAGCAGTTCATCAGGTGGGCTCTTCCCCTCACCAGCTCCCAAAAGAGGGAGGCAGGGTAGTGGGTACACGCTGATGCATGCCATCCTCAGACACATGGGAGACATCTGGCCTGGGTACATCTCTTATACTGCTACTTTTATGGGTTTAAATTGGTAAAACTTTGGCTTTAGATGAGAGTAATGGTTTGATGAAATATTGAAAACTTACATTAAATTGGAGGTGAATAATCATGGTAACGTAAATATATAATGACAAACTCAGAGATGGGAAAAAATATGTGTTATGAAAATGCTGCATTTCTTCAGGAAAGAAGAAACAAGAGCAGCCTGTGACTGTTTTATGGTCAGAAGGTAGTGAAGAAAGTAGAAATGAGAAGAGCAGAGCCGCCAGACTTAACTATTTGGATTTTCCTCTCTGAATATAGTTAGAACCTTAATGAAAGCTCCTGTGTAGATGCAGTTGTCCTGGTATATAGCTGCTTTTTATTCTATTCAGAGAGAATATGTGACACTTGTAAAATTGTGCATCCAGGGAAGTGTGCCTGGGTGACTCTGCCCACGCTTGAGAAGGAATTCAGCAGCAGGACTGAGGGAAAGGGCGAGCAAGAAGTATAATTTGGGCAGCAAATATAGGAAGAAGGAAAAGAAACAGCACAAAAGAATAGCTGGCAAAAGGCATGGTAGAGACCATCTACCGTGTTGTGGCTGCCCTGACACTGCAAACACTGCTGGGTGCTTGCAGGGCACCCCGTTTGCCTAGTGTGAGGCTGTGGTGCCAAGTGGTGGGTGCCAGGTGGGTGACGGGCTGTGGGCCAGCGGGAAGCTGCCCCTCTGGCTGAGCTCTTCTTTCTGTATGCAGTGGCAGCGAGACATGTCTGAGACCCAGGCAGACCCCCCAGCACAGCCTTTCCCTTGGCGTACAGTGTCTCATGTGGATTCTTTTGAAGACCGAGGAAAAGTTACTTGCAGTCGCCCGGGTAAGAACTCAGGAGTTTTACCCCAATCTGCCTGTTTTATTCCCATGATTTTAAAATAAGGAATGCCCTTATTAAATTAGCTGCTCCCCTGTTGGCTGAGCAAGCTCTGCTCAGGTGTCCGTGAGCCGCAAAGTCTCCATCTTGGCAGAGTTTCATTGCAAAGCCCAGGTGTGAAAATCCACGACGGTCTTCTGCCAAAGGGATGCTGCCCTGTCCTTGCTCCTTAGCAAAGAGATGCTGGGACATTTGCAAATCTCTCTTCATCCCATTGCTGCACCTTCGTAGCGCACAGCTTCTCTGCTCAGAAGCCGATGTATCTGCAGGAAAGGGAGGCTATGGGTGAAATCCACTTCCTTGTTGAGGGCCATTTCAAGATGCTGTTCATCTTCTCTCCAGCTGTTAATGAGCTCATAGTGTGCAACAGTTAGGCTTTTTTATAGCCCTTTTGCCTCAGCTGTGCAGGATATTGAGGCTGCCGGATTTGTCTGTACGTGGACCCCTCAGAGCCCTCTCCAGCCTCCTGAACTGACACTGCTGAGGTTACAGCAAAGATTATTTCCAGATCCCAGCACAAGAAATCATGCAGCTGGTGCACACCCGACATGGCCCTCCTGTAAGGTTGGAGCAGGGCACCCTGCCTTGCAGTCCCACAGGTGACCTCAGCTCCAGGGCTGCACGATGTCCTTCTCTTCTCAGCGAAGCTCCCCTTTTGAAGAATGCTGTCGAGGTGTGTGGAATACAAATGAAGCAGGGAAGATGCATTGTAGCGACTGGGAGCTCCAGGGGAAACCATGCTATTTGGAAAACTCAGCAGGACCTTTTATTTTCAAATCAAGCTGAAATGCAGCAGCAGGAGTTACCACACTTAATCTCATTCGCTTTCCCTTTCCACCAGCCCTCGGGGAGCAGAAGAGGGGAAATTCCATGGCAAACTGCTGAATCACCCCAGGGAAGGTGCTCTAAATTGCAGAGATTTTCCTCAAGACCCATTCCCTGAAGGAGAACATGAAGGCAGTCACAAACATGGGAGTAGAGGTGCCAGCTGGTGACAATATGCTTAAAACCTACTGATTTCAGTGTTTAACATTAAGCATTTTTATGAGCTGTTTCTAATTATTACCCTGGGGAAGACCACATGTTCTTAAGGTCTGGTTTTAGCATGTATTTCAATGAAGGAAATGACTTTACTCAGGGTAGTGCTAGTGAGGTTATCTTAGAGCATGTTACTGAGTCATTGACAAGCCCTCCAAGATGCTGACTAACAGTGATGGAGAATTTAACTGTTTTTTTTTTTTTTTAGTTCCCTCTGAAATAGCTGTAATAGCTGGAGAAAGCTTTTGTTTAACCATGGGCTTTCTGCTTGCCTGATACACCATGTGCTGAGTAGGCTCACCTAGATCTGACAGTGGTTCTGAGCGCTTGTGCCATGCTGCCCTGAGTTGGCTGTGTTTTTTCATGCCACCCTGGATCTAGAAGCATTGCAGCTCCATACAGTGCCGCATTGCACATGAAGAACAGAGCTGGAATTGCTGGAGAGTATAGTACAGCAGTATTCTAGCTCACTTCAAACCTGGCCAGCTTAGAACCAGCTCCAGGTTCAAGCCTAATGAGCTTAAGTGGACACGAGCTAACTCCATATGGAAAAATAATGGATATCTCTTCACTCAGCTCAGTGGTGTAGCTTGTAAAACCTGCTTTATCCCTCTATTTCTTTTTCCAGGATATTACAGCCCTTCATTATTCAGGAAGCTGCTGTTGAGCAGATACCCTGTCAGTTACCTCTGAGTGATTGTAATATATAATTGTGACTGTAAATCACATGGTGTGGGTTTTGCCACTTCAATGGATGACTAAGTTTTTCTAAATGAAAAGACACTGAAAAGACAGAATAAGCCATGGTCCGCTTTGCCTATGAATGCCTGGCTTGTCACTGGGAGTGCCCGCCTGATATCTGTGGAAACTAAAAGCACTTTAAACAGAAATGAGCGATGAGAACTGTGACCACATCTGGGGGTGCTGAGAGCTTAGATGCCACATGGGGTTCAAAACCACTTCCAAACACCACTGCGGGGAACTCGGCTAGCTCTGCGTGCAGGTGGCCTTCTCTCAGCCCGAACACATCTGCGGGAAGGGAGCTTTGCAGCTTTTGATGTTGCAAGGTTGGTGGACTGGAAATGATGGTGCCGTTGATTGAGCTGTTGATGTGTCACCCCTGCCCTTGCTGTACTGGGGCATTTGACATGAGCGCAAGGCAAATCTTCCAGCGTGACACCAGCATTCATTCTGATACTGAGAGGCGGAAAATGAACTTTCTGTCCCCTGTTTCTGCAGCTCAGCTCAAAACTGGCTCCCCAAAAGGGAGATGGCAGGACCATACATGCACACCTGGACAAAAGCTCAAGGAGGGTTTATACTGACCTGCAAAGGATCACTTGGGTCTGTGTCTTCTTCCCTCCCTCTATTTTTTCAAGTAGACAAAAGGAGGACCGAGAAGTTCATGTGCTTTGGAGAATTTGGGCCAAGGACCTGCTGGTGCCCAAACGAATAAGGCTGTTCTGCCCACTTGCCTGCCCATGTGTCAGCGGTGCACTCCCACCCATGTCGAGCCTCTTATCCAATTATAACTGCACTTATTAATGATGTAGAGGTCTTAAGGATGTTAAATTCATGCATGTTTTAAAACAGCAGCTGGACAAATGAGGGACCCAAGTTATAACTCAGCCCCTTGTATTTTCCAAGTGGTTGGCCGGGCAGTCAGCACTGTTGGGCTGGCCATCCATGGATCTGAAGCTTTTACAGCATGGGGTACAATGTCTTGGTCAGACAGGGAGGGACAAGGAGGAAACTGGAGGTTATTTATGGGCCTGTTTGTTACAGCAGAAATTCTGGTCCTCTCCACGTTGGAGCTTTGGTGCCCAGGGTGCTGGTGTCACCACAAGAGCTACAAACGGGCAAGCTCATGTTAATTCAGACACATCGTCTGATCCAAAGCAACTAAGTACTCTGGCTCAACAAGTTATTGCCGTGCATTTACTAACTAAATGCATGCTTTGTCCCATTGGAGAGCAAGAGCTTCGTGTTGGCTTAAACCGACACATTTTACTGTGCAACTGGGGCATGGCTAGAAGTGTTTGTGCAGCTTGGCTGGGATGTGTTATCTCAGCACATCATGTTCACACAATTGCTCCCAGTCAGGTGATGGCACTCGGGATGAAAGGAATTTTTCTTGGGTTGTTTACAACTACTTATTTGTCTTTGATTAACACTTTTCAATGAGTATGGCAGAGCAGTTGTTTTGAATATACTTTTGCTGATATTCTTCAGTGACAGCCACAAATTTCCTAATTCATCAGCCAGAAAAGAAAAAAGACAAAAATGGAAGATCAGACTTTACATTCTTTCTATTTCTTTAGAGAAAGACGCAGAAATGGAAGAATAAATAAACGAACCAGGCTTTTGAGCTTAAAGCTTCTATAAAGGTCAGATCATGTTTTAAGCAATAAGCCCTTTCTCTGCGGTGTTAGTTTTGTTTTTACAGCCCATTCAAACTAACACAAGCCAGCCAAGTCTTGGGAAATTTCCCATCATGCAGCCTCATGGGGCTCATCTCACAGTGACAGTAGCTCTAAACACTAACCCGACTCCTCTTTGCCCTCACAAGTCCCTGGCTCAAGTGAGGGAATGCTTTTAATTAGCACTGGCTGGTTTATGCGGGTGCCGGTTGGAGCTAGGAAGGGTGGAAAATCTCAGCTACAGTAGCTGGCAGCACAGCGTTGTGTCTAAGCATTGTTTTGCTGTGTGGGCGCCTTCATTTGAGCTAAGCTAACTAGGGAAGACTGTAGATAACCCGAGCTGACACTGGGATGAAAGGAAGCTGCAAATCATTTAAACTCAAACAAACAACGCAGAACAAAACAGAACAATGTTATTAGGTCAGCTGGAAAATAGCCAGGCTTTGGGTTAAATGAGACGGCCAAAAAAATAGAGGCAGAAATTCATCTAGTCCAAATGCAAAACGAGAGGGTGGGAAACCTAACTCATTACAAATGCCATTTTACCTCAACTGTTCTTCTTTTCTTTTACTATTTAGAAGGAAGTAGGGGAAGCCCTGAAAGAAGCCTTTGATATTGGGAAACCCCCTTGTGCAGATGCTGCAGTCATACAGGTAAACCAAGGGAAACTGAAAAGCTCTCATATTTTGGGGTGGTCGTGCTTTTGCATACAAGTACCTAGGTATTTGGCAAGACCCAGTTTTGCATGTCTTTGGCTAAGCTTGGTGTGTTAAAAGCTTGCAAGTTAGCTGCCATACTTAAACTGCATCTGTTTGCTCCCAAACCTGTTTTTCTCTTGTGCATATGTAAGGAAAACTAAACTAAGAAAGGATGAGCCTGAGATTAGCTGTTTCAAGCTGAATTTGTGTTTTCGTATATGCACCTGGATTTTCATATAACCTTTTGGAAAGTCATGGTGTGTGTTAACCGGTCTGCTCTGTATGAGTTCTGCAGAGCACTTTTATAAAAGAAGCAAGAGTTGCCAAGCCGTGGCAGGTCCTCATACCTGGCAGTGCAAACATAGGCAGCTTGCTCCCTGCTTATGTGCCGGGTACAGCTGCAACTGCTGCCCCGATGGGTTAGGCAGCACAAGGGACTACTTCAGAGCACAGCGAAGCCGAGTGCTCGAAGGGCGTCGCAGAAGCGCACTCTGCTGATTTATGAGCAGTACATACCATAGCCAGAGGGTGTTTGGATCAAGACCCACAGAAGGCTTAAAATAAATCCTGGAGTTTACATGTGGACTCAAGTGATGCTAGAGATCAGGGGCAGGTTGTGGGCTGCTGAGACTGTATCTTTCTTCTCCACCGCCATCACCCCAGCGGTGGTCCTGTTTCAGGTCATGAGTGAGGGAAGTAGCCCCATGGTCCTTTGGGATGGCAGACAACCTCAGGCACCCTGTTGGAGGCTGGCAGAAGGCATTGCAGATCAACAGCAGCTGGGCTTCCTTGTGAACATACAGCTTTAACTGGCAAAAACTGGCTTTTCTGGCCCAACTCAGACCCAGGCACCAAATGCAGAGCTCACAGAGGGCACTGCTCCCATGCTTTGCCCTGTGCCTGCTGCAGCAGTGGAACAGTGATGTACTCAGTGTACCTGTGCTAGGGTGGCTTTTAGCTACTGAGCTGCCTCCCCCCCCCCGCCCCCCGTGCTTCTGGCTGACAGAGCAAAGGTTTCTAATGGGGACCAGGGCAAAGCCTGATTCGAATGCTGTGGTCCTCATGTCTGCAACATCTGGCCATGCTTCAGCATGAGTGGTTTTGCTCTGTTGTGTATATAACCAACAGGTTTGAATGCTCTGGGGTAGGTGATGGAAAAGCCTGGATAAATAGGCAAGCCTTATGAAATTACCGCATCCTCAATTTTCTCAGGCTGACACTTAAAGATCAGATAGAAAATGAACAAGGTGTCATGGAAACTCATCAGCCATGGTTTCCTGACACTTTGGGGTGGCATATTTTATCCTGTCCCCTTGGGTGAACTTTTACATCTGTTGTGAGCAGTGGAAAAACCCATTCACAATGTGAGTCACCCTTTGTCTCTGGCTGACGCTTCCCAGAGCACTGGGAGAGCACAGCATATGAGTCCATCTGTCTCCTTTTATCCATCTGGCTCTCCTCCCCTTGCAAGCTTTTGTTTCCACAGAGCAGCTAATGGGCAGCATTAAGTTGCCACCTGCTCAAGCCTGCCCAATATAGGGTGGATTTCTAGCTGTCTGGCGCGGTCCACCTCCTGCAGGCACCTGAGCCACCCAACTGGGGTCAGTGGGGCGAGACAGGTGTCCTACCATTTAAGACACATTGCCTTGTCAGGCGTGAGCTGTGGTGGCGGGGAAGATGACACCTGTCTTCATCACACATCCCTAGTAGAGACCCTGGCAGAGGCACAGGGCACGCTGTTAGAGCTGCTGAACATTTTTTTTAGTGGCTGCTCTCAATTTTATCTGTGAGGGTGAGTCACATAGAAGTGCAGGGGCTCCCACAGATGGCAGGTCTTCATATGAGCTGAGCTGCCGTGCCGGACATTGCTAGCAGAGAACATCTGTAGGGACAAGCTTTCCCCCGAGTGCAGAACTT
The DNA here is from genome assembly GCF_000708025.1 of Charadrius vociferus. Classification (NCBI taxonomy): domain Eukaryota; kingdom Metazoa; phylum Chordata; class Aves; order Charadriiformes; family Charadriidae; genus Charadrius; species Charadrius vociferus. The sequence continues at coordinate 3,995,520 of NW_009649864.1, read as the reverse complement.
GACTCCATCCTGTTGACCACAATGAAAGCAAAGGTGTAGGATCAGTCATTAAAATCAGGCTCCTAAAAAATACTCTTATTTCCACAGGGGCACTCAAAACTGAAGCAGAAGTTGTTGCCTAGAAGGCAGAGGGATTTGCAGCAGGGTGAGGGATGGGATGTATTACTTTCACTGCATAGGGAACAAATGTCTTCGTCCTGCTCTCCTCTCATGCCTTGAAATCCACAGATATTAAAAGAGAAGATGGAGGCTGCCTGGCGTGTCAGTGAGAGCCTGAGCGAGAAGGTGGAAGCTGTGTGCCTGGAGGAGTGCCTGAGGTTCCTGGAGAGGTAGGAATAATGCGGTTTTCCTCCTTGGCAACATCCTCAGTGCTCAAAAGAAAGAAATCCTGATGAAGTGACTGGTGATGCTATGTCCACCCGGGCCTGCCATTGCACCTCTTTAGTCTGTTGGCTGTTTCCCATCAAGCTGTTACTGGAGCGACAGTGCTTTGCCGCTGTTTATGTGCTCAGCATTTGCTGTCGGACTAAAGCTGAGGGAACAAAGTGCACCCGGACTTGCCTGGACAGGTTAAAGCCTTGGGGGATGTTTATTCTGGAGAGTGTCAGACCTTAAAAACAACCAGAAAGAGGGGCAGCCACTTGGCCGGTGCCCAAGCTTGGCCCTTCCTACCCTGGCTGTGCTTCCTAGGCACAGTGCTTTCTGCTGGCTCCCTGGGACGGTGAGGAGCTTGGCTCTGTCCTGCTTCTCAGAGGAGGGTGAATGTCTTCTTTTCATCTTCTGCCCTCTTACCACTTCTTCTGGCTCCCTTTATCTGCTTTTTGCTCTTGAGCATCTCCCTCCCTGTGTATCCCCTGCAGCAGAAAACACCAGTGCTGCTGGTTGTAGGTGAATATCATAGAATTATAGAATGGTTTGGGTCTGAAGGGACCTTGAAGATCATCAAGTTCCAAACCCCCTGCCACAGGCAGGGACACCTCCCACTAGACCAGGTTGCTCAAAGCCCCATCCAGCCTGGCCTTAAACACCTCCAGGGATGGAGCTTCCACAACTTCTCTGGGCAACCTGTTTCAGTGCCTCACCACCCTCAAAGTGAAAAATTTCTTCCTCATATCTAATCTAAATCTACCCTCTTCCAGTTTGAAGCTGTTCCCCCTCATCCTATCACTTACATGGCCTTGTAAAAATCCCTCCCCATCTTTCCTGTAGGCCCCCTTTGGTACTGGAAGGCTGCTATAAGTCTCCCTGGAGCCTTCTCTTCTCCACGCTGCACAACCCCAACTCTAGGAGCCTGTCTTTATGGGAGAGGTGCTCCAGCCCTCTGATCATCTTCATGTCCCTTCTCTGGACCCACTCCAACAAGTCAATGTCCTTATGTTGGGGGCTCCAGAGCTGGATGCAGTACTCCAGGTGGGGTCTTACCAGAGTAGAGTAGAGGAGCAGAATCACCTCCCTTGACCTGCTGGCCGTGCTGCTTCTGATGCAGCCCAGGGCCTTCTGGGCTAGGATCGCACATTGCCAGCTCATGTTGAGTTTCTTGTCAATCGGCACCCCCAGGTCCTTCTCCTCAGGGCTGCTCTCGATCCATATTCCAGAAGGAGGTTTGATTTAAGATCCTTGGCCCTTCACATTATGACTGGAAGGAAATTCCTATAAAATGGAGTTGTCCAAGAGCCATTTGTGTGACTGTAAGCTGTGACAAAGCAGTCGATAGACTTTGTGGGTTATTTGCACATGCTGAGGCTTTATTCTGCAGCTTTATCAGCAAAACCAGAGTTGCTTCCCAGAAGCAAGTGTAGCAGTGACAGCAATGGTAAGATGGACCTCCTGCCTCTCAGTCCCTAGCAGTGGCACCCAGGCAGCTCAAGGGCTCTCCCTGTGCCATTCCTGTGCTTTCCTTCCTTGCCAGCTGGGCAGGACGGAGACTTGTCTTTGTCCTTTTGTAGATCCTGCCTCGAGGAGTGAAACGGCGTGCTGAAAAGACAAATAATCACAGAATATTTCTCTGTGGGCTAATGCTGTCAGATGCTATACAGAGTATGCTAGCTTAAAGATATGCCTTCCTGTTTTAATTTAGCTATGAAAATGAAGTAAGAAGCTTCCTCCAGCTTGATGTCTGCTCTGGGATCTGCATCAGCTTACGAATCCTGGAGAATTGCTGTATTCTCAGGTTAGAAACCAGACCCTGGTGAGATGTGGAGCAAAACGCATTTTCTGCTGTTTGATCTTCTTTTAACTCTGCTATGGTGTCAGCCTTGCCTCCAGCTGGATCTGGTCATCCAAGCCCATGCACACCAACCCTTAAGCACGGAGGGAGCCAGCTGTGGTCAGTAAGACCCCTTCAGAGCTGTCCCAGCTGCCCCTGCAAGAGAGAGGGGGCCAGGACTGCTGCACTGGCAGCGTGGTGCTGCTGCTTCTTGCCTGCTCCCAGGCCCTGCTGGCGCAGGGGGCATAGCCTGCGGTCCACCATCTCGTCATTCCTAGTGCCCATGACCCTGAGCAGGAAGCAGGCAGCAATGCCATGTTGCATGTGGGAACATTATCCTGGCCAACCGTGCCGCGGGTTGCGATGTAGTTCCTTTCCCTGGCCTGATTCTCCCTCATTAGGAAAGCCTCATAAACGTTGCACTGAGAGAGATGTGTGTGCTAGTGCACTTCAGGGTAAGCCCAAGCTGAAGAACTTTGCTGAATGAAACCCTCTGGAACATGCCAGGCTTTCCCCGAAGTTGCTAGAAAGGAGGGAAGCAATAAAACACAGAAGGGTGGGGGAGGCTGTTTGCACCTATGAGCTAATTTCAGAAGTGCTTACAGCCACGGAGAAAACAAGGTTGCTTCTCTTCTTCCTGTGTAAAATTATCTGGGGATCTCTGGACTCAGCAAAACGCCCAAATCCAGCATATGCACACTGTTCACTTGACATTGGAGCCTTGCGTTGAGCCTAGGTAGCTGTTTTGTTTGATGTATATGCATGTTGCTGATGCTGGATCTCAGACTGAATACTGACGAGGCTCTTTTATGTAATTCTTTACAGTGATACTGAGAATAAAGTTATACACTGAGCTTTTCCAGAAAGTAAAATATCTGGTTTCAAGCTGACTTGAAGACCATTTTGATGGAAGATGATTGTTCATCTTGTATTTGTAGGTTGTTGGAGGCTCACAGGATGCTCACTCAGACTCCATTTGTCAAGGCCACTTCATGACTACTCATTTTTGAAAATAGTAGAATTTTTACTTATCTAATCTCACTAGGGATGGGTGCAAGTGGCATTTGTGTGCATTGAGCTTTCGTGTCCATGTGGCAGTATCTTAATGAGATCTCTCCAAAAGATGGGTGCACATATGTGGGTCACTGAGCTAGCCCTGGAACTGAGCATGTGTCCATTCAATTGCCCAGGTAGTTGTGTTGGTTACTGTAGGAAGAGTTTTGATCTGAGAGAACAGCCTGATTTGATCTGATCAATACTTTCCATATCCCTCACTTTTTTTTTTTTTAACAGGACTGGCTGGCGTAAGCTAACATACATTTGCAGTGCCAGCACTGGTCAGGATGTTAAGGTAAATGGATTTCTAGACAGGATGGAAGATGAGATTACGGAGCATTTTCTGCAGACAGTCACTTCTAAAATCAAGGTAATGGAGGCGCGTGTTAACACTGAATATTTTCAGACTGTAGGACAGGCATGCTATCGCTCTCATGTCCTGATTTGGAAAGGATGAAACCATAGTTTGATCTTCGGGCCCAGTACCCTCTTCTGCAGTGTCTGAAGCGGTATATTAACAGCTTAATCTTTTCCAGTTTTTGGGATCCCTGTTCCACTGTTTGTAGTATTTGGTGTTGTGCTACAAACAGGTACCCCAAGCTGCCCTGGGCACCCAGACCCCAAGGTCCCAACTTCACCTGGTCCCTACTCATCCCCAGCAGCCAAGCATCTTCCCAGGGCAGTGATAACTCGCAGAGCCCAAGGCTGTGGTGGGTAGTCGGGATGTACAGAAGGCTGATCAGAAATGTATCCCTCCCTTGGGATAAGTTCCTCTCCTTTTATAGTTTCTAATATTAGACTATTAGCCCAGACACCGGCCTTCATGTCCTGGACTCCATGTCTAGATAACACACAATTGCAGGCTCCTAATAGCACGTGGTGTTGTGAGTTTCCTTGGGAAGCTCCCCTGAGCATCTTCAGGCTCATTGCACAGTCTCCCTCGAGCATGCTGAAGGCAGCAAAAGGAAAATGACAAAAGAAACCCTGGCCACACGGTGCAGTTTTGGTCTCCAGAGCTCGTTGCCAGCCTGCCCCGTGTGCCTACACGCCAAGACAGGAGCTGGGGGTGGTGATGACAGGAAGCGCGGACAACCCTGGGGAGGAACAGGAGACCTAGGGCTCAGGTTTTTAGACCTTCTCTGGCGGTGTTGACACAGGCTTTGAATCGTGAAAGACAAAGTTTATCCCTTGCCTGCCGGCTAAATGATCCTTATACTTTCCCATTGAATAAGAGGCAACGGCCATGCTGGGAGCAGGATGGCGGAGTGGAAGGGTGCAGAATGGCAGAATCTTCCTGCACTCCGCATCTGTAGGGGCGCATTTTACATAGTCCCCAGATTAGAGCTATTGCCACCCATTTTTCATTAGGTATTGGTCTTCCAGGTTTGGGCTTAAGAACTTAATATATCCTTCCTGAGTTTGAATTGTTTCTTTCTTTCATGTTTTGCTTTTCTTTGAAATGAAGGCACAGGATGCTGCAGCTTGTGGAAGAGTCTGTTTCCGAGACCAGAAAGAGCAAAAGAACAATAATCCATGTCTATTGTCTGTGCGGTGTCTCTACATGTGCACCCTTTGACTCTGTCTGTCCTTTTTCCTCAGGGAACAATGAAGGAGCACTTCAAAAAGTGTGACAGTGGTTTTGACCACATCCTTGAATCCTTAAAGCAAAGCTTTTTGGCACTTGGGAAGAAAAAACCAGACACATATGAGGTAAGAAATAAGTAAGAAAGAAAGAACAAGATATTATTCAGGAAATCACTAAAACTGGTCCTTGAACCTGAGGATGGCACAGTATTTGAACATTAATCCAAATGAAAATTTTGTCTATTGTTAAAAGGGCTTTTAAAGATCTAGTGGTCTCAGTCCAGTTCCTCTATCCAACAGAGTTGGTTGTCTTCTTTGCTGTGACAGCTAGGACCTTTCTCTAATCTCAGCTGAGAAACCAACAGATGAAGAAATGTGGAAACTGAACGTACCTCCCGAATACAGAGCGGGAGCATTGGGCCATCTCTGATCCTGTCATTGCCCCTATACCATCCCATTGGAAATCTTCTCAGCTTCTAATATGCTTCAACCTTAGTTGTAAGAAATATTTATCCTTTTGATGGAGAGTGGACACACAGAGAGGTGAAAGGTTCAGATCCCCAAGGGATGTAGTCTCTCAGGCAGAGTTAAATATGCCAGGGTTGGCGAAGAACAACCTCACAGAGTACCTAAGCTTTTTCACCTTTACAGTAGCTGAAACAGCTTATCTAGAGACACCCTTGAGTATGGCTCTTCAGCAGTGAGAAGGGTACCTGCGATACCTTCTTTTACACACAGGTTGGATTTGCTGCTGCTGCCTGTGCCGCACATGTGCCCCTAAGCACTGGACTCCTTTCTCTTACTCTAACAGGTCTGCAGGCTTTTTGTCAGTGCCGATTTTAATTAACGTTTTGAAATGTGGAAAAAGGTAATGGAACAGAAAAAATGAGGAGTTATTCTGCTGTTGTTCAGAGTCTGTCACTGGACATTATGTCACATTAGTGCTGGCGCAAGCAGCAGCTCGGTGGTGGAGCGCTGTGCCAGAGCTGTCTGTCTCTTGCTTTGTCTGCTACGGACAGGGCTGGGGATTTCCTGTGCCTTTGGACTGCAGCCTAAAACTGCTCTGATTTCAACTGCTATTGAAAATGTGGTTTCTGTGCAAGCCCATCTCCCCTTAGAAACGCTCGCCCTCCCTTCCCCTTCAGGCACTGCATGATCTCAGCACTGGGGTTTCTCTGCAGGTAGTGGCTGGGCTCAGAGATGCTCAGGCGACTTCTCTGTGCCCAGCCACGACTGTGTGCCCAAGGGCATGGCCCTCAGACGTGTCTAGTGGGGATGCTCCATGGAGGCTCAATCTGGCTTTGTCTGTAGTCCAAGCTGTCACCAAGCGATGTGTTTGTCAGCTTGGGGCTAAGCAAAGTGTCGCTGCTGCTCTGGAGCATGAGTGACCTCGGGCTCAGCTAACTGGTCCCATTGCTTTTGGTTGGATGTCTCCACACTTATCAATCATCAATGTTTATGTCATTCACATACAGCTTGGAGGTACTCAATGTGTTAGACCAGGCATTTTAAAGGGATACTTAAGCAGAGAAATGGGACACACATCTGCGTGGGCCCTATATCCCCTGTCTACACTGGTCAGAGTCCTATAGGTATGGTTGGGTCCTTGCTCAGTACAGGGAAGTTAATTTGGTCTTCTTTGCTCTGGAACAGGCCCTTGTCAAGGCTGTCAACATCATCATTATTACAGAATATGTGCAGGCCCTCCTGACCACTTCCAGGAAACTATCGTCTGTGCAGAGGAGGAGGATTGTCAGCAAGATAGAAGAAGATCATAGAATGCTGCAAACCGTCTTTAGAGAGTGCTTAGTAAGTCTTTGATATGGTTACGGTTTTGCTCTCTGTCATCAAGAACAGTACCAGCAGAGGGAAAGGCTCTGAAAGCAACAGAAAAGCTTAAGAGGTCTTACCGCAGTGGTATCCAGCTTCACAGAAATGACAATCAGATGTGCTGATGGCCCTTCTGATCTGCCAGAAGCTGTTAGTTTATAGTTTTGAAATGTATGATTAGAGGAGGCAAGACTCACACTCCCGCCACTGAAATAAGAATGAGGCATGATCCTGTGAGTTGGTAAGACAGCTCCAAAGCTGTCAGCTCCCCCAGGCAAGCCTTTGGTACATGGCATGGGGGTCAGAAGAGGAAAAGCTGTGTTCCCCCACAGTGCTTTCTCTTGAGCCTTTGGGGTGACAAACCAAATCAGCTGCTCCACATCTTCACCTTTGTGTGGATTGCCCTGTAGGCTGCTCCTCCTTGGACATGGGGTTATGTGTTGTTACCCCTCTGTCTGGCCTCCTCCCTCCCTGCAGGCCCTTCCCAGCCCCTCAGAGCTGGGCTGATGGCTTCCTGAGCCATTTCCCTGTGCTGCGGCATTTCCTCACGGGCGGAAACATGCTGATGCTGTTGTGGTTGGTGATGGTTGCAGGGAGGAGCGAGTCTTCCTGCAGGGGTAAACACCTCACGCCATTAGGAGGTAAAGATGCATTGCAGAAGGGATAGATTGGGTGTAAAAGCAGAGCCACGCCTGTGAAGAAAGCCTGTGGAAAAATAGTAGGTCTGATTTGCAGAAGCAACTTCGGAAGCTTAAAAAAGCCTCTTTGCTCAATTTGTAATCCGGTGTAATTGGCAGTGCCGCACATGGCATCTGCGAATGCCACCAGGCTGTCACATGGGTCTTCTTGATTACCCAAGGGCAAGGACTGCAACGGCGGCAGCAGCCCCTCCTGCGGCTGCTCCAGCGGGAGAGGGGCTGCCGTGCTATGGCCCCTGGCACAGCTCTTTTGCAAATGCAGGCTGAGAGCGCTCAGGCATTGAACTTTGTAAGGGGCTGTACAACTGCAAATGCAGTCTGGTAACAGGACTCAGATGTGACAGAGCAGATGAAAAGTCTCAGCTTTATCGGTTTTAATAATTTCACAAATTCTGAGTCATTCTCATGACTTGCAAATTGAAGTGCTAGGGACTGGAAATCTCTTTTCTCCTAGATGAGTCCCCCTGCAAGTCATTTGTCAGCAATTCTTACTTTGTCCAAAGAATAAAATGAAATCAAAATGATCATCTGTAGGCTCCTCTAAAAACCTCTTAGACCCATTACAATTAATGCATTAGTTTCATGATGGAAAGCTGGAAGCTGGCAGTGCTTTTTGCTGAAGACCCACCTCTCCTGGAGCAATCAATCACAGACAAGTCGATGCTTTGAGCAATCGAGCCACTGGGAATAGCAGGAGGATTCTCTAATCTTAACTCTGAAATTTACCAGTAATGTTGTGCTCAGCATCAGCTGTGGATGTAATGTGCAAGGAAAGCTGGTTTTATAGTGTAAAGGAGATACAGGAAATCTAATTATCTACTAAAACCCTACATTCAGCTTGGGTGAAAAAAGTCTGCATCTAGTTAGCACTGTTTCCCTTGTGTCCTCAGTCTGTTCGCTTTCTCACTTGATGTGGGAGCACCGAAAACCTCAGGGAGGAAATGCATAAACAATTGGCAGGGGACAGCCTGATGCTCAGTCAAATGAGGTACACGGTTATGCATGCAAAATATGTACTCTGCTGCAGACTGAATTTCTCGTGCAGTTGCTGCACAGGCTGCACCTGCTCCCTGCCCTGCTCTGCCCTCTTGTCGGGCTCTTCCTTCCCCTCCGTCCTTAAAGCACATTAGGAAATACCTTGCTTCTCTCCTAAGAGCAGTACGTGTCAAAGGCACTTAAGCACTGCTGACAAGACACATCTTTTTTGTGCTTTTAGATTGCGGGCTGTTTACCTCTGACCTTGCCTGTCTATATAGGCTTAACTAAATCTGACACCTTCAAATTAATTAGCATTTTGTAATAGTGAGCTTGCCAAGTAGGAAGCTGTGCAGTATCGGTGCCTTAGGAGCTGAGGACAGCCTGTGCGCTGTGCAGAGCCAGACATGCTGTGTGTCTGCAGTGCAGAGGAAGAGAGAGAAGGCTGTCTTCCAATATTACTGGTTTTTTTGTTGGTTTTTTTTTTTAATTTATGTTCAATGCGGAGGTGAGCTGCACTGACAATGCGGCCTGCTGTTTCTAATGCCCCGTGGAGATCAGGAGAACCTGGGCTTCTCCTGCCCCAGTTTGGCAGCCCGTCCTCCAGGATTGCTTTGTCACAGAGTCTCTGTTGACGTGATGGCATCAATAATTCAGGCAAGCAATTTAATCGCATTACTGCACCGGTGAAAAATGTGAGCAAGACCTGAAGCTCTCTCTTGGCGGTTCATCTGCATTCTGCTTCCTTCAGCTTTGCTAAGAATGCTGTGTGTTTGTTGATGAGGCTTTCTTCTTCCGTGTGCTCCAGTTTAGAGGGAGCTGACCGTATGCAGCGCCTACCAGCCATGTCATATCCTTTACAGTGTCTAGCCCTGCTTCCCATTTTTGTTTGTTTTTCTGTTAGAGGATCTGTGTCCCTTCGCCCTCTTCCCAAGGTCACTTTTCTGTCCTTGGGCTTGCTTCAGGGTAGAAGAAATGCCATCATGTTGGGCCAACAGAGCTTGTTTTCACATAGGTGTAGCGCTGTGCTTGCCTCTGGAAGCAAAGCACGTCCCAAAGGGTGAAACAGCCTTGAGAAGACAGGTGATTTAGGGAAAAATGAGCTACATTTGCCCACTTTGCCAAAGGAAATGCCAGGAGGGGATTCTGCACTGCTGAAGGTAGTTACCCAGCCGCCCTGGAAGCAGCCTGTGGCTACACTCCAGTTTCTTTTCTCCTACCCTGGAGGGAAAACAGGCTTCCATACATGCACCGACAGTCCGGCAAAGCTCCTAACCCACACAGTGAGATCCCCAGTCTGATACGAGTCCAGGTCTTAATGTCCTATGCTGCTTCCCTTGCCTTGAACACACCTTTGCTTCTCTCGCCAGGGTCCTACAGCTGGTCTCCTCAAGGATCCTATAAAGGCAATTTTAGAACTTATTCAAACTTCTGATGCTGAGGGGATGAAAATAGCCCTTCTGCTCATTCTCAAAGAATTTCCTGGTCTAAGGTAAGGTCTTTTATTGGTTTGACTGTTGTAGTTTCTTGCATGATTACTTTCCACCAGAAGCCCTACAGCAACATTAGTCCTGTGATACTTTTTGCAGCATACTGGGCTGGGCACAATGCTTACCTTTGAATGCACTCAGTGCTGCCTATTTGCAGATGCTGATTAACATGGTTTATAACTTTGCCAGACATTAACTAGTGGGGTTGAAATGTCCTTCTGTAAAGGTGAAGGATGGAGGAAATGGCTGTCAACAAAACAGGAATGCTGCGGAAAAATACTACCTGAATGGACAGTTCACAGGCACACGTGTGCCAAATGTAGGTTTCAAGAACATCCTTCACTCAGGCATTTCGTAACTTCCAAACACTTGGCTTTTGGCTTTAACATTTCACTCAATACTTTTCTAGGTATAACTATTTCCACAAAATCCTAGGTGTATTCAGCAAGAATATACCCTTCAATTTCTCACAGGAAGCTGTTAACAGAAATGAAACCCAACTTTTATTAGGAAAGTGAGATCTTAGCTAACTGCATTTGTTCCAAAGTCTGTGGTTTATTACATCTATCCTTTGTTCTGATGTCTTGTGCTAGTGACTGTATTTTTTCAAGTTAAGATGATTACAGTGTAGAACGCTCTGTCACAGAATTCTGTGAAGGCCAAAAGCATGAATAGCTTCAAATGGGGAGCAGACAATTTGTGGTAGATAATTATTTCAGTGCCTGTTCAACATGACAGTCATCATATAACCCCCAGCAAAGGAAGTCCCTGAACTGCAGATTGCCAGAAGCCAAAAAGAAAAAAAAAAAGAGAGGCAAAGAGAGATCATGTCATGCTTCATCTGGTTTCCATATTCTTTTCCTAAGCATTTGCTACTTTTGAAGATGTTATTGAGCTAAAAAGCTGCTTATCTGATACAGCGTAGCAATTCTTATTCTCTTACTACATATATAGACACAAATATAAATAGTCATTTATATCTGCAACTATATATTTATATAGACATATAGGAAGTACTCAGAAGAATATTATTTTGATCCAGATCTCAGAGGAGTTCATCCTGGTGTGAGTTGATGCACTGTTCTTGATTTCAGCCAGTTACCATGTGTTTAAAACTGTTTGGCTTGGGTACATTTGCCCTGTTTGTTAATCAGACTAATACGGTGTGGCCTTGCTCAGCAAAGCAATGCTATGTAGAACAAAAATCCTGTAACCTTCCAGGTGAACAAGAAGTAGCTCCATTTGAGGGGAGAAAAGATACCAAAATGCTTCCAAATGTTCAAATGCAGAGTTATCCAAAACTTACTATGGCAAATACAGATCTTTTTCTAGGAGAAACCTGAGGTGAATATTTCCAGTTTCATGGGGATGCTGTGTGCACTGGGCTCGGGACCCATGAGCACAGCCATATCCCACACAGTTCTTGTGGCCTCCTCCTTGCTAGGTGGCCAGAGGGTGTCAAAAAGCAGCTCAGCAGCTTCCAGTCTTTGGTCTGTTCCAGCAAAGCTGAGCAATAGGAAGCAGGCTTTTTTCCTTGACTTGTTCCCTGACCTGCCCTCTTATCCTTTTGTAAAGGAAGGAGCACCTGAGTGCGCTGCTGGACATCAAAGACTCTCTCAGCCGAGAAGACAGAGCTGCTCTCTTGAAGGCTTTTCCCGATAATTACAGGGAATCAGAAACAGAAGAAAACTTGCTTTTTGCAGATATAGAAGTAAAACCTAGAAAATATGGACTCTGTGGCTGCCTCTGCTGTTAGCAAAGGTAAGTGTGTGTGTGTGAGCATGCTTATGTGTAACATGCATACCTCCACAGGAGTAGGCATTGCTGCTTTCAGGGAGGTGGAACAACTATGGCTATAGCGTCACCTCCCCGAGGTCCTCATTGCTCGTCACCTCCCCGAGGTCCTCATTGCTATATATGCCAGTTTTACTTCCCTCTCTCCGCCTGCAAATTTCCATGTCATGAAGCATCGTGTTGTAGGCAGTGCAGCGTGCTGAATGCTTCGATGAGTGATTCAGGTTATGGCAGGAACAAAGAAGACAGGGTTCTTCCTCCCAGTCCTTCGCGCCTGTCTGTGTGTCCTTGCAGCGAGGTATCTCCGCAGCATCCCCTCCCTCGCAGCTCTTACCACGCGTGCATGGGCAGCGTGTCCCAGGCAAGCGTGGCTGCCTCCTGACAGGGCATGCTGAGGGATTCTCTCCTTGGTGGTCCTCCTGCTTCCCTGGTGCTGAGGGGAAGGATATGTGAGCCCCACTGCTGCCTCATCCATGAGAGCGGTATTAATTAAACTGGGCTTGGTGCTGTTCAGGTGACTGCCGTGCTGCGAGCAGCAGAGGCGAGCGTGCCCCCTCTGTGCTGGCAACAGCAGCCGGTGGCAGAAGGGAGAAGGGATAAAAGTCAGAGGGATGACTGTCACTGTAAGGTCTTCAATCCCCTGGCATGAATTGCTAGGGCTTATTTGGAGCACCTGCAATCTCCTTTCAGTTTCCCAAGGGATTCCTTTGGAGTTGCAAATTGGGTTTTTTTATTTTTTGGGGGTAGGCTGCAGCTGATCTTGAAACTAGGCAGGTCCTCATGGTTTAAAAATACTTCTCAGTGGAGAACATGCAGCTGTATGCTTCACTTTAAATAATCTGCAACTTCTTTTTAGTCCAAATTTGTCCAGCTCCAGCTCAGAGCCAGAGAATTTTGTTTTATCTTTGCCAGGCCAGAGCCCTCAGCTATCAGAAATAGTCCCCCTCGGTTAATATTTACAGACTCTCCCCAGTCACCTGCTGTCAGATAAGCTGACTAGACCGAGTATCTCAGGTTGAGAAGCGCAGTCCCTTTCCACCTCCTCCTCCACTCTCCGGTGTCACCATTTATTTATAGTTCCCCATGTTAGCAGATGAGGGATGAGTTACACAGGGCTCTGAGGCTCTGACCTGGGGCCTCCAGGCACAAGCAGACACCGGGCTACCCTGGTAGCAGGGAGAGAAAGCAATTAGAGAAACAATTAATAAGCACACAAGCTTTCCCTGCCTAATGAAAACTGATTCTGATATAATGAGCTGGCTATCAGCCGCCCACTTTTCTACCCTCCTTTAAAGAAATTACCCATGGCATCACCTTTGCTTTAGAGAAGATACTCAGGAGCGTGTTTTTAAAACACCGCAAGTCACTTATATCTCCTGTTTGTTGAAATCCCCTGGGTAAATAGGCTCCCAAATCCCAGAAGACCTGTCTGAGTCTGCAGTGAGGTGGAAGCACGTGTACAGCACGGGTTGGTAGCCTCACCCGAGCTCAGGGGTAGCAGTAACGGTAAAATCTGTTACGGGATGTGCTCAAAGGAAGGTCTCTTTCCTCCTTCCACCCAGCCCTGCAATTTTGCTGCCGCGCTCTGGGGTGTGAGCTGCAGGTACACCGATATTCACCTGCTTTCTCCCAGCCAGGAACAAAGTAGTTGAGCATATTTGTCCCTTCTGCATGTGGAGGTGGGAGGACTTTGGAAAAATGTTGTCTTTGGTTGGTTCACGTTAGCATGAAATGGCTTTCCAGAAGAGGAGTGAGCAGGTTTGGCTAGAGTGGGCAGGGAGCAGCAGGGATGCTGCCCACGGCTGTGGGCCCATGGATTGCCTTAGCCAGAGTAGCCCAGGAACAGGAGATTTTCAGCAGGTAAATGTCGATATATCTTCGTGCAAGAGTCTGCGCATAGAAGGGATGTTTTTGCTGTTTGACTCTTGCACGTGTTCTGATGAGTGCTATTGAATTACCCAGCTTTTTTCTTGCTTTCCCCAAGGCCTGCCATGAGAAACATGAGGCCTTGCTCCCACGTGGCAGCGTCTGCAATCACAGCTACTTGAAAGCTTCAGGGACCCGTGCAGCCGGATGCACAGAGAAGCCTGACAGCTACGGAAGACACAGTTCCTGCACTTTTGCAGGAAAACCACGTTTCCCAAATCCTAATCTTCTATGCAAAGTCCTGGTGGAAGATGAATGGGATATGGCAGGAAGACATTCCTTCAAATTTTCCTAGAGATTGCCACTTAGCTGAGTCCTGGATGTGGCATGGTGGTGTGTGGCGGAGGAGGAAGGTTCCCCCTTGCCAAATTTCTCTGTTTCCATCCCTTGTTTCATGTAATCTCACACAAAACCAGGGACTGCTGCACCACACCGTGTCCTAGCAGATGATGTGGCATCGCAACCTCCCCCAGGGATCCGGGACGCTCCGTTAGGGAATCCTGCCTAGCCCATAGTGCTGGCGGTGCCTGTGGGTTTGGGCACCTGGATCCAACCCCCGGAGGCTGACCTGCACCAGGAGGGGTGCAGAGAGCTGCTTCTTCCCTTGCTCCCCCTACACAGAGGCTGTGGCCTCCTTTGGGACCAGCTGTGGGATGGGGAGTGCTTCCTATATGAGTTTTACAGCTGGCTCTGGAGCGGAGTTTTGCATTAATTTTTATACCTCAGTTACTGGAAATTTCCTCTTGGAGAGGGAGGGGAAAGCCTCCTGGGAAGCAGGCAGTGAAAGGAGTTGTTTGTCCCAGCCTCTGGGCAAGGTCTGTGCTGTTTTCAGATGTAAATAGGCAGTTCTGCGGGGAAAACACTGACTTTTCTTCCCGATTTATCTATGGACTGGTCACAACCTCCAAGTTGGATTTGGTTCAAGGCCCTCCTTTGCTATTGTGTAAAAGTAGGCCATTACCGCTCCTCTCTGTCCGTGTAAACAAGCAAAAAAGCTCTGCTACCTCAGACGTGCCAGTGCTTTTCTGAGCAGCCTTTCCCCCTTGAATCTGCTTCCCTGCGAAGAAAAGGGGCAAATTTGTGCATAACCCGTCAATGTGTGAGGCAAGGGACGTGTCAGGCCCTGGGACCCTGGGAAAGCGCAGACCCGGGTGGGCAATGCCGTGCTCTGCAGTGCTGTGCTGTCACCTCGGGGACATGGGGTTGTCCACCCAGAGCCCTCCGTGAAGGTGGGGTCCTGTGAGCTTGACAGGAGCCGGGGCAGATTTATAATCGTCATGAGCTTTGCTCCTGGCACAGCGTTGAGTGTGGGGCGCGTGGCAGACAAGCGGGAAGGAACGCGCTGCTCCATCTCCAAGGAGTCCTCTGTGGGCTTTGGGGACACCGTGAGACCTCAGCATCGTTACACTCTGTCCCTCACCTCATTAAAGGGCAGCGAGAGCGTCCCGTGGCCCTGCCTGCCCTTCCTGACCGCATGTCTGCTTCAAAGGCCCAGCTCCTGTGTCCCTTGCGTTTTATAGCTGTCCATTGCAGCTGTGGTGAGACCTTTCCAGGGATGTGGGCAGGCGGCACGGGGTGGTCTGTGGGGCTGGGTGGACGCCTGCCCTCCCAAGGGTGCCAGCCCTGCCGGGCACACTGGGCAAGTCACCGTCCCCTCCTGCCTAACTGCATGTTTTTTTTCATGGGTGGGAAGGGATGAGGAACCGTACTGTGACAGCAGGGTCAGAACCAGCTTCTGCCAGTGGGGATTTCAAGCAGCGAGCCGTCCAGAGAAAGTGGTCTGTGGGGCTGGGTGGACGCCTGCCCTCCCAAGGGTGCCAGCCCTGCCGGGCACACTGGGCAAGTCACCGTCCCCTCCTGCCTAACTGCATGTTTTTTTTCATGGGTGGGAAGGGATGAGGAACCGTACTGTGACAGCAGGGTCAGAACCAGCTTCTGCCAGTGGGGATTTCAAGCAGCGAGCCGTCCAGAGAAAATAAATAAAACCCCCCTCTGACATTTCGATCATGGCCAGGCTAAAAATAAGCCTACAGCATGTGGATGGCTCCTGCCACGTACATGTCGATTGCTACGTATGTCTCTGCCATTTGACATTCGCTGTCGGACGAGAGTATATTCTGCTCGCGGGCAGCGGCTGGGAGC
>NW_009649864.1:3975699-3979752 GCF_000708025.1 Charadrius vociferus | reverse complement strand
GCTGCCGCTGTGCCTGTCCTCGTTGGGTGGTCAGGGGATGGGCAGCACCTTCTGCTTTCTCTGTGTCCATGGAAAAGCATCACTTTCCATGAGGTTTCTTAGCGGATGAGTTTCTCCACCCTTTGCGAAGCATCCACTCGTGGACAGGGCAAATAAAGTGTTGAATTTGTCCATGAGGTTTAACGCTGGTGGCATGCGTGAGGTGTGTGATGGGGACAGCCTGCCTGGTGTGGAGGCAGATGGTGTGGGAGGGATGTCCTCGGCCACCCGCAAGTCGCCTGGGGAGAGCAGATGGTGTGTGGGGAGGCTGCTGGTGGCTCCTTGGGAGAGGAGGCGGCAGCAGGGGGGATGCTGGGGCTATCTGAGGTGGTCAGGGAGGGGAGGGAAGGCTGCGGGGAAGGGGGGTGAGGGATTTTCCTTATTTTGGGGGGGATTTCAGCCCGCTTTGCCATGTGCCCTGACCTTCCCAAGTGACCCAGCCTCCTCCTTTCTAGCCTTCACCCTAGGCCAGGGTTAAAGCGCTTGGGTGGGATTTGTGGTGCTCTCTGCAGAGGGCCGGGAAGCAGGGTCACACTCAGGATCCTTCCACAGGATTATCCCGTGGCCTGGGGATGCGGGCAGGGGCAGCACTGCCCTTGCTGTTGGCCTGCCAGGGCCAATGCAGAGCCTCAAGGAGCATCTGCCACTTGCCCTTGTGTCCGTCAGCCCCCACAGTGGCTCCACCGCTGCGAACAGGACAGGATCGGCCGAAGCTCAGCACCCAGGGGCTCCCTGCACAAAGACCCTCTCCCAGTCCCTCTGTGCCCGAGGTTTCACAGGGATCTCCTTGGTGTCAGGGGTATGCCACTGCTGTGTTCACCCATCACCTGGACGTCCCAGCCCTGGGGACACGGGCACCAGGGAGTGACGTGCTGCTCCTGGTGGTTTGATGTTCTGGCTTTTTTGGGAGCTGCTCTCTGTACATCGCCTCTCCGGCTCTGCACTGGGCTGACGGGTTGTGTGGTGAGCAGTCCATGTCACCCACGTTGCTCGCGGTGAGGGTTTGGCTGGTCACTTTGAAGTGCCGCGAGCAGCAGAGCTTTGCCAGTCACCCCTGTCATTTGAGCTTCTGCCTCAGAGGGTCACCTTCAGGGCCCGATGCTGAAGACGATGGAAAACAGACGCTCCTTAATTATGCTGCAAGGTCTGAGGAAAGACCTGACATTTGCCGAGGTGCCACCTGCGCTTCCCCAGTTTACTTAGTGGCTTTGCCAAGGAGATGTGGCAGTGAATGGAGGGCTCAATGGTGAATAAACAGGTAATAGTGTGGATTTGGGACACGCTGACTGCTGCTGGATAGCAAATGTGCACAAGGAGAATCAATCCCTAAGCCCATGAGACCTCAGAGAGGGCAAGCCATTTTCTGATTGCAAAATGATACAGAAAATTGTGGTTTATTCCCTTTCCTCCTCCCTCCCAAGACGAGCCTGTCGATGCTGTGAAACCCATCCGTTGATCCCAATATGAAGCAGAATAACTTGCACGCACCTTTGAGGCTTTGGTCTCCAGCCCCGGGCTCTGCCAGCACCCATCTGAGGAGTGATGCCCGACCCACGAGTGGGGATCGGCAACACGACAAAAGCTACCACGGGTAACTCCCCCACAGGGAAACATCCCAGCACATCGCTGAAAGTTTGATTTTAAGGCTTAAATGTCTGCGTTTACCCCAGTGCCCCATGGGCCGTGCGGGAAGGAGGAGCAGGAGGCACTGCCATGGGCTGAGGGCTCTTGCTCTGCACCAGGGGCTGGGCTGGGTCCCTCCCCAGTTTCCCCCAGTGGCCCTGGGGAAACTCTAGGCTGGGAAGGGTACACACCTGGTGCCATCTAGTGGCACTAGGACACGGAAAGGGCCTATATTTATTATTTGTATTATTATTATGGGGTATTACAGGGGTATATGCCTTTGTGGCAAATCAGTCGTGTGGGCTGTGAGTGGCCCCTTACTGAGGTGGGTCATGTGCAGGAAAACAAGAAGTTGGGAATTCTGGTGTAAATAAGGATGCACAGAACATGTAGATATTTCTGCCAGCCAAATAACCGGCAGTTTGGGGGGAAGATTGCGAAAGAGAGCAATGAGCAGAATTGTCACGATGTGTCCTGTGCTTTATAAAAACAGCTGGAGCCTGCGAGGGCACAGAGGAGAGGTCGAGAGACAGCGCTGCAGAGCTACGGCCGAAGAGACTGATTTCTTCCATTTCCGCAGCAGTTGGGGTCCCCACTGCAGTGAAAGGCTTTAGGATGAGGTTTTAGTTGGCTTAATCTGACCTAAGGCCATATCAGCATCAGAAGACATATTCCCGCTCTTGCCCCTGGGTGCTTCGCTACTACCTCTATCATATTGGCTCTAGGGATTTGGCTCCACGGCTGCGACAGCAAATTAACAGCCAAAATAGTTCCACATGCATTCACCTTTTCTCTTTCCTTCTCAGGGGTTCTGGGGTGGTTACCTCTCTCCGAGCTCCATCTGCCCGCGCCACACCTGCTAACTCTCCCATCTCCTATTGGCATCTCAAAGCTTGCGGTTTGCAGCCCACTTGCCCATGGAGGAGCCATTCCCTCACCAGCAGTTTCCTCACTGCTGCCCGCGGCATGGCAGCGAGCGTGGGGCTGCGGTGCTGCCTGCTCCTGCCTGTCCTGCCCGCCCTGCCTTATACAGCCTGTGTGGGGGCCGCCACGGATGGCCCCGACAGGTTCTTCTAAAAGGGGTGCCAGCCTGCCAGCGGGTAAAATCAATGGGCTGGGTTTAAAACAGCAAGACCAGACTGTCTGGAGCGGTTTGTTATATCATATATTTGCAGGTTTTGGAAAAAAAATGTGAAGCAAATCTTGGTTCATGGATGTATCAGAGTTTTTTTTCCTTCACTGGATTATACCCTCCAAATCTAGGGCATTGGGGCATCTCTCTTACGGGGAAAGGCTGAGGGACTGGGGTCTTTTTAGAAAAGAAGACTGAGGGGGGATCTTATCAATGCTTATAAATACTTATAGGGAGGGTGCCAGGGGGATGGGAACAGTCTTTTTTTCAGTGGTGCCCAGTGATAGGACAAGAGGTAAGGGGCACAAACTTGAACATAGGAAGTTCCACCTAAACATGCAGAGGAACTTCTTTACTCTGAGGGTGGCAGAGCACTGGAACAGGCTGCCCAGAGAGGTTGTGGAGTCGTCGACTCTGGAGACATTCAAAACCCGCCTGGACGCCGTCCTGTGCAACCTGCTGTAGGTGACCCTGCTCTGGCTGGGGGGTTGGACTAGATGATCTCCAGAGGTCCCTTCCAACCCTGACCATTCTGTGATTCTGTAACTTCTCCACGCTGATCTTTTGTGCCCAAGAAAACAGGCTTGTGCTATGCCAAATGATGTCATTTTATTCCCCTCCAGACTGAGGAAGATCTGAATCTCCATTCCCAGACACCAGCTGGCCCATTTCGCTCACGTCTGCTAGGGGTCTCATCCAGCGTGAACCAGACTTGGGAGGGAGAGCTGGGTCTGGGGAGGGGAAGGGCGAGCCCACGCTGAGGTGTTGCAGCCCAGAAAGGAGCCACTAAACATCACCTCTTCGTTAAAAGCTCTGCGGAAGGGGGAGAGCGCTTGTGTGCCGCGGCTGAGGGCTGTGCTCTCCTGCTGTGAAGCACCCATGTAAAGACCAGCATGGAGGAAGCTTTGGCGTTGCACAAGACTGCATTTTGCAATCCTGCCACATATGTCAGTGGCCTTGCCCTCACTGCAGGGTGACGGCAACATACCAGGAGTCGTCCGTGCGTGCAGCTATGAGCTATGGCCATCCCAGGGCACCCATGTCCCCTCAGGTCTGAGCTGCTCATCGTGCCCATGGGTGTCCCCGCTGCAGCTCTAGGCAGGGCTGTTTGGATGGAGCAGCCGGAGGTTGTTTTTGGGTATCCTGGTTTAAGCGACACAGGACTAATTTCTCTTCTAATACTTGGGAAAACTGCACTTTTAGAAGACTCCAGTGTCTGAATTTGTGAAAATATTTACTTTACAGCCAGCTATGGTGTG
>NW_009649864.1:3959021-3973719 GCF_000708025.1 Charadrius vociferus | reverse complement strand
GGCACTTGACCCAAGCTGGCCAACAGGATTATTTCATACCATCAACGTCACATTCACTATAAATTAGAAAGTCTGCTGCGAAGTTCTCTCTCTCCCTTGATGGCTGCCGTCCTGAGAACTTCGTGCCCTGGTGCTGGACTCCTGAGCCCTTCCCTTCCTCCCGAAGCTGTAGCACTTGCAGTGTCTGACATTTGCTGTCCACTGCTGGGAGTGCACAGCTTCCCACTGATAGAATTGGCTGAGTATAATCTTTGCGTATTCTGTATTGGTGTCGGGATCAATAGTGCTGTTAATTATCTCAGATGTTATTTATATAATCTTATTCTATTAAATCTGTTTATACTTCAGCTCCCGGGTTTCCTTGCTTTTCCCTGATTCCCCTTCCCGGGTGGGGAGGAGTCATCGGGTGATAGAATGATTGTCTAAACAACAACAAATTGTTATGGGTCTCTCAAACCATAACATTGGGGCTGGTTTGTCACTGGAGACGGGGAGGCCGGGGGCTGCTGCCTGCCCCGGGGGCTGCTGTGGAGAGGCAGCAGTGATGCCTGGGCACGAGGCGAGAGGACACACTGCAATGGGGAGGACACAGCCACAACCGCAGCGCTTGTCTGTGGCTTGGTCCTGTGCAGAGTCGGGGGGACGGGAAAGGGCCAATTCCCCAATGTGACGATCATGACCCCTCTCCTCCATACTGTGACCTGCCTGCTTTGAGAGATGACTTGAGCGATAGCTGCTCGGGTAGCTGGACATCTCCTGACCTTTCTGTGGCTTTGTACCCCCGGAGTGTGCACTGGTGATGCAGAGCCCCCGCTGGGGCCGACTCAGCCAATAAACCCACGTGGTGATGGCCTCAGGGGCCTTACTGTAACCCTGTTTCATAACCCTTTAATGATGAACTTTTGCAGATTGTCCGGGTGCCCAGCATGTGGCCCTGGGGTGGCTGCCAGGACACCGGCTCTGCCGGTTCTCCTCAGGAGCACGAAGGGAACTGCAAAGACAGCGACCGCCCCTCTGCCAAGGTGCCACCCTGGGCTGAGGATGCCGCACCCTCCCCTCCCCTTTCATGCATTTCAGCTCTTAATAAGATCTCTTTTTTCGCCTTACCCCTGTCGCAGCAGCTCCCCTGGCAGAGGGGCGACTCTCCGCCGCCTTCTCTCGGGCAGACCCCAGCCACAGCCCCGCGTGGACGCCCGCTGGGGCGGGGCACGGCCCACGCGTGGGGCTGGCGGGGCTGTGCCCCGTGGAGGGCGGCGGGGAGGGATGCCCGTCACCCCCGGGGGGATGCTGGGGGCCGCGGTGACCTGCGGCCGCTTTCCTACCTGCTGGGGACACCGGCGTGCAGGGGACACCGGCCACGGCAGGCGGTGGAAGATGTGGAGGTTTTCTGAGCACGTGCCGAGTGCCAGGCTGACTCTTGACCCGTTGCTAACTGGTATCCATTATTCTTGAGCCCAATCCCATGGTCTGGGGACTGGGGCACCTCTCCTCTGAGGACAGCCTGAGAGAGTTGGGGCTGTCCAACCTGGAGAAGAGAAGGCTCCAAGGAGACCTTATTGCCACCTCCCACTACCTAAAGGGGGCCTACAGGAGAGCTGGGGAAGGACTTTTTACGAGGGCATGTAGTGATAGGATGAGGGACTTCAAACTGGAAGAAGGTAGATTTAGATTAGATATGAGGAAGAAATTTTTCACTTTGAGAGTGGTGAGACGCTGGCCCAGGTTGCCCAGAGAAGTTGTGGATGCCCCATCCCTGGAGGTGTTCAAGGCCAGGCTGGATGGGGCTTTGAGCAGCCTGGTCTAGTGGGAGGTGTCCCTGCCCATGGCAGGGGGGGTGGAACTCAACAATCTTCAAGGTCCCTTCCAACCCAAACCATTCTGTGATTCTATTATTCCACAGTCCTCCCCACCGCTTAAAAATGCAGGGGCAAATTCCCTTTTTGCCTCCTGTTTGGAGCACTGCAAGACCAATACCTACTTGTGTTCTGCCCAAACACCCAGTGCAGGCCCTGGGGTGGGCTCCCTGGTCCCTCAGCCCTCGGGGGGCTGCAAAGCCCCTCGCCAGCAGGCTCACCCCGCTCTCTCCTGCCAGAGTAACACAGAGTGGGGCTGAGTGCCGGGAGCAGCTCTATGCCATGACAGAGGGGCCACTGTGGATGTGTTGCCTTCTCCCATCGTGCTTACACTTATGTCGCCTGTAAAATCCCCACCAGCTCACTCAACTTTCGTCCCCAGGGCCTGAGCTGTGGCAAAAGCACTGTGCCGGGTCTGTCCCCATCCTGGCCCTGCCCTGTGGCCAAATCTCACCTGATCCCAGAGGGTCCCCAGCTGGAGCCTGTTCCGTCCCTGCCCTGGGGAAAGCCCTGCAGCCAAACTCCCCTGCTGCAGTGGGGTTTGCTCATTCCGGGGCTGCGGCTGTCCTGGCTGTCCCCTGGCCCCGTCTCAGCCCTGTGCCCAGTGCACGGCACCTGCTGCTGGTGCTTCAGTCCTGGGGGGGGTCCCACAGAATCACAGAATCGTTAGGGTTGGAAGGGACCTCTGGAGATCATCTAGTCCAACCCCCCTGCCAGAGCAGGGTCACCTACAGCAGGTTGCACAGGACAGTGTCCAGGCGGGTTTTGAATGTCTCCAGAGTGGGAGACTCCACAACCTCTCTGGGCAGCCTGTTCCAGTGCTCCACTACCCTCAAAGTAAAGAAGTTCCTCCTCATGTTAAGATGGAACTTCCTATGTTCAAGTTTATGCCCATTACCCCTCGTCCTATCACTGGGCGCCACTGAAAAAAGACTGCTCCCATCCCCCTGGCATCCTCCCATTAAGTATTTGTAAGTATTAATAAGATCCCCCCTCAATCTTCTTTTCTCTAGACTAAAGAGACCCAAGTCCCTCAGCCTTTCTCCATAGGAGAGATGTTCCAATCCCCTAATCATCTTCGTTGCCCTTTGCTGGACCCTCTCCAGCAGTTCCCTGTCTTTCTTGAACTGGGGAGCCCAGAACTGGATGCAGTCCCGTAGAAGGAGTCTGCGCTGCAAAGGGAGAAATGCTGTGAGGAACAGGGTGTGCTAAATCGAAGCCCAAACCTACGGTGGCTTCTTTATGGAGGCTGTCCCTGGATGGCAGGGATGTGACGGGGAGCTTCCTGCTCTGTGTTCTGCATGGTCATTGAGAACCAGCTTTGCCCGCAGCTCCTTCTTGGCTCCTTCTTAAACAAAACAAGCCCAGGCAGGTGGAGCTCAGGCTACGAGTTCATAATTAAAAATAGTCATGACTGAGATGTTTTCCCCAGGACTACCTGATAGCCACACGGGCTGGGATCGCTGTGTGGGCACAGTGGGAAATGGCTCTGTGTATCAGACACTTGTCATGGGGAGGGAGGAGAGGTGACAGTGACTGCAGGAGCCAAGCGCTCCTGTCCTGTGGGACAGATGGGGGCTCGAGGGGCAGAACTCTGGCACTGTTTCCCCTATTGCCTGCTCAAAATCCAGGGCCCTGGACAAGCATGGAGCTGCTGGCAAACCCTGTGCATTCACAACACATGAGGTTTCCTGAGAGTAACTGAGGATGCCATCCTCACTCCTTAGAGTGACTGAGGATTCCTGAGAGTGACTGCCATCATGCGACCAGGGCTTGGGATCAAAGCCAGCACGGAGCTGGATTTCTCCGAAGACAGCCTTGCCTTGCCTTGCCTTCCCCCTATTGCATTTGTTTCTAAATGCATTTTTCACCTGTTTGAGGGCCAACATCTTGTCTAGCCGCACCATCTTCCCTAAATTAAGCTATGTTGGTTCCTTCAATGCTTTCTCAGGTGTCATGTTTCTGGACCATGAGTCATTCTCTCTCTTGTCTTTTGGACTCTGGGGTGCCAAGAGTGGACACTGTACGGTAGCCGAGCTTCAACGATGCCAGCTGGAGGGGGAGAGTTTCTTTCCGTGTGGTTCAGGTGTCACTCCTTTTTGCAAGTCCCAGCTAGAGGTTTCCTTTTTGACAGCAACGTGTTGACACGACCTGTTCATGACCCATCGTTACTCCAGAGTGTTTGGGTTTTTGCAGAGTTATTACTGAATGGGCAATTTCCTCCCTGTATTTGTGCAGTTGTTTACTTCTGTGTCATTGCTGTATGCTGTTCTTGTTCTGCTTGAATTGCCTCCTATTGATTTTATTTTTTTTCCCAGATAACTGCAAGATCAGGTCCTGTCCCCTATCCCTGGCCACCACGCTTTGCAGTCCCTGAAGCTCTTGTGAGCATCCTCTACATTTCAGCATCCAAATCATTAATGAGCCTGGCTCAGACCAGACTGCTGGGGACTCACACTCAACACTCCATGCAGTTTTGCTCTGATTGTGAATCTCTGTCCAGTTTTGTGCCTGCCTGCCAGGAGCTTTGCGAGAGCCCAAGGTCTGTATGCCCAGACAGATGTGCAACGCTACCCAGACCTGCACCAAGCCCCGGCCAGCAGTGACATCCCTCCTGCTCCGCTGCCTCGTCCCTGCTGCCACTGTCAGGCACAGTCCCTAACTCACTTATATACACGTACGGTACTTGAGATTGGGTTAAAGCCTTCCTAAAGTCAAGATTCCCAACATCTGCAGCTACTCTATTCTCAGGGAGGAGAAACTCCTGCTGTGGAGGGAAAGCAAATAGATTTATGCAGAACAAATTTGATTAAAACAATCTTGGTGTATTGCCTTGGTATTGTTCTCATGCTTAAAACTCTCTAATTCTACCAATATTTTTCCAGGATATAAGCCCAGGACTTATTCCTCCCCCTCTGTTAAGATCTGCACTGCTTGCCCTTGCCCATGGAGCCACCTCCCTCTTGGCCATCGCGGTGGATGGCTGTGAGATGGCTTTGACCAGTTTTCCAAACACGCTGTGCTGGGACAAAGGCAGGTGGATGAAATCCGCCTCTGGAAGCCTGCGGTTTATTTAGGCTGCAGTTGGATGCAGAGTTTATTAGCGTTATCTTATTTCATTTATTTTTGGTCAGCGTTGTTGGTGTGACCATCCTCCACTGCATGTCCCCCCCATCTTCCCTGGTGCTAGAGCAGCTGTTGGGGGCTGGGGAGGGGACAGCGGTGGCAGGGGGTGACAGAGGCTGCTTAAGCCAAGGTTGCTGCTGGAGCAGTTGTACCTCCCAGCACTCACAGTTGTGTTCCCACGGTGCTTCTCATCCCTCAGCACCGGCATCAGCGCTTCGGCTTTCTAGTTGCTCCCCAGATGCTTGTGACACAGTTTTACGTGAATCTCCTGGAATTTGAATAACTTGTTTTCTTTCTGTAATTCCTTCTTAAACTTCAGGGGATTAAGGAATTTATGGTTCAGCTGAATTCCCATCACGCTGCACATCCTCCTTCTGCACTGGGAGATTTCTTCATGCCTTAAATATTATTTGCTGAGGAGCTGCCGGCTCCTCTAAATTCCACCTTCCCCTTAGACTGACCTGCCCCGGAGGTCTCTCCTGTCGCATCTCTGTCTGCTGCAACCTGCCCCCACCCACTTTGTTTTTCTGGCTCCTCCTGTCCTGGGAATCAGCGGCTCTCTGGTCTCCCCATCCCTGGTGCCTACCTTCCTCTGCCTAGGACCGCATCCCTTCTCCCACCCCATGAAGAAGGGGATGATGAAAGTGGTGCTGAGCCCTGCATACTCAGTGCAGGGGTGAGGAGCACTTCCCAAAGCATCCGGTGGAGGGAGGGTGTGGGGAGTGCGGGAGCAGCAGAGCAGGGGCCCCTGGAAGGAAAAGCGGATTTCTCCAAAATAGCAGTCTGGGGGGGTATAAGAGGTCTGAGAAGGAGGATAGCCCAGAGGCTGAGGGCAGCCAGGCTGTCTCAAGCACATGAGTACCTCCCGTGCTGCCGGTCTGTGGGGCAGCTCAGGGCTGTTGTGGGAATGGGAACTACCCTGAGTGGGTCAACTCCAGGTAAATCACTTCTGCAGCTGAGCCTGGGGATGAAAAGGCTGCAGGATGCCTGGGGAGACCTCGGCACACGGCCATGGGAAGAGCTGTCAGACAGCAACACTGTTCTTCAATTTCCATTTTAAAGCTGTGGCACTGCTGCTACATGCCCTGCCACGTTTTGTCACGCACGTCCCAGCTGTAGGAAGGTGCAGGGAGTTTGTCTGTCCTGTCTCGCCGCAAGGGCCGTGCAGGCAAACCCAAGCTGATGTCTGGCACGCGTGGGTCCTGGTCTTCAGTGGAGGCTGAGCTGTCAAAACCCCTGGGGTTAAGGTGTGTGTTTAGGGTTTTCCTTCTCCTACCCCAGCAGAATGCTGAGGTTGTATTTAAGGACTGGAAGGATGCGGGAAAGGCAGTGATTCGGGGAAATCATGTGTCTTCCCAAGCCTTTGGAAACACTCAAAGCTGCCAGGCATGATGCAAGCTCATATTTCTGCATGCCTTAAAGACTGTGTCAAAGCAAGGCTGTAGTTACTGAGGAAGGCATAGCACAGCTTGAGTCATTTGGTTGGAAAGGCCATGCTCTTCCCAGAGGAACAGCTCCTCCATCCACGGAGAAATGACAGAGCTCTGCCCTGGAGGAACAGAACTCTGGTTTCACTTAGACACCATCTGATTTCCATTTTCATAAATGCAGAGATGTTTATATTTGCCTCAAATGTTTTGCACAATGCTGGACTCCTACGGTTTCAACATCCATGAAATTCGCCTTTCGCTTCAGAGAGGACACAGCTGGGTACCTCCCTTGTGGCCATAAGTGAGGGCGGGGGACAAGTTCCTCTGCTGGCCACGTTCCCCTTGGGCTGCCAGGCTGCCAGCACAGGCAGGGCAGTACTGCTGCACTACTGAGGTGCTGACACCAACTAGACACCAACAGCAAAGGCCATCCTTCACCCTGGGCTGACACCTCCAGCATCTCCCCCAGGGCTGTGCTGGGAGCCCATGTCATGGGGGTTGGAGACAGGGCATCAGCCACTAGTTTTGGAAAACCACAGTTGTTGGCCAGAAGGATCTCCACTGAAGTCCTCTGCATCTGAAAACACATGCAGGAGAGTGTTGCCCCAGTAATGGACATGTTGTTGAGAATGTCCAGCTGAGGGTCTAGACCACGTAAGTGATGAACAGCGGTTGCAGAAGCTGGGCTTGCTTAGCCTGGCAGAGGAAGATAAAGGACAGTTTGATAGCAACCTACAAGAAGGGTGGTTACAACAATGATGGACTCAAACACTTCTCAGTAGCAGCAGCACCAAGGGGAAATGGGCATGGGTTGTGGTTTGGAAAGTTCAGGTTCAACATCAGTGAAAAACTTCTTCCCTGGGAAGTGATGCAGCCCAGAGAGGTAGTGGGCTCTCCACTTAGAGGTTTTTCAAGACTTTGCTAGGCAAAACCATGGGCTGACCTGAGCTTGTACTGGCAAGGGTCCTGCTTTGAATGGGAAGGTGGGCTGGAGGGCCCCAGAGCCCCCTTCCAGCAGTGCCGTCACCCTGTGAGCCCTGTGGCCAGGCCAAGCTTACTTACAGCTTGAGTGCTTATGTGTAATGGATCATCACTTCTCACCCTCCTGAAAAGAAATAGGAGGTGAAGGCCCTGTGGATTGTGTCTGAAGAGTTTGTTCCCAAGCATGGTGTAACAGGGAAGTTCATAGAGCGGAGAGCTGAGTCGAAGAACATTCTTATCCTTCCATAATTTTTAAACATTGACCTATTGTACTGAGAGAAAGGGCAAACAAAGAGAGGAAAAACATAATTAAGAGTAGACTAGAGGGGTTTGCATCTCCTCAAAGTCAGGAGTCTGGTTTCTTCACCATAAAGCACGCTGGGATGGGACCAGATGGGACAGACAAAGTCCCTGCCAGGAACCAGATAAGAGCAGAGTGGAAGGATGGGAATTTCCTTGTGCCACTGGATAGTCCTTCCGAGTCTGAAGCTTGTTGGCATCGAGGACCTACATTTTTGTATTGCTTCCTGGGAAGCGAGGCCTCCCAGGAGCCTGTGGCAAGGATGGAATTTCCCACAAGGCCCTGCTTTCTCAAGGCATCGAACCAAGAAGTGATGCTTGCTCAGGATGTTTGTTCTTGTTGACATGACTGGAGCATAAACACATGTCCTAGCTGCACACAAGGACATGAGGCAGAGCTCCAGGATCCCATGAAACCAGAACTCCACAGTGAAAAGATCTGGGAGTTTTTGGTGAACTAAAATTGACTGGAATTTGTAAGTGCAGTTCCTCTCTTGTAAAGACATTTTCTATATTTAACATAGAATCAGCCTTGTTTTGTTTTTCTGCTGGGTGACAAGAAGAAAGAGCACAGAAGATATTTTTGGGGAAGAACTATGAGAAGACTGATTTACCAATCTGACTTTCCAGACTGCTTTTGAGCTTGAGCATGAGCGTGACTGAGGTTTGGCAGAATCTGAGGGTGACCTTTCATAGAGCCATTCACTGCTCCTCCTGAATCTCTGGACACTACATCAAAATTATTAAAATAAACACAAAATTCAAATACTGTGGAGCCGGATGACACAATCCATGAGCCTCAAACATCTGGGGGAGTGCAGGAACGTGTACAGGGCAGCTGCACGGGTCAAGCCAAACATCTCTCCAGCTCAGCGTCCTCTCCATCACAGTGGCCAGAGTAGATGCCCAGGGAAAGCAGAAGGGAAGGGAGAAGCATGATCCATCCCCAAATACTCTCCCAGACACCAGCAGTTTGTGGCTTACACATTTCCTGAGCCAGAGCAGTGTTGTATTTAAGAGTCTTCGATGTTGTTTTGTTCCTCCTGCCCCCTCTCCGTCCCTGTCTGGCTACTTTCTGCATAGCTTTTAGCAACCACAGCATCCTGCAGCAGGAGCTTCTGCAGCCTAATTACACACTGCCTGAAAAAAGCTTCATTTTTCTTGTTTTGCGTCTTGCACCTACTACCTTCATCTGATACCTCTTGTGTAGGAAGAGGCAGTTTTCCTCTTTCTATGCTCTTTAGTTTTCCATTGTTTTGCAGACTCCCATCCTCAGTCGTCCGATTTCCAGCCTGAAGAGTCCCGTCCTGTTCACCCAGAAGCTCTGCCATGTCTTTGCTAACCCCATGCCTCTGCTCTGGACCTTCTGCTCCTCTGCTAGCACCTCTTTGAGATGGAGAGACCCAAACTGTGCACAGTCCTTGAGCTGGGGTTGCCATGAGTTTTTGTTATGGCATAATTTCTTGTTCTGGATCTGTTCACTTTTTTCTCTCTTATTAACTCCTCACATTTAATTTGAGTTTCTTCTCTCTTCCTTGCATTAGGTAACATTTCCACAGAGCTCTCTCCCCAGGGTCTCATTTGGCTCCCCTGTTTTGTATATAAAACAAGGATTTTGAATCCCCTTGCATAGATCTCTGCCGCTTGAACACCTGCTTACTCAGCATCATAAGGTCACCCCCCCTGCCATGAGTTATTTGGTATCATCTGCAAAAGCTGTCACCTGCCTGACCACCCTTGCTCTGGTTCCTGCAGTGACCCCAGCACAACCCTGCATGGAAGGACATCCCTCCAATGCGAAAATTGCTCCTTATTTCCCATCTTTGCTCTGTTACTCATCTCTGTGAGACCTTCTCACTCATCCTATTGCTTCCCAGTTTCTCTTAGAGCCTTTGGCAACAGCTTGTCAAATACCTTTTGGAAACCTCAGTAGGCTACAGCAACCACATCCCCTCTTTGCTCTCTTGCTCGCTCCCTCCAAGAACACCAAAGGCGCCTGCCGGGTGCTGGTGCCACCTGATGGGAGGAGGCCAGGTGCTGTGAGTGTCTTCCAGGTTATCTGGAAACATCCAAGGGCTGCCCTTGCCGCAGGGTCTGTGCCTGCTGCCATGCAGACCCCGTGCCAGAGGGAGCCTGCCCACTCCTGCCCCTGTGAGGAACCCTTTGTGGACATGGGGCCACAGTGCAAAGGGGGTGCAGCTGCTTCGTGCTTCTCCAAGGCCCACCCAACAGTTTTGCATTGGTTGATGCAAAGCAACCTTCCCATTTGAATCTGGAACAGAGACATTTTTGGCAGTTTTCCTAAGGCTTTTGCATGTGTCTGCCCAAGCTTATCACACAGTCCTCCTTTCTCCATCCCCATGTTACATTCGAGCTGTGTATCCCAGGGCACAGGGTTGCCTCCTTGGGGTCCCCAAGGTTTTGAGTTTTGACTCGTAAGAACCACAGAGAGGCAGTTGGGGACATGCTGCTGCCTTACACCTGGGATGTCCCAGCTGCGGTCTGGAGGACAGCCCATGGGGAGATTCCGATGCACCTGTGATGATGACCTTCCTCCTTCCTTCTGATAACCCTGGAGGTTCTTCACTCAGTTTCAAACAAACAAGATTTGAAGCTAAAGCTGGAAGCACAGGGAGGGGGCCCCAGCTTGCAGACCCTGTTGGGAGATGCTTTTTTCAAAACTGGAAGATCAATATCTGAGGGAGAGGTTGTGGCAGGCAGGAAGGATGCCTGTGGAAGAGACACAGAGATGGTAACTGAGGAAAAAACTCAAATGCTTTTCTGGGGTTACTTAATGGTAAAAACAGTTGTTCTAGTTGCAATGGGGAAATGACCCAGTCGTGAGTGGGAAGAAGTGCACGTGTTTGGGGATGCCGTTCATGTGACAGTCATCCTCTCCTGGTGTGCCCCACGTGGGGCTGGACTCTGGTTGCTGCTGGTTTACAGCAGTGCAAAGCCCACACGTTTAAGGGAAGCCCTCTGAAGCAAGATGCAGTCAGCTTCGGATACAGGAAAGCAATTTAAAATGTCAGATTTCCGGGAACACCCAGAAGCAAAATTATGCCAAAACTGTGGAGTTCCTTCAGGTGACTCCTGGGGCTCTGGACAGATGTGGAGGTGGGCAGCTGCCCCGGGACACAGGGTGCAGTTTGGGTTATTCCCTCAGCGTGTTGCCCAGCCTGGCTTGGCTGATGTGTTCTTCTTGGCCAAGGAGACTTTTGTCTGTCCCTCCCTTCCCATGGGGCAGTTAAAAACGTGCATGTTCCACTTTTTGCAAAAGATAATTTACAAGTGAAGTAAAACCTGTAAGGCTGTGATACCCACCCCTCAGCCAAAATGACCCCTTGCTGGAATACACCGAAGTGCTTCAGGAAGAAAACTCTTCCCCAGAACATACTAGCTGGCTGAAGTTAACCTTTTGAGGAAAAAGATAGTGTTTCAAGACCCAACGGCCTTCCACATCCTTGTCTTTTCCCAGCACAGACAGCTGGAGTGTGTTTCCAGGCCCACGTGGCCAATTAACCTGTGTTGATTGCACTGCAGGTTCAGCTTGTGTGCAGCAAGATGGGGATGCCGCAGCCATCCCGGCTTAATGTGAACAGACATGACCAGAGAAAATGGAAAACTTGTGGTTGAGACCCAGGATAATAGTTCACTGGCTTTGCTTGAGGTCAGAGACTTTCAGATAAAGAAGAAGTGAAAAAAGTGAAATCGGTTGAGGCAATAAATAGGGAAACTCAGAATTACCCACTGAGCAGTCAGTGACAGTGACACAGGGAAAATACAGGGGAAGGAAGCTGTTGTGGCAGACCTATGGTCTCATAGCGATAAAGAGAGATTGCAAGACTTTTACACACTCTGATTCCCGTGTCCATCATTTCTGTTATTACCTGGATATGACTGTTTTTAAAGCTGAAGATCGGCTCTTTGGGAGGCCTCAGGCAGGCAGCAGGGGGATGTAGGGCAGCAAGCGCAGAAGGAAAATATTATATCTAGGTCCTTCTGCAAGGGCGGTGGGGTGTAGTTGACCCTGCCGGAGCCAGGACTGCTTTTTCAGGTTGGCTCTCCATTTCGCACGCAGACCCCATTGCACATCTGGTCAGAGATGATGATAGAGGTGCTGGGAAGACAGGAGATGAACAGAGATGGTGGCAATATATAGTAATAGCATCATCTGATGGAAGTCCTGGAATGACTACGGTCCAACACAACTGAAACCATCCATGTAGCGTGTGATTAAATGGGTTTATATTATTCATGAGGTGTCCATTCCTCACAGACACTGCTATTCTTGCCACGTAAGTTTTGCAACAGTTAAAGGAAAAAGCAAACCAACCCTGCAAACAAAAACTAGCCATTAGTGGTGGCCGGGGAAGGAATGCAAGACTCGGACATGTCTGCAGCAGTGCTCTCTGCCACGTCCAGCCCCCAGCAGCATCCCAATGCAGGGACTTCCCGAACCACAGCTTGCATCTTCTCGCTCATGCCTTTTGCATTACGACACCGTAAGTATTGCAAAATAGATGTTAGAGGGAAGGATGGCAGGAGACTCCTCCGCTTCCAAACTCACTGCCTTAGCTTGATTGAAAATCTAAGCAGGTCTGGTGGCTGAAGGGTGCATGGAGATCTTTGGGCCTGGGGTCAAGTCTGTGTCATGCTGCAAGCTTGCCACGTGTGTCCAAGGGCCGGTCACATCTGTGTTTCATCTCCTGGTCTGTAAAATGCAGGACAGATCTTTTCCCTGGCACATAGAGAGAATAAATACTCAGCACCGGGCTGTCACTCTGGGCACAAGGGCCATCTAAATGATGGCTGTTCCAAGGAGGAACAAGGCCAACTGCCTCTTCTGCCAGGGAAACCGCAGCGTGGGTTGAGTCAGTGGGAGCCTGATGTGATTTCTGCAGGGTTGTTGCTACACATCTGGTCTGAAAAAAAGTGCAGTCCACTTCTTTAAGAATTTTTTGACTTGGCTCGATTTCATTTACATTGTGAACTGAAGCATGCTTCAGTGGCAGCAGGGAAGCGCTTTGCACTGGGGTATAAAGCTGGCAGCATGCTGCAGCAAAGGGTCTTAAGCCCAGTCCTGTCCAGTTTATCTACACACTTAAATCTATGCAGAAACAAAAGACTCAAAAAAATTGTGTGGTTAAAACTGAGTACAAGTGTAGTGATGTGGACTGTATTATATTAATTCAACTTACAGGTTTTTGCCTGAACTATACAGGCTGTTTGGGTTTGATTTCTCCCAGCCACTGTTAACTTAATGAGACTTGAGATTGCTCAAAGTTCTCTTGCCAGTGCTTTCCTGAAATGAGAGATAAATTAAAGCAAACAAACCCAAAGTGAAGCAAACACAATTCAATCGCATGGAGGAAAGCCAATAAAAATAACGCCTGATGTCCTCTTTTTTTTTTTTTTTTTTTTTGGCTTGATGTGGGCTGCCCTGACGGACACACATTGCGGCTGTGTCAGCTGGACTGGGGCATGGTGAAATCTGTGCACGCTGCTCTGCCGGAGATGCTTGACAGCTCCCCTTATATTTGAAAAGCAGGTTTGGCTGGGCACCGAGCCAGCCTCACACACCACAGCCTCTTCCCCAAAGAGCGACGGGCTAAAGCGCGTGTTGGACGGGAGAGAAGAGTGAGAGAGCAGAGGGCAGAGGAAACATGAGAGCGAGGACTCAGAGGGCATGTGCATTCCTGAGCTGATGAAATCGCCATCTGTCTCGCTTCTGTGCAGAGTAAACACAGCGCCCACGGTCCCGTGGTGGAGGCTGGAGGGAGGCTGAGGACAGCACTTGCCCAGCTGCTGGTCTGATGAATGCTCAGCTCTGGCACGGGCTCCCTGCCTTCCTCTGTGCTCTGTTTGCCCACAGCGATCTCCCTAGGTAGCTCTTTGGGAGGAGCCTTTTTTAGCCAACGGTGCTGATGAATTACCTGTCTCCTACATGTGATAAGTGAGAAAGGCCAATCTGCTCTCCAGAGTGACCTCTGAGACTGACACCGTGTGTCCCTGACACCTGGCTTCAGGAGGCAGCTTGGTGCACACCTCTTCTTGCACAATCTTCGCCCCAGACCTGGGCAGGATGCACTCTGAGCTCCCCACAGCCAGCTCCCTGCGCTGCACAAACGCACTCTGTCCCTAGTTTTCCTTTCCCTCCTGGATTAGGTGGGTTGTTGGCAGAGGTAACTGAGATAACAGCATCCATCAGGGCCCGGTGGGGATGGAGGTGGCTGATCCCCACTCCATCAGATGGTGTCACGTGTGGCTGGTGGCCAGCAGAGCTGCTGGAGCAGGACCAATGCCCGCTGGGAGCAGTGCCCTGGGCGCCCCTGCAGACACAGCTCAGCATATTTCTGGCTTGGTGTGAGTCAGGGGCACTTCTGTCCTACGGCTCCAGCGTTGTGCAATGCATGTGAACGCTCTCTTGTTCTGGAGTCACCTCTCTCAGAATAACGGAATGGTCAGGGTTGGAAGGGACCTCTGGAGGTCATCTAGTCCAACCCCCCCGCCAGAGCAGGGTCACATACAGCAGGTTGCACAGGACGGTGTCCAGGCGGGTTTTGAATGTCTCCAGTGTGGGAGATTCCACCACTTCTCTGGGCAGCCTGTGCCAGTGCTCTGCCACCCTCAGAGTAAAGTTCCTCTGCATGTTTAGATGGAACTTCCCATATTCAATTTTGTGCCCGTTACCTCTGGTCCTATCACCGGGCACCACTGAAAAAAGACTGTTCCCATCCCCCTGGCACACTCCCTTTAAGTATTTATAAGCATTTGTAAGATCCCCCCTCAGTCTTCTTTTCTCTTGACTAAAAAGACCCCAGTCCCTCAGCCTTTCCTCATAAGAAAGATGCTCCAATCCCCTCATCATCTTTGTAGCCCTTTGCTGTACCCTCTCCAGCAGTTCCCTGTCCTTCTTGAACTGGGCACATCTCTCATATGAAGAAAGGCTGAGGGACTTGGGTCTCTTTAGTCTAGAGAAAAGAAGATTGAGGGGGGATCTTATTA
>NW_009649864.1:3928916-3958734 GCF_000708025.1 Charadrius vociferus | reverse complement strand
CCGCCTGGACGCTGTCCTGTGCAACCTGTTGTAGGTGACCCTGCTCTGGCAGGGGGGTTGGACTAGATGATCTCCAGAGGTCCCTTCCAACCCTAACCATTCTGTGATTCTGTGATTCTGTGGGGAGCCCAGAACTGGACACAGTACTCCAGATGTGGCCTCACCTGGGCAGAGTAGAGGGGGAGGATGACCTCCCTCGACCTGCTGGCCACACTCTTCTTGATGCACCCCAGGGTGCCATTGGCCTTCTTGGCCACCAGGGCACATTGCTGGCTCATGGTCTTCCTGTTGTCCATCAGGACTCCCAGGTCCCTTTCCACAGAGCTGCTCTCCAGGAGGTCGGTCCCTAACCTGTACTGATGCATGGG
Source organism: Charadrius vociferus (assembly GCF_000708025.1). Classification (NCBI taxonomy): domain Eukaryota; kingdom Metazoa; phylum Chordata; class Aves; order Charadriiformes; family Charadriidae; genus Charadrius; species Charadrius vociferus. Next base: position 3,958,366 of record NW_009649864.1, on the reverse strand, counting down.
GTTATTCCTCCCCAGATGCAGTACCCTACACTTGCCCTTGTTGAATTTGATAAGGTTTCTCTCTGCCCAACTCTCCAGCCTGTCCAGGTCACAGTGTATGGTGGCACAGCCTTCTGGCGTGTCAGCCACCCCTCCCAGTTTTGTGTCTTTTTCTGTCTCCTTCCTAATGTGCAGCATTTAGACATTTTGGTCTGACTACAAGAGATGATTAGTGGTGCTTGATGACCTTCATTAATGACATCACTTGAGTTCAGCTGGATGAAGGACAAACAACGATGGGAGAGCAGACACGCACTGAGCAACACACTCCTCTGCCATAGAGAAAATGCCTTGATCTGGGCAGATAGCAGCTAAAATGGGGGTTAGGAAAGAGCTCTGGCCAGGCAGCTCAAGAGTGCCCTCTGTTTTCTGGAAGGTGTGGCTGAAGGCAGGGTTGAGTTTAGGACAAGATGCTGTTTGTGGGACTGGTTGCTTACAGACTGGTGAAGGTGCATCTGCATGGCTGTGGTTCCTGTGGCTGAGGGGCAGCAGAGGCCAGGGCAGGGTGCTTCCTCCTCGAGGTTCCTCATGATGTTTAGCCAAATTTTGGCTCTGCACACTCTGCTGCCTGAAACTTCCCCCTTGAAAGCATTTTGGCCTCAGATTGGCTTCTGTGTGCAGCACAGCTGTGGCTGACAGCACTGAAGCTCTGCAGATCGATGAAGAAATACTGGCTGGGAAAGGAAACCTGTGCTTCAGGTTGTGGGAATACTGGACCGTTTCTTGGCATGCAGGAGGGAAATAATCCATTCTCTGCTTGTTTTTTTCCAAGAGAAGTGACACTGCATTAAGAACTGTTGACCACGCGGAAAGACAGGAGAGTCAGATGGTCTGAACCTCAACAATGTATCATCTGTCACTGACGGTGCTCATGTTACCTTTGGCGACGGTTGCCCTGCCTACAGATCAATGGAAAATGAGTATTTGCTTCTAGCTAATTACGTCACTGCCAAATATAGAGCCACATGTCCTAAGCCAGTCATCATCTGACCTTGAAAGCTGTGTCTCTCTGGCTTTCAGTCGCAGCTGTGACGTCCCTTCCCGTGCCCATGTCCAAGCACTTGCTCTTGGTTTGTGCTGCATACCAGAGAGCCCTTGAAGCCCCCAGGAGATGCCTTTGCTGCCCTCACGTGTCGTGCCCATGGCTAGGAGTATTTGGGGAAGCTGGAGGACCGCGTTATGGTGCTTCATCCCTGGTTGTGGGTTTGCTGTGTCTTTGGGGAAGGAAGGCCATGGTCTATTGGGACAACCCATTGCTACCCAGTCTCCTCACGCTGCAGTCACCCAAGCCAGGTTAAAGTAAGAGCACAAACACAACCAGTTGTTCATAATTTGTTCTTCCACCTGAGAACACCACTGCAAATGCTCATGAGAGGTGCAAATGAAGACATGAAAGATGTGTAAGCGTTGTCGCTGGCACTAATGCTACACCAGCAAGGCTCCCTGCCTCTTCCCGCGCCTGCGCGCTGGCTTGTGCCTATTGGGAGCCTCGAACTGAGGTTGTATTTAAAGAGCTTTGCTCAGAGACCAGCTCTGGGTCCCCCTTCCTGGTGCTGGAGTCAGATCACCCTCCCCTCCCACGGCACAACCATCCGCCTCTGACCTCAGCCCAGGATATCCAGGCAGGTGCCATCTTCCTCCTGGGAACTCTTCCCACTCCCTCCTTATCCAGGAGACAGGCAACCACTTGATGATTACAGCAGTAGTCATTTCCCATCCTTACGTATACAGGCAGGGACTCCCCCCTTGCAGCGACTGTCCCACAAACAGCTCTGCTGCCTGGAGAGCTGACACTGCCCCCGGCCCCTGGGGTGACTTCTCAGCCAATCCCAGGGAGAAACACCTTCACCAGACCTCACAGGCTGCCCTGCGGTGGGTGCTGGTGACACACAGATGAAGCACCTAAACAGAACAACTGCATGTAGCTCGTGACAGGCTCCCGAGACCAGTCACATCAGCCTCTGGGGGCTGATGCCCACCCTCATCCTTCTGGGCATACCCTGCATATGTTTGCCCTTGTCTACCAAAAGCTTCAGAATTCCGGGAATTCAGAATTTCAGAATTCCAAAATTGTCAGTCCCGAGTATTGGAAATTGAGTAAGATTGTAATTTTGTACATTAGGTGGGAATTGCATGACCTGAGGGTCCTGACAGCTCACAAACCTAGAAAAGACAGAGAAGACCTCTGCACGTTATTTCTATTTCTTTCATAATATGTCAAAGCTCCTACAACATTGTAAACTTGCATGGCCTGAAGTTTCCGATGTTTTCCTTGAAGAGAAATTTACCAGAAGGAATAATGACCAAAGCCCACGCTGGGACTCGTCTAAGCACACGCTGTGGCAGAGTGTGGGAAGAGGAAGGGGGTTTCACACATTGGCATAACCAGCTTTTGGATACTAGACTTCACGGTTTGAGTTTGCCAAACAAAATACCCTCATTTGGCCACTTTCCACGGAGAAAAATGTTGAATTTCCAGAAGACAGTGTTCTTTGAAGGGCTGAAACTGGGCAAAAGGCTGGATACAGAGCATCTGTAAGAAAAACTGTTGTTATGGTGGTAGCATCGGTGTGGGGGCACTGTGTGCATGTGTGATGCAGGAGTCTTAGACTAAGAAATGATCCAAGCACCCATTACTACTCCAAGTATTAGCTCTCAAAAACCTATAGATTTTGTTGCTTCCATTTCTGTCTTGAAATCATCCCCCTGAAGAATGGTTTTTGTGTACAGAGAGAGGTAAACAGATTGCAGAAATCTGCTGTGTGTTGATTCTCTTAACGATAATTTGCACATTAACATGGAAGCATTGCTCATGTTCTACTGAAAACAGAAATTTGTTTTTCAAGTCAAACTATATAGAAATGTATGAAAATGGGCAGTTAGTATCATTCTGAATAATAAATTGAAGCTTGTGCTATTGAGTTGTTCATATGAGATAGCAGAAAAGAAGGAAGAACGCCATACCTGGATAGAAATAGTGTTATTTTGTACAGAAAGAGGTTTTTGTACAGAAATAGTGTTACACGGAGAGATGGACTTTTGCTCCGTGCCATAGGGGACACGGAGGGTGATGTTTTGAGGTAGATGGAAGGAAGGTGGAACATTTTCTTTTCTCAACTGTGGTTTCTACCCAAGAAAAGTTGGCTTAAGAGGCTGCTCTGGATGGCAGATGAATCTGGTCTTTCTTCAAAAGCTGCTATTGATTTCACACTGTACGTGCTGATCTGACAAAATGTTCCCCAAGTAAATGCAATCTGAGCTCCTTGAGAGAGGCTTCATAAAGAAATCAAATTAAACAAAAATGGGAGCTTGGGCAGTTCATGCATTCCACAGTAATACTTTAGTCTTTGTGATATTTTAATGGATCAGAAGGGGATGCTGAGCTGGACAGTTAAACAAAGACCAACAAAAGACTTTTCAGCACAGCCAGAGGCATGACAGGTACTTGAAGGGCTGCTCTCCCACCTTCTCAATTTCTGTTTCTACAGCCTTGCTTCTCTAGGGCACCTCCTGTGTTTCTCTTCCTGATAAACAGCAAAGGTTATCTGGATTACTGCTCGTGCTGTGTTTTGCCAGCTCCAGGATTAACAGTGTTACCTGTGCGATCTTCAAAAGCTGCCAAGGTTCTTCCAGGAGCAGATCTAGCCCACCCAGCGTGGGCAAGAGTTACCCTGGTTCGGTTTGTCCCACTTTTTCAGTAACTTTTATGGGTCTCTTTGCCCTGTGAGATCACAGGACTGGTCTGTGGGTCCTACCTGCCTGTGTTGAGTTCCCTCAAGCCCTGTGGTCCCTCAGAGGTGGAAAGGGATGCCCCTTCCCAAGCACCCTGGGGGAGGGACACAGGGCTGCTCACAGCCGCTTTCTCCAAACCACCCGTGCAGGACAGCAATGGCACCTCTGAATGAAATCCGGCCTCTGCAGATGACATTCCCTTCACACTGGCTTCCTGACCGAGGGACCTCAAGGACAGTGGGGTCCAAGAGTGTCTGCACAAGCTTGTCATGAGCGAGTGGCTGCCATGATCCTGCTGGGTCAAATGCCTCTCTTGGGGCATTGGAAATACCTCTGTCACTCCCCACTTGTTAAGCAGAGGGAGGTGGTCACTTCGACCAACCTTTTTGGGTCTGCATAGCCCCATGCAGATTGCAAAGGGGCTGTGTCACAACACACGAAGTTGGGGTTGGGACCTTGCCAAAGACAAGGGGTCTGCTGTGCAAGAGCATGGAGATGACGGTCCCGGCCCCACAGCTCAGATGGCTGTCACCACTTCTTGTGGCCATGGTATAGGGTAGAGGGGACTGCAATGGTACCAAAGAGCAGAAACAACCCTCCGTTAACTAGGACACAGCACTGTTAAATTTATCCTGATATTTTATTTAATCTGTGCACTTGATTTAGCCCTCAAGCTGCAGTGCTTTTGCCAGTGGGACTCGGGGGTTGGCCTCCGGCCTTGGCGATATGGTTCCAGCCTTTGGGATAGGGCTCCAAAGCTCTTCAAGTCTCCAGGACCAATATTGTTCTACCCGAGAGTTTGTTATAATCTCCTCCCTTCCAGAGTTAATCTCTCTCCATCGCAGCCATTCCAACACTAATGAGTACTTTTGAGAGCTCAGCTTTTCTGTTAAATGATAAGTTTTCCTTTTTTATTAGTCCATTAGGAGAGTTATTACAGCTCAAGTGCTCTGTCCTATTTGGATGAAAACTACTTAGATAAATAGCAATTAATTCCTCCTGCCTAAACGATGGCCTTCCCAGGTGCTGGTACGTGATGTGCCCTGGTATGTCCCATCTGTTGAATAAAGAGTGGGAAGATTAGGAGAACATGGTCCAAGGGCACTACTTGGAGGGGAGTGTTTGGAGATGGCGAACATCTAATTTGTGGAGAGGTGAAAAGTAGCGGCACTACTTGGAGGGGAGTGTTTGGAGGGGACCTGGGGCGAACATCTAAGATTTGTGGAGAGGTGAAAAGTAGTAACTGAAAACCTCCAAGGGGACAAGACCCCAGGAAGAGATGAAAAGTGGTTTTGTAGAGAAGCCTTCAAGTTAGTCAGTTCAAAAGGATTTTTTTTAACCTCATTTCTAGAGGAGAAAACCCTGGGTAGCAAGGAGGAATGGTGTCCAGCAGTAGGAACATTCACTTCACAGTAGCCTTAAAAACTTCCTGTTGCTTTAAAAACCACAATTAACCTTTCTTCAGTAATGTGCACCTGAACAGCCTGATGTGTGCACCTGCTCTATCGCACTTCCTCTGGTTTCGCCCTGGGAGGTGAGATTCGCCTCCTGCCCCAGCAGTGTGGAGTTGCACCTTTGCTAAGAAGGAAATCTGTGGTTGCTGCACTGATGAGTAATTCTTGAAATCCCCCGACATTAGCTGCTATCCCTATTACTGTGGCTACAGAAGAGCTATTTTGTATTTCAAGGCTATCATGTGGGTGGTGTGGCCACATCCTCTTTTAAGTCATGCAGGAAGGCAGCAATTACTCCCACGGGTTTCAATCTACAGCGTGGCAAAGCTTTATGCGAGCAGGATTTGGCTAGTGTCACAACCAGGCTTACCAGCCTCTAGCCTGCTCCCAAAATATCCTTCCTGCCTGACGCTCAGTGACGCTAACTCCTGCTCATTTGGTCCTCAGCACTGGCTTTTGACCCAAGCTGTGCAAAGTAGGGGCAGGTGATGGAGCAGCATGTGAAGCTGTGCTGGAAGATGCAGGACTCTAATTTCTCTGGGGAAGGAGGTTCTGCCAGGACTGCCTTTCCTTTGGGATGCTCCGTGCATTGCCAGGCTTCACAGTCTCTTCCCACTGGATTGGGGTTTCCAGGTTTGCTCGTATTAAAGTTCACACTAGCTAAACTAAATACAAGATTTATAAATGGAGGTCGGCAAATTGCTGCCACATCCTTTGTGAACATGTAATTGCAGGTGCTTTACATTGATTAGTTGGTGAGGAACTGTGTCACCTGTGCATGTCACTGTGCATGTCAATGAAGCCAGGACTGTCCACATGGAGATGTGGGCTGAATTTGGAAAGGCCCAGTTACCAAAGCACTTTGGTCTGGTCTGTCTCTCTTAAAATCAGCACATCAATAAATCCTATGGCCTTTAGTCCAGTGCTGTCATGTCTCAGGGGATCCTCGTGAGAAGATCCAGCTTCAAAGGTGAGGCATTGCAGACGTTCTAGTTTGTTAACTCTTCGTGTCCAGGTAGGGAGACCCCAAAATTTCTCAGCAGGTTCTAGCAGAACGTTTCTGTTTTTTTTTCCCTCATGTCCACACCTGGGAGGAGTCCAGGAGCAATCTGGCTGGCTTTGGCTTCCCCTGCAGCAAGGGCAGAGCTTCCCCAGGTGTCATCAGGGACTCGTGCAGCAGATGACTCCTGCGGGAACAGAGGAGGTGAGCAGTGCCTTGGTCCACCCTTTGGTCCACTGTGCTTTGTGTCCCTGTGTCTTTTGCACTTCAGATTGCCAGTCTAATGCCAAGTGATGGAAGTGCCTGGTGGGATGGATGGGTAGGGAGCAAGGAACGTGCGTGTGTTCATGTGTGAGCTCAGTCCGTGTCCAATGCGGTGGCTGATGCAGGCTGATGTCCTGGTGGCACTGATGACAACCGAGTTGGTGAGCTGGCAATGCCACAGCGACTGCGCCCAGGAACCAGCTTTCATAACTGTTTTATAAAGCTGATATTATTTTTTTCGTCTTGGCTATCTGCTCTGCCTCCAAGGAGGGGCACACATCAACATCAGCAGAGGTTGCGTGATAAAGAAAATCCAGCCATCCTGACCGCAAAATTTTACTCAGTTTATAGGAGTGCTATTTATCAGTATTAATCTAACACTGTTATTAGAAGACGTTCGTGCAACTTCCTGAAAGTACCTGGCTATGTGCAATATGCCATATATAAATAAATGCCATTGTAAATGTTGAGTCACACAGAAGATAAAGTAGTTTGCTGGGCTCATTAGAGCTGAAAGCTGGGGTTTTATAGGATGAAGAGAACTGCACAATGCAGTTCCATATGGCTTATGAAATGTGTATGAAAACCATTTTCTCCTACCCATCCTAATTAGGATATATAAATAGATTCACTATTTTCCTTCAAGCACTTACTTAGCTGGAATCTTTTTTTTTTAAAAGACCAGCGTAATCACTTGTATGATGCATTTCTGCAGGCCCTTAACAGATCTCTAAATCAAAATGCAGTTATTTATAGCAATAACATGACCTTTCACTAATTGGGAAAGAAAATGTTTCTTAATAGGTGACAGTTCTCATGAGTGCTCAACGCTGTCAGAAGTCATTTCAGCATTTGACTTTAAATTGTAGTTGGGATAAGCATTTAAATAATGTGTAATAAGTTTTTTAATTATGTGTACGTATGAAGTTCTGTGGGGGTGTGAGTGTGCTCATGAAAGGAGAGGGAGGTTTGTGCTGCGCATGGCCAGGCAGCAGACTGAAACCAGAGCGCTGTTTATTCACCCCGTGTACAATTTTGTCACATAACCTGTCAGCAGAGGACGACTGCTGCAACTGTCTCGACGCAGACAGCAGCAAAGCCACAGGTTTAAAAGCAGCTGCTTGGAGGGTAAACGGGGGCCAGCAGGGCCAGCTGGGGCCAAATTCTGCTGGGCTGCATCTGCTAAAGACTCGTATGAACATGAGGACACAGCAGAGATGGAGGAAGGGAGATGCCAGAGCAGTAAGGATGTCAAATATATATCTTTTTATTATTCAACATTGAGACTGTGGTAGTGCTTAGAGGCTGACGTTTTGGACCTCGCTATAGCAGATACCATAAACACAGTGCACACAACAGTCCTTGCTGCAGAGAGCAAGGAAAGACAGGCTATGGGACACATACACAGCACAAACAAAGGCTGCCTCTGCTTTTCCAGCTTGTCTATAGTCCAGCAAGACCCTCCCCACCTGGAACCAGTGGGTGACATTCAGCAAAGCAGGCTGGGAGGAGTGAAGAATTGGCCCTTTGAAGGAGTACGTAGGACTACATGTGGCAGCGCAGTAAACAACAGCCAGAGACAGAATAAATGAGTCACTTTTCTACCATATTTGAATACTGTTTAAATATAAACATTGCAAATGAGTGTCTCTAACTGAGAAAAAATAAAATTGGATGCAAAAATACACCAACGGTATACTGCATACGCATATAAATACATTACATGATTTGCACAGGCATTATGCGTCTTCCTTCCGGACCGACTTTCTGCAGCCTGATATAGAAGTTGAAATAGAGAAAAATTGAAGGGAAAGGTCTTCAACTAAACACATTGTTTTGGCAAGTGATTCACTCCCCAAAAAACTGGGCTGCAAAACAAAACAGAGTTTCACAACAGACCCTTTTGTGTTTTCACATCATATCTACCTCACAGCAAGAGGGGAAAGAGCGAGCAAGGAGACGGTGATCCACACAGGACACTCAATATATTACAGTGGCATTTGAGACCAGTTCCACCACCCATTCAAAGCCTATGATGTTAACGGGGTCTGGAAAAGTCCTCTCCTCGATAAAGAGGGCTTACATAATTTCCAAAGTGCTTTACTAGGTGCTGGTGTTTAACCAACAACATCCATTGCAATAGGCGGTTTGCTCCTAACCCTCTGTTAGCAGAGTGCCACTCCAGCGCAGACGCACTGGACGGGGTCACTGCGGAGGGGCTGGTGGCTGCCGGGGGGTCACCACCTCACGGAGGTGAAGGAAGCACATGCTGCCCTGGCCAGACCGTTGCTGCAGGGCCAGCCGGGGCTCTGCGGGGCCAGTTCGGAAAACTCAATGCCCTGGAGCAATGCATGGGGCAGAGCGTGCAGTCGGGGCCACTCCAAGCCCCAGATCTGGGGGTGTTGCAGTGTGGGGGGACGGCAGGACTCCTGCCATAGCAGAGCAACAGCTCCTCCTGGCCCGAAACCTGGTGCCTTCCCACCAACCTAACGCAGCTGCCCCTGCGCGGCTCAGAGGAAGGCAGATGGGGTGCAAGCAATGCTCACATGGGACTTTTCCAACATCTCTACATTTTTGCTTCAGTTTTTGTTTCCCTCTGTTTCCTTAGAAGACAAAAAGCTACATAGGAGGTGCCTGCTCAGTCTGGGCTAGTTGGGGAGTCATCGACACGGTCTTCGCGGCACCCTGTGAGGTAGATGGAGGTCAGAGCACCAGGGCAGTGTCCAGGCAGAGAACGTGGTGGCACCAAGGAGATCTTGGAGGGAGTCTGTGACTGCTGCGAGGAGCAGCCCCAGTCCTTGCAAGCACTGCTCTTCCCACGAGTGCCCCCTTGCCCTGGCTGTGTATGGAGGACAGTGATTCCCACAGAGATGCTGAGCACTGGATGAGACAAAGTACTTTCCGTAGGAAAAGGTGGCAGGGTGTGCTGTGCATCACTCCACGGGATAGTCTCCATCCCCAGCTTAGACCACAGTCTGGCACAAAGGGGGTGCCAAGGTGTGCCTTGGTCTAGGACACATTTATGTTGGAGAAGAGTGGGGCCCCTGGCAGCGTAGATGCTGTGCTGTCTGCCAAGTAGCCCAGGATGCTTTTGAGCTCACTGCGTGACAAATTGGCTTTGATGTGCAGGAACGCTTCCAGGTGCCTTTTGCTGAGGAAGAGAAAAGGGCAGGTGTTATCTCTGCCCCCAGATCTCTACTGCCAGGTCCCTTGCTCCAGGATGCAGCCCCCATCCCACGGCAACACTGAGGTCCCTGGTGGACATCAGTCAGCAGCTGGGGATCCTACATGGGACCCAGCACTGCCCTGGGAGGCCTGGGGTATGGTAGGGAACCACAGAAACATAGAATAGTTTTGGTTGGAAGGGACCTTGAAGATCATCAAGTTCCAACCCCCCTGCCATGGGCAGGGACACCTCCCACTAGACGAGGTTGCTCAAAGCTCCATCCAGCCTGGCCTTCAGCACTTCCAGGGATGGGGCATCCACAGCTTCTCAGGGCAACCTGTGCCAGTGCCTCACCACCCTCAGAGTGAAAAATTTCTTCCTAATGTTTAATCTAAACCTGCCCTCTTCCAGTTTGAAGCCATTCCCCCTCGTCCTATCACTACATGCCCTTGTAAAAAGTCCCACTCCAAATTTGTTGTACGTGCCCTTCAAATACTGGAAGGCTGCTACAAGGTGTCCCCAGAGCCTTCTCTTTTCCAGGCTGAACAACCTCAACTCTCTCAGCCTGTCTTCATAAGGAGAGGTGCTCTAACCCTCTGATCATCTTTGTGGCCCCAAAGCAAAGGAGGAAATCAGACCAGAATTTGGAATATATAAATAGGCCTTTTAAAATAGTTTATTTTCTTGTCCAGTGGCACTGGGATTGCCATAGCCTGGCAGGCAGCCCCCACCCGTTTTCATAGACTCAGGATATATAAACCTCACCTATGCTCGTATTTGACTGTTTCCTGGCTTCATTAAAACTCCACAGGTGTATTTGCAAATATGTTTCAGTGTCTCTTACCGGATATCTGGGTACGTCGTGGCGAGTGTTGCAACTTCAATTTTAATAGCACCTAAATCCTGAAGTCGGATTATTTCAGCCAGTTTGGGGAGCGCCGAATTCAGCCACGTGGCTTGGGACCCCTGCCAGAAGAGAAAGCAGTCATAAGGGCATCGTGGAGGTGCAAACCTCTGCCCAGCCCAGGAGCTGTGTTTTGCCAGGGGTGCCATCGAGCTGGCTCCTGAGGCTGTTTCCTGGTGATGGGGAAGGACACGGCAGTGATTTTAGGTGCCTCTTTGTTTTCAGTGATGTTTCTAGCCTGGGCCAGCCTTGGAGAAATTGGCTTAGTTTTGTGGCGGTTTTTAATCATAGAATCATAGAATGGTTTAGGTTGGAAAGGACCTTGAAGATCATCGAGTTCCAACCCCCCTGCCATGGGCAGGGACACCTCCCACTAGACCAGGTTGCCCAACGCCACATCCAGCCTGGCCTTGAACACCTCCAGGGATGGGGCCTCAGCAACTTCTCAGGGCAACCTGTTCCAGTGTCTCACCACCCTTACAGTGAAAAACTTGTTCCTAATGTTTAATCTAAACCTTCCCTCTTCCAGTTTAAAGCGATTCCCCCTCATCCTATCACTACATGCCCTAGTAAAAAGTCCTTCCCCAGCTCTCCTGTAGGCCCCCTTTAGGTACTGGAAGGCCGCTATAAGGTCTCCCCCGAGCCTTCTCTTCTCCAGGCTGAACATCCCCAACTCTCTCAGCCTCTCCTCATAGGAGAGGTGCTCATATGAGGAGATGTAATCCTCTTATACAAGCGGTGTAGGGTTTGCTGTAAGACTGAGGTTTCTGCATCCACCTCAGCAGACTCTCTCCTCTTCCCTCCCATCGCATTTTCCTTTTGTTGGGTTTCTATGCTGCCTGGTGTGTGTATGGGGTCTGACGGGCAAGGTAACGCACTGCCACGTGCTGCTGTCCCCCAGCTCTGCACACAACCCGGCCTGTAGGCCAGGCATTGCCAAAATCCTCTCCCTGCCCACTGAGGTGAGAGCCCCAACTGGACCTGTTTTCTGGCCGTTTGATATCCCAACAGCTGCCTGACCTCCCGCCCACACCAAGCGATGCTCAGGCTTCTTCCTTCTCCAGTCCAATGTACATGGGGTGGTGGAGGACAGGGCTTGGCTTAGCCTTTTTGCAGGCAAATTTAGAGGCGTGGAAGGAGGGAGGGGATCTCAGAGGACAGAGAGGGGTGTTTCAGCCACGCAGAAAAGGTAAGGGTCTCTGGTGGAAGAAACCCTTGTGTGTCAGAGACCCAGCGCTGCCCATTCCGGCCCCTAAAAGCAGCAGAGTGAGGGAAATCAAGGGCGAGGGGGAAGAGTCAAAACCCAGACTCCACGCAAGCTGTACTGAAACCAGAGCAGTACAGTGTTTAGCTAAATCTTCTGACCCTATTAATATAAATCTTCAAAAGGAAACTGCTGCCTGCGGGACAAAGGAGGATGAAATCATGGCTCTCCATCCAGGGGAGAGCAGGCTGGTGGCAGGGGAGCCTTCCTTCCTGCAGGCACTTGGAGACCTCTTTCTGCCTAAGATCCCACCTTCCAGGAAATTAAGCTGAGGTGGAAAGGTTAATGAGAGGCCCCAGAAAATTTATGTTCCTGTTTTTCCCTGTGCCCCGTGCTATTGCAGACGCAGCAAGTGCTCACGTACATTGCTGGTGCAGAAGGCTTCCAGGTCGGCAGCATTCTTGGAGATGTTTTGGGCCAGGTTTTGCTGTTGTGCTGGAGTTTTCAGACTGACTTTCCTCTTCAGCAGCCTCACGATGTACTCTTTAACCAAACGGGCATGGATCTTCTCAACGATAGCCTGTTGGGAAGGAGAGGGGGGGTTATCCGTCTGTCTTTTGCTTGGGGAAAACTGTGTGTGTGGAGAGAGGACAAAAACATTTTGGGTGTTGTAAAACATGCCCGCTGTTCACATGTGAGGAATGGTGCTGGTTGCCAACCTCCCCATGACGGGTTACGCGACATCCTAGCTGCCGAGAATTTCTTTGAACCCAAACTAATGAAGTGTGGGAATTTCCAAATGTTGTTTCCTTCTGGGAAGAGCTGAAGGCATAGAAAAGCACTAACGTGTTGGAGAAGTAGCAGTATTCCAGAGAAACAGGAATTCATGCTGCTCCTCCTGTTCCTCTCTCTAATACACAAAACATCATAATTTTGTTTCAGCTACTAAAAAGACAAAGGCAGGAAATCAAAGATTTTTTTTATATGGTGATGTTTCATATATACTCCAGCATCACTGAAAATGTGGTTGTGGCTCAGTTATCTGGGATCAGTCTCTGTAGCATCCATCTCCTCCCGTCCTTAGGGCAATCGAAGGAGCCATGAGACAGAACCGCGTGATTGCATCCATGTTTCAAGGTTGCTAAACCAAACCCATATATAAAGCAAGCCGTATGTTGGGTGATCCCTAGAGCATGTTCTCTACAGCAAGGGTGGTTTTCTCTGCAAATGCAGCAGCAGAGCTACAGAAGTCTGCTTCTGCTGGAAAAGAGTTAAGATCTATATGGCTAATCTAGGTAAACTGCATACGGATGGAAATCCTGCCCGAGAGGGCTCTCCGATGCCGGTCCAGCTCGCCAGCTTAGCATTGGGTCAAGGCAACTCAAGTTGCAGCAGATCAGAGCTGGTAACGCAGCCCCGGCATTCCAGAATCCCTCTGACATTTCTCTTTGACTTACGTGGTAGAAAGGGTCCTTCAGGGTCCGGAAGTCTGAAATGTGTTTGCTGGTGGTTTTAATGATCTCGTTCATAATTTCATTGCTGGAGTCCCACTTATTTTCAGTAAACTTCTTATAAATTGGCTGAAAAAAAGGAAAATCAGCTTAGTTCCCTCAAAACAAATTCTATGCACACATATATTCAGTATTTCTATATGTATAGTATCCTATATAGCGACAGTGTGGCCTGCAGTCCTGTGCAGGGACGTGTGACAATGACTTACAGGGGCAGGGGAAGAGGGGACCGTGTTGGGTTTGTGCCTCCTTCTTGGTTCCTCATGATGAAGAAGGATGAGGGCTTGAAAGGCTGATATTGGAGATTCCTTTATTTATTCCCATATTTTTAATGTTTTGTCCACACCATCTTGTCTGATTAGAGAATTATGGCACCATTAGGGAAAGAAACCGATTAATCATTCTGAGAAGTTTTCAATCAAAATTTTTCTTGGCCACAGTAAATAAAGATGAAAATAAAAAAAAGCACCTGTCTCTGCTCTGTCGGATGCCTTCCAAAAGGCCCTACAGAGAAAGCAGGAGACATTGTGGCTGAACGTTTCTGACTCCTACGCCTTCCTCTCCACCACACTTGCTTAACTTAAAGAGCTTGTGTTATATATAGAAAAAAAAAACAACCAAGAAACCAAAAGTGCCTTTCAGGCCACTTTGATGAAGAAGCCAAAAGCTGTGTAATTGCAGTTCATGTCATTTGTGATTGCTTCCTACAGCTTGGAGTGTAAACGCTTGCAAGTTGAGACTCTCCCTCCTGCAGCAGTTATCTTAGATGTGATCAGCATGTTTTATGTTCGTCTGCACAGTCATGCCTATGTGGCTGCGCCTGATTTGCCTGCAGGCTGGAGGACCAGCTCAAGGAGAGGTGATCCAGAGGTTTCCGACTGATGCTGAGAGGTGACCTGCCCCACAGCCCTCCTGAACTTTGCTGCATTTGATTCAGAGATTTGGGCAACCGGTAGCCCAGCAGGTGAACGTGCCTGCAGGGGCACAGGCTGAGCCGTGGGGCAGGAGGGTGCGGGGTGCGGATACGGTACCTTCAGCTGTGCAAACAGCTGTTGAAGCAGTACGTCAAAGCCGCTGTTCTCAATGTCGCCGAGAATGCTGAGGATACTGGCTTTATTGTCGTCCTTTTCTGCCACGTTTTTCTCTGCATAATCTCTGCAAGGAAATATCAGCAAGGTCAGAATAATCTGTCCGCAAAAGAGATATACAGAGAGAAATTCAGAGGTTTCCAAGCCTTCCTCTGCAGGTGGATGGACCATCCTCTGCTCACTCCGGAGTGCCTCCCCTCTATCACATTATTATCCGTTGCCTGCCGAGGAAGGAGCGAACCCTTTTCTTTTGATCCCCTCACCTAAAATTCCAGCAGTTGTTAATACTGGCAATCAGGATAGCCTTGTAGTATCTGTGCTTCTTGCTTTTCTCCTTGAAGTCTTCAAAAGCGTCCTTGTAGCTGGAGGGGAGATAGGGAGAGGAGAGGCGGATGAGAGGGTGCCGCGGGAGGCTCTGCCGGCCCCGCTGCCCGGCGCTGCCTTACCGCACCTTCTCAGGAAGGAGGGCAGCTCCTGCGACAGGCGACGCGACAGCTCCTCGCCCACGGCCGCGCTGATGTCCTTGGCTCGCTTCTGGCCGCTGTAGATACTCTACCAAACAAGCAGACAGTCAAGATCGCTTTTAGATGCCGCCCGCTCCAAAAAGGCCGTGTTTGCTGGTTAAAAAGGCTACAGATCCTCAACTGCCATAACTGCGCCCGGCTCTCCTGCATCCCCCCCGGGACTGAGGCAGGGGCCATGCAGAGCAGCTACACTTATTTGGTAATTTGGAACTCAATTTTTGAATGGGAAGAGAGGTGAAGAAGAAGGAAGCATTAAAGAAAGCCTATGAATTAGCTGAGAAAGTGGGGAAGGTAACACTTGGGTTCTTTTGCTTTTTCCCTGAATATCATATGATCGCATTAAAAAAAATAAACAATTTAAACACAACCACCGCAATATATGAGGGTTTTTTTTTAAAAAAATAAACCCTACTAATCCGCCAGAGGAGGGGGAGTGTTGAGTGTGGGGAAAGAGCACGAGCTCTCAGAGCAGCTCTGCCTGTGGCAGTCTCTCCCGGGTCACAAGCACCGTGCTGCTTCCTCGCCCGGCTAAACCTGTCTCCTGTCTCTCTGTTCCTACATTATCCAGTGCCTAATGGCTTGGCTTCGGCTGGGGGTGCAGAAAAAAAAAACACACAGGGAGAAAGAAAGGCAGTTTTCTAGCTCGTTTTGCTTACAGAGGGGAGTTTTTCTCCAGCACATGGAGAAAAATGTTTTTCTCCAGGACCATGCCAGACCACGGGCCAGGGCTCTCCCATACCACCCCTCTCTATTACCATCCTGCACAAGCGACTTGGCCTTTCCCTTTCCTGAGTTGACTATGGTTAGTCAAAGCCTAAATATGTGCAGGATGCAATTGTTTGTTTTTAATATATATCTGTATTACCTGGATAACAAATATCGCTAGTAGTTCACTCTGAAAATGTCCATTTAGTTTCTCTGGTTCTTCGTCTTCTTTCCATCTTTGGATTTCTTTATCTAAACATTTGGTCAGTGAATTTTTGATAGTAACCTTTAGGGAAGGAAGAACAACAGCATTTACCACAAAGTGGACGGAGCAGCTCCTGCCTTATGCGGGTTTTACTCACCCACCCACCATTTGTCTGGCTGAGCAGACCTTTTCCTTGTCCCTGGCTGAGAAATAAAGGCTCTTTGTTACGGGACGCCTTGCCCACCACTTCACACCAGCAAGGACAACCCCCTCACAATATCCATCTATGCAACAGTGAGTTGAATCATTCAAGGTAGGAGTGAAGATCAAGATCTACGTCCCTGCGCACCACCCCACCAGGTCAGCGGTGATCTGAAGGGCAGGGCAAGGGAGGGGAGCAGTGGGTAGGACGGTCATTAGCACCTACATGTGCCAGAGCCCAAATTTCCCCAGCCACGCATTGTCTGCCTGTCACGCTCAGTGCTACCCTCTGGGCCTGGTTTTGCAATCTTTTTTCATAAGCACTTCTGACGTCTTACGAGCGCTGGAGAGTGAAACAAAATGTTCTCAGGTTTTCTCTGCTCCGATCCCTCTTGTGTGCACACCGTGCGGCAAGGCTTTCGAAATGGTCTGTAGGGTGGCTGACATGTATCTCAGATCACCAAGTGCCTTTTTTGTGCGCTTTGCAGCCCTCACACCCACCTCCCCCATCTGCAACCCATCACGAGCTACAGCTAAACCTGGAACTTGTCTTCTCATTTTCCGGGAATTCCAGCCCAAAACGCCAAAAGCACTAAGCTATGGGAGTACTGTAAAAGTTGCTTCTTGTTTCCATTAAGGCAAGAGTGATCCAAAACCCAGAGCAACTGTTATTATCTGCAGACCAGGCATTCTCCCTCAAAGAGACAGATTTTTCAAGACCAGACCTGCAAGCTTTGTGCTCACGCAAGGTCTGGTACTGCTGCACAAACCAGAAGTAATTCCAAACCCACCATCTATGAGAGGGAGCATAAATCCCTCTGGGGATTTAACAGACAACTGGAATGCTACCCATAAGGAACTGTTGTTGGATTTTTTCCCACTTCCCCACCGCAAGTTTTGCAAGAACAGAGCAGTTCTTTGCTGATGGCTGCCAGGGCAGAAGGCTGAGCTAACCAGAAGTTTGCTCTGCAAGTCCCATCTAGGAGAAAGCTGACCTGTCACCCAAAAAGAAACAAAAGCATTCTTGCTTTTGCTTTTCTCTGGCAGGGTGCGTGACTCACAGCTGAGAAGTGTGCACACAGGACAAGTCAGAGCTCCTCCGAGGAGTCATACGGGAGCAGTAAAGGGAAGAGGAGGGACTGAACGGATTCTCACCTCTTCATTGTCAAGGTATTTCTTTTCAAGCTCTTTGCTCAGACTTGATGGCAAAAGGCTTCCAAGCTTAAGTTTTTCCAACTCCTCTGCTAAAACACGATCTTTTCTCATATCTCTGGAATGAAAAAGCCAAACAATCACATTTTCCAAGGGCAGTGTAATTCAAGACAGCTGTTGATGCAAATCACTAACACTTTTTGAGGATATCTGTGAAAAAACAGATGGAAACGTACATTGTCCTTAGTCCAAGCAGGACTTGGAGGTGCTGAATCTGTGCCAGGGGTGGGACCTGTGAGGGTGGGACCCTGAGCAACCCCAGAGAATGGAGTCATGTTCTAACAACCTCCCGAGCACCGGCCGCTGTGCTGGGTATGGGGGACCCAGAGCAGCCGCAGGGACCCGTCCCAGGACACAGCCTCTCTCCATCAATATAGAGAGGTGACCAGGTGAAAAGCTGGTGTTTCATGGCTAGTTGGGAACGGAGTGCGCGGTTTCATACCCCACTGTCATGTCCTCACCGCACGCCAGCTGAGCTGGGTGCTCCCGAGCAGCTTCGAGGGAAGGGACCTGCCAGCCGTGGTGGGGTCAGGCCAGCACTTGGAGGGGAAGGGGGATGCTGATTTGGAAGCAGCCTTTCCCTCTGGAGGTGCAGAGAATAACCCTGAGCATCGCCTGATTCCCATGTTCGCACATGACCCATCTCCATGGGGGTACAATGCCGTGCTTCCCGCACACGGGCTGTTCCTGGTATGATGCTGGAAGCTGGGGCCAGGCTGTTGTGCAACTTCCCTCCTCCTTGCTGCTCCTTTCTCTGCTGGCCATGGAGAGAGCAGGTCCCTGAGCAGAAACATGGACCTGGCCTCTGGGAACACCCCATAAAGCAGCTGCTGCCCCGGCCAACACCATCCCCAGCGCTGGGCAGCTACCGATTTCCAAACACATGCTGGTTCAGGCCTGAATATCCTGACCTAGAGCACAGCACTGACTCTGGAAAACTTCCAGGATCAACACTTGACTCATTATACTCTGCCAGTGAAACACGAGAAGGAAAAAGTGGAGGTGAAGGTTGAATGGCTTTACAACAGCAGAAGAAACACTGCTGGTGTATTTATTGGTTTTCACCTAAGTAATGAGAACCCTCAGTTCTCCGTCCAGTACGATATACCACAACAAGGAATATTTTCAGTTCTATAGCATATAGGGCTTGCGAGAATGACAGGCGACCCTTGGCTCATAATGTCCTCTCACAGGGGCTCACCCTTCAGTCTCCTAACCCAGAGGAGAGCACAGACTGTGGGTAATGCCTAAGAAACATCCTCCATGCCCAGGATAATTGTATCTCAGGTTGTTCTATTTATTGGCTGCCCTATGGTCCAGAGCGCTGAAATTTCCAAATTTTCCAAGAATGAATCATAGAATCACCTAGGTTGGAAGGGACCTTTAAGCTCATAGAGTCCAGGTCTGCAGCTGGGATAGAGATCAGGGCAATGAACCTGCCAAATTTACCCCAAAGTGAAGCCTAAATATCTGTGTGCATGTCTGTTGCCCAGAAGCCTGGACAGTGGGGTTAGCCCTTGGCTTACAGACTAGCAGCCTTGAACATGTCCCTTCTGACTGTCCTGGCCAGCTGGTGTACACCAGCATGACGCCAGTGACACCAAAACCTAGCCAGGTACCAGACTGCACCTCAGTGATACCGATTCATAAATCAAGCAAATGTCTGGTTTGCAGCCAGTGAACCTGTGTTGATCCCCAGGGATAAACATGTGTAAAAGCCTCACTTACTTTGGATAAATATTGTGCACCCATGAGAGGAGGAGGTAAATATCCTTGTCTTCCAGATGAGACTCAGCGTTTTTCTTTGCCTGGGAGGCAAAATAATTGTGGTAGAGTTCTGCATATGTGCTGAACACATTAAACTCAGGAGGATAAAGTTGTTTAATGTACTTTACAACTACTGTCAAATCTTCTTTCATTGTCTTTCCCATGTGGAGGAGGTTCTGGCCAACTGCAGAGAGGTTCTCAGTTCTAGGAGTACGGCTTGTGTCTTTCATTCGAGTCTCTACCGACTCCTTTACCGTAGCCATCCAAAGCTCTTTCCATTTTCTAGGTCTAAATTGCATGTTTTGCTCAGGTGGATTCTCTGACAGGTAATTCTGATCTTCCTTCTCCTGCTCTTTCAGTGCCTCCACTGCCTGCTGCAGCAGTTCTGGGTTTGTTTTCGCTAGCAGTACAGAGTCTTTCAAGATGCTGAAGACTTTGTGCTTCAGAACTTCGTAGACGGACTCGACATCTTGCTGGCTGGTGTTCAGTCCCTCCTCACTTTTGCTAGACAGGCTCTTCTCCAGGACAATCAGATGTTGAGCAGCATCACAAAGCTTGTGCTCTTCAAGGAGATCCATGACTTGCTTGACTGGTGAAAAAAGAACAGCATTTCTTTACCCAATAGTGAAGATTTAAATTTCTGTTGTATATAAAATGATGGATCTGGAATACTTTTTTTTAAAATAAACAAGTATATTTCTATGACGCTAGATCTTAGGCTCCTTAAACACATAGAAAATCTTTCTATTTATTTAAAGATCAGATTATTCCTAGCCTGCCTCTAACTAGGGCAATGGTAATTTGAGTACCCATCACCAGTGTGTTACGTATTAACAGGCATTAATGTGCTACCCATTATTTTTTCTATAATTTATAATTACATCTATAATTTAGATTTGTGGGGATTTATTTATTTATTTGTTTATTATCCCCCTTTCCATTAATACGATCTCAAGTAAGAAGCATGGCTTTAGAAAAAAATGTAGACGGAAAGACGTAGCTAAATAAGATGTGCTAGAGGAAATACCACATGGCTTTTCCAGAAATAGGTTGGCACAACCTGACCTGTGAAATTTTTTTGGAGGACGTATTTAGCAAGCAAGATAAATACAATAGAACTATCCTATCCGAACCACAGCCAGTTACTCAACACAGTGAAATCTGGGAAATTATTATTAGTTAAGTTGGAGAAGCCGTATCCCAAAATAAGTTTTGTTAGGTGTGCAAGGTTTGTATAGAGAACCCTGGCTGGAGAAAGCTTACATTATTTACGAAACTCGTCTTACATCATATTCTCTTTAGAGACCGTGGCACAAAAGCTGGAAGTGCCCTATTGGCACCTGCTGATTACACAAAGTTCAGAGACATTATCGAAACTGAGGGCTTGGCGTATTATACAGGAACAACGGGATAACTTGAATAGCAAATGGGCTGAAATTTAATAGCACAAAGTATAAGATACAAATTCAATAGAACAAAAGTTACTTAGCAACAAACAGGATTTTCTGTTGCAAGCTGGATGTGAATGAGCTTGAAATGGAGGAGGAAGAAAGATGTCTGGAGAACTAGTAAATCATTACTGTGAGATGATGGTGAAAAAGTCAGGTATGACCCCAGAATGTATCCCATGAGGAACGCCCAGCTGAGATAGGAAAATGATAACATATTGTACCAGGCACTGGTGGTATCTCATCTGGAATATTTTCTGCAATTCTGGTTGCTTTATTTAAAATAAAAAAGACATTGGGAATGGGGCAATGCAGCAGGAAGAACAAAGGCATGAAGGCCCTGTTTTCAGGAGACTTGGTTTATTTTGCTGAGCAAATTCAAGGTTGAGAAGGAAAATCACCACTTAGGGGAAAACATTTGACACATGGGGAAGGAGAAGCCAATCAGCCAGCTAAAGGCTTGCCTGGAAATGAGATAATTTGTACTAAAACAGTGAGGCTGTGGAAGAGTTCCCGAGTAGAGGAGGTAGGACTAAAAACTTAAAACTTATTTCAAGGTACAGCTTGCAAGTTGATGAACCAGGTAACGAGATAGGTCACCTTAGGTAGCAGGTGAGCCTGGGAAGTGCCAAGGGGCACTTTTCTCTCCAGTTCTGGGTTTCTCTGAGCAGGTATTTTTCTACTTCTCTAAGCACCCTGCAGGGACAGTGCCCACGACTGGAGGAGCTGTACGTTCAGATATCAGCCCTGGGAAGGACCTACGTGTGCTGCTCACTGCTGTCCCTGGGGGAAGAGGAAATTTCACAGGGTGGTGGTTTCATGGAGGAACAGAATAGAGAGGTATGCCTTGGTTTCTCGCCCACCCACAGATCCCTTGTGCCCCCATGAGAGATAGAAATAAGTTCTGTTTTGGACAGAAAACCTGCAACCTGGCAGATCCTCAAGGAGTGTGCCCTTGGTACCAAAGGACCAGGACTTGAGGTCATGTCCCCCTCAGCCCATGTTTCCCCAGGCTCCTCGGACAAGTCACTTCAATCTGTCGGTGCCCTTTTTTCTCACGGGGAAAATTCTCCACCTCATCCAGCCCCTCTAGAAACAACTATGGCCTATGAGGTGGTGCAAGGAGGATGAAGGAGCACTTACCACTGAGTGGCTTGGTCTTTTTCATCTTCTTAAGTGCACTTGTAAGGATCCCCTTTATTCCTTTCTTCCCCTTTTCAGGGCTGTCCCCAGCAGAGGTGCAGCTCCCATTGCTCGTGATGGAAGATGCCCGTGAGGGTCTGCAGGCTGCCTCTGGCCTTTCACTCATCTTCTCCTGGTCCTTGGACCAGATCTCTTCTCCAGAAGGTCCAGGACAGACAGGGACTTGTTCAGCTACTGTCGAAGGGTTTCCAAGCTGCCTGTTTGCACCAATGCAACCCTCTGATCCATTGCGTATTCCAATGGGCTCACTTTGGAAAAAAGGCAACATTTTCATCATTTTCCTTCTAGCCTGTAAATTTCAGAAAGAACTGGTCAGATTATAACAGTTTTCATAAAAATTACCATGGCACAATGTGGCAAAGTGTTTTCCCATTAAAAAAAAAATAATACTGTAATGAGTTGTCCCTGCGTGGGGAGTGCTACACACGTCTGGTATGAGCACAGCTCTGCAGGAGAGCTCCTGAGCAACATCACCTCAGGTAACTGAGAGGATGGAAGCAGCTCTCTGGTCTAATAAATAACTTAGCAAAAATCGATAAGTGATTTTAAGGGTGATTCAGGCCTGATTTGAGACCTTGAGCCTGTGTGGGTACAGGAGAGCAGGGCTCTCCCATGGGGTGCTGTGGGAGTATAGACCTGAGTGAGTGTGGATGCTGCACGTGAAGGATGTGGGTGGGGGTGGGACAAGCATCCTGTGCCTATTCAAAGCAACCACGAAACTGCCATATTTTTATATGGCATCAGGATCAATTCCAGACTTCCCTAGAACCTATTTTTGCTGATCTATTCTCATCTGGCTGCAGATCTGTTTGTGGAAGCACCCATGTACCTACTTGCACACTGATTTTGCAGGTACAGCATGACACTGAGATGAGTCTACCACGCCAGGTACGCAGCAACCTTTGCTGAGCAACCGTCCTGCTGGTTTAACTGTGTCCCCACTGAAGTCAGTAATAAAATTCTTAGCGTTATAGAGGAGAGCTCCCAGAGAAGGTGGCT
The DNA here is from genome assembly GCF_000708025.1 of Charadrius vociferus. Classification (NCBI taxonomy): domain Eukaryota; kingdom Metazoa; phylum Chordata; class Aves; order Charadriiformes; family Charadriidae; genus Charadrius; species Charadrius vociferus. Next base: position 3,935,740 of record NW_009649864.1, on the reverse strand, counting down.
AAGAGTTCACAAACATCAGGAATGAAAAAAACATAGTTGAAGGAATGGCAGTCTGGGAAGCACAGCAGTATCTCCTGTTGTTGTAGTGATAGGACAAGGGGTAACAGTTTTAAACTGAAAGAGGGTAGATTTAGATTAGATATTAGGAAGAAATTCTTTACTCTGAGGGTGATGAGACACTGGCACAGATCGCCCAGAGAAGTTGTGGATGCCCCATCCCTGGAGGTGTTCAAGGCCAGGCTGGATGGGGCTTTGAGCAACCTGGTCTAGTGGAGGTGTCCCTGCCCATGGCAGGGGGGGTGGAACTCGATGATCTTCGAGGTCCCTTCCAACTCTATCCATTCTATGATTCTATGATACGAGCATCACAAGGCTTATCACTTTACACCTAAAAATCCCAGTCGGGAGCATGGCTTCAATGCTCTACATGCTGCCCACATCCCCACAGTGGCAGACACAAGCTCAAGGATGCATTCAGACCCTTCAAACCCACTCAGTCTACATAATCTTATTTTCAAACTGGTCGCAGGGTAACTACAGCATCGCCAAACAAGGCAACTCCAGTGCAACTTGTTGCAACTTCAGCATAACTTACTGTGTGTTTTCAAATACCTGAGAGCAATTATTGTCCCATCTGTTTATGTTGAAATGTGGGGCTGTAGTGCCAGACGAGGCTTGTGTGGGAAGAAATCCTCATGAAATGGGGTGGTGGAGGGGGCAGGGTTCTGACAGCAGGGATGAACCAGACTGGACTTCTCACAGAGCTTCTAAACGAAACTGGTACCAGTGACCAGGGCTGCCGCTTGTCCAGAGCAGCCCTCGCCTGGCTGACAAGGAAATAAGAACAAGGCACCAGGATCAGGGTGGTTTAGCCTTGTTTAAACAGACACTGACCTGCCCCAGCCCTGCCCCACCACCAATGCTCCTGTGCTACAAATCATTAATGCTGGAAAGTTGTCATTGTGAAAAGATCTTTTAAAAATTTGTATTTAGAATTGCTTATCTACACGTATCGTTTAATATATTGCTATACACTTATTTGCATAATTATATTGATTTCTGTAATTATTATTATAATTATATAATTATAGTAAACAAATAAAGTGACTCATAGTTTCCAATCCTTGTTCTAACAATGTTTTTTTAACGTGACTTTCCTGGGACCTGTGCACTTCTGAAGATCTGGGAGGCAAATTCTGGCTTACTTGTACTGCGTAAGGGGAGAGGAATTAGGCTGTAAATAAAGGAAGAATTTGGCTTCGGTTATAAGGCCACAATGTGGTGATCTTCAAATACCCTTGTTAAGTTTATGCCGTTGATATGTATCATGCTGATATAAACTGCGATACTTATTTCTGGGCAAACTAGTTGGAAGACTGTGGCTTTCCATTTTAATTGTGATTCCTCCTGCTGGCTTCCCGGCAGCTCGGAGAGCTTCGAAGCATCAAGTTAGTGGTAGCAGCTGGGTGGTACGGAGAGCAGTTAGAGTCTGGCATCGCTGAAGAGCTTTCCCTCTCTGGGCTTTGGCTGCCGGGTCACATTCAGGATTAGTAATGCTATTGCTTTTAAAACACAGTGAAGATGAAAACTCATTTGGGAAGGAGAGAAAGGGGTGCGGGTGTGCACGATCTGAATGGTTTTCAGCTACACTGGTGGTCTGCGACCCAGGGCAAAGTGCGAAGCTAAACCTAAGGTGCTGCTATAGCTGAGCGGGACGGCGGTGGCTGCTGAGAGGTGTCGGGTCGGAGCCCTCGTGCCCCAGGGCTCGGGGCCAGCTGTGTGGGTGAGCAAAGGGGGCTCGAGCACCAGAGCTGCCCAGCAGCAGCGAGTCACGGCTGGAGTTACCCACCTACCGCTTTCCCTAGCACGCTTACTGGGGAGGGAGGGAGTGAGGGAGAAAAAATCCCTGCGGCTCACTCTGGCTACTCCAGTCAGGATGCCCCATTAAAATCCTAAAAAAGGTGGAAAAGAGCGCCTTTTTCTTACATTTCCATAATAAAAAAACCACAAAACCACAAAATATCAAGGCAAACAGGATTTTCTGTAAGCGTTTGGGACTTTCCTGATTTTTCTAGTACTATTTTCTGAGCCGGCATTTCCCAATACAACATAGTGTTTAGATTCATTCTGCCAAATTCCTTCCTTCCTGTTTGTGCAAGCACAGACTCAGACAAGTCCTTTCTCTCTCTCCTATTATTCCAAACAAAGCATTTATTGTTCTTTTTTTGTTGTTGTTGTTTATTTCTAAGCAAAGAAAGTACCCCTCCCTTTTCTATAGCCAAAAGTGACTTTCAGGGTCTTTTGTTTTGATGAATCACGACCAGAGAGGCGGATTTCAAAACCGTTTTCCTTTTTCCTCAATACTAAGATGAATGTCATTCATCTTTGAAAACCATTGAAATGACTCTATGCACAGAAGAATTAGTGAGGGAAAGATTAAGCTGGTTAAAAGCTTAGTTTTTAAAGGCTGTCAGAACTTTGCCCTGGTAACGAACGCTCTGAAAGCGCCCGGTGTGGGGGCTGGCGATGCCCAGGAGAAAGGCAGGTAGCTGGGCATGTGCTCGCCAGGGGCTGCAGCCCAGGCAAACCCTCGCAGTGCCGCTGCAGAGCGCACCGAGCCACCGTCCGCAGCGCGTCTCTCTGCTATGACTCGCCTAAAACAGCCCCACACCCGAATCAGAAGAAAGACAAAATCAGCTTCAGAGTGTTTTTTTTTTTTCCTTTTCCCCCAAGGGCTGCATATCAGCAGCGTGAGAACCGCTGGCAGTATTGGCATACCAGGGTGCAGTTTTTCATCTTGAACTAATACACACCGAAGGAGTTAAGCATCTGAGTAAGGCTGTTAATGCAAAAGCTGCCAAGCTCACTGACATTTGGCCAGCTTGAATGCTCGCTCAGAGTTTATCAGTTTGCTGCTGCTGGTTTGCCTATGTTTGTATCTGCAGCAGGACATACCAGTAAACCCCAGCTCCCAGTTCTGCCTTGAAATGCAGCCTCAGTCACTTAGGGCAAGTGGTACCAAAACCTCCCTCTCATCTCTTTATCACTAACTGGCCAAGCACTTTCTGTAAGAAACACCTATAAGAAACTTTCTTACAGAAAACAACCACTGTCTACAAGAAACACTGAGCTAAAAGGAGGTGGCACCAGTTACGGCTGGAGGCCACGGGCAGGAGATGCTGTGCGGGCGCTGCTTCTTGTGCCCCTCCAGCACCCGCTCCTGCCCGCTGGGGCAGACAGGACACACCAGGAGCTCGGCTCTGGCTTGGGTGGCCACAGGCTGCTCCTGTACGCCTGTGTTCTGCTCATAAATCAAAGCTTGTTAAAACTCCAGCAGGCTCCTAACTATTTTAGCAGTTAACTCTTTGGGAAATGCTCAATCATTTCCTGGGCACAGAGCTCAAATCCAAGTCTTGGGAGATTTAATGATTTAAGGTCAAGACTTGACATAGATCCCAACTCATTATTATTACTAATTTACTCCTAATTTACTGCTACCATCGTCATCATCCTCATTATGTGGCACGATAGTTTGTGGTGGGGGAGTCTTTAGCTCCAATTATTTTTGACAGAGTATATTCAGCTTACAGTTTCCAACCAGAAGAGCAGCACAGCTCACATAGCATCTTCTGCTGCCCTACACGGAGGCCCTGTACCATTAGGAGAGGGACCCATCAAGCTCTCTGCACGGTGCTGATCATGGCACATACCCCTGGGCTGGAGCCTTTGTGGGGTGGGCAGCAAGGGTGAGGGAAACACCCGGAGCAGAGCCATGACACAGAAGGACACAACTTGGACTCTGGGCATGGTGGCTTCCCCTTTTCTCATTTTCCACCTCAAGGGAAACGGCCTTCATGCCGCACGCGCCGGAATGAGCTCATTCATGAGGGGCAGCTCATGGCATGCCAGAGAGCACTCAGGGGAAGATTCACTGGTTACCCCTATTCTGAAATTTTTGCTGATCTTTTTCTTGACTTCTTTTTCTTGAGCTGCTGCCAGTATTAACAAGCATTTGTTTGGATTTTTAGTCCTGTCCAGCCCGCTGGCATCCCAGGTCACCAGGATTTATGTCCCCTTTTAGTGGAAATCCCCCACGCTCCCACAGCTTCTCAGAAATCCAAAGTTATTTAGCCAAGTTTGTTCTTTTGTTGTCTGCATTTGCACCAGCCTTTTCCTCTCCCGCCCCCCCCTCCCCTGGTCCCCATGGAAGTGGGGTCACCCCTGCCCACATGAGAAAATCGCACCAGGTCAAACCATCTTGTGAAGCAGTAAAGCAATGCAGCCAGTGGGAGTGCAGGGCACCTCCGACTATGTGGTGACACCTAAATAAGCTGCTAATAAATCAAAGTAAAGAGTCTACTGGGATGCCAGCCCCAATCTTTGCAAGTTGGGAAGGCCTCGTAGGAGGTGGGCTTGTTCCTACCGATTTTTGTTAGCTGGATTGGGTACTGAATGGAGACACCATGAAGCTGGGGGCTCCCATGTGGTTCTGCCTGGGAAATCACAGTCCATAAGCTGGGCCACCAACAGCCCCACCTTGAAATTGTACCGTGTAGCTCAAATCCATGCTCTTGTCCGTGGACTCCTATGGGACACCCACCACCCCATGTGGTCCAGCGCCATCCTGATGCTGGCCAAGCTCTGTTCCTAATGGAGTCAAAAGCCGAAGGGAAACAAAACCTATGTCTCTGGTAAAGAAGTCAAGGCAGGAGCAGAGCATTCCCAGGGGACCCAATCCATGTACCTTAGCAGTGCTGGGCACCTCCATGGGGCTGGGGCTGACGGGGGGCCCAAGGTCCCTAGGGGAATGGCAGGGGAGGACCAGGCAGAGGATCTCAGGGCACCTCACCTGGCGCGAGATGCTTAAAACCAGCATTAAACCGTGTTGTCACCTGTCTTGAGAACAGCATAGGTATTGCTACACAGCGCCATTGTAATTTTAAAATGAGAATTTGGTTTCCTGATATTACTGACGCACAACTGAAAATGGTCCTGTAAACCACTGTCTCTTGTTAGTGAGATTTTTTCAAACCGCAAAAGAGAAGAGAAAATTACACATATATATTGTTATTGGGAAACAGCAGAGAAAATGCAGTGTAATAAGCTCCTTTTTCTTCTTGCTTCATGTCTGGATAATATCATTTTGAACTGCTGCCGCTGAAAGAGAAACCAGCTGCTGCTGTCTAGGATTTTGTTTTCCTATTACTATTCCCAAAGCCAAATCCTGCATTGAGGCTTGGAGTTTGCAAAGTTCACTGCTAGAGCTAAGATTGACTGCGAAGATACACAAATTCCCTGGGAATCAGACCTAGAGCCCCTGGAGCGCTCACCTCTGCTGGCACTTTCAGACTCTTTGGCTTTCCAGGCCTCTTTTTTTCAGGAAGGGTGACTGAAGCAAACTCAAACCTGAGTTTTCCAAAGTGCTCTGCTCCCATTTGATTGGCTCCATCAGAATTAGCAAGCCTCAGAATCCCTCAGCAGGGGCAGGCAGTTGGATACTTCGGAGACATGAGGAGGAACTTCTTTACTTTGAGGGTAGTAGAGCACTGGAACAGGCTGCCCAGAGAGGTGGTGGAGTCTCCCACTCTGGAGACATTCAAAACCCGCCTGGACGCCGTCCTGTGCAACGTGTTGTAGGTGACCCTGCTCTGGCGGGGGGGTTGGACTAGATGATCTCCAGAGGTCCCTTCCAACCATGACCATTCTGTGATTCTGTGAGAATGACTGTTTCTTCAGGTTTTCTGCTCTGAACTTGGGTGTGACGGTGAGGGACCATGACTTCTAGATCAGTCACATGCTCCAGTCACAGAAAGTCTCATTACTTTGCAGCAGCCTCAAGAAGTCCTATGTTAAACACACCGCAGGTCCTAACCTGAGGGTTGAACCTTTCAATTTGTGCCCGAGGAGCTGACGTGGATGTGAGGTGGCTGCCCAAGGATAGGAGGGAATTTCGACAGGCTATTCAGTGCTCTGGGAAAAGGCAGGTTCTAGGGGCAGTGGGACTTCACTGACTGGGGAAAAAAAGTCACAAAATGGTGAGCACGGCAATGCAGAAACATGCCAGCTCAGCACGGTGACCCCAGCAGGGTGCAGGGTACAGAGGCTGCCTGGGACCCTACAGGATCCTGGCACTGAAATGGTTTTCCAGTGCTGCCAGGCTGAGTGAATCACAATTCAATTATTTTCCTGCAATTTGAGAGAAAACCACTTCCTTCTGAAGAGAGACAAAGAGGAGGGGGCGGGAAGTGCCATGAAGAGTCTGGATCCTGGTGCCTGATCTGGGATTAGGATGCTTTGGTGGCGAAGACTGATGTTCGGATTGTGGGGAAGGGGTTCGGAAGGGGATAAGAGGAGTCATTGCTCGCAGCCTGTGTTCATGCCCTGAAATTTGGGAGATGAGCAACAGATACCCGACCCAGCTGTCTGCCAGACACATATTCTCACCGTCCCTCCAGCCCTGGCATGTGTCTGGGAGCTGCTGTCCTCCTCGCAGCGGTTCGATCTATTCTCTCTATTCTGGCCATTACAAAGCGGGGCTGAAACCTGTCACTTTGTGCGGGAATCCATCCTTTAGCCCCTTCCACTTATCCCCCCCCTACCCCAGACACAACATCCAGCCTTGCAACAAGTGAGCCGGGAAGGAGGCAGAAGCGCGGGAGAAGCGGGAGAGACACCGTGCCCTCCCTACGGAGGAAGGGGAAAGCCCCGAGCTTCGCAGCACGGAGAGGCGACACGAAGGACTTACTCTGGGCGGCGGTGGTCCCCGGGCGGGCTGGCGGGGCCGGCGGGGCTCGGTTGAGCGGCGGCGGGCGGCGGGCGGCGCT
>NW_009649864.1:3918850-3928617 GCF_000708025.1 Charadrius vociferus | reverse complement strand
TTGCAACCCACCGTTAGGGATGGAGCAGACGCCTCCGAAACCTGCGCTCCCTGAGCAGGGCATTGCCGCTGGCGGGCTGGCAGGGATGAGGCATGGGCCTGAAGGCACAACCTGCCATATCGGGGTTCGGCATCGTGCCCAAGGTGAAGTGCCTTCCCTGGAGTGGGGCTCCTGGAGCTTCCAGGAGACGCTGATTGTCATCAAGCACCTTCAGTATGATGGTTTGAGTCCCTGCCTAGGGACTGGGAGACACGGGCTTCCTTCCGCACCCCAAAGCTTCTGAGCCTTGCAGCAGGGACATTTGCCTTCCTGATTTCCTAGGCACCCACATCCCTGGCTGTGGAGGTGTGGTGAGCGGTTAACACTGGGGCAGCATGCGTGCTGCCACGGCAGGGGACGGCTGGAGGATGGCCAGGGGATGGCTGGGTGACAGTAATGGCTGTGACGGGTTATTGCCTAAAGTCTGTGAAGGCTGCCAGGACTGTGCTGTCCCCTGCCTAGATAGCCTTAATGTCAGGTATCTTCTGCATCCACCTGGGAGAGATCTAGGCTGAAGCAGCTGCCCTGCAGACAGAAAATCAAAATATTGTGGTCCTGCAGAGCCTGATGTCCTCTCTCCTTTTCTGGGAAGCCCTCGTGGGGAAGGGAGGGGTGAGTAACTAGTGCCTGGTTACTGTGCCCAGGATGATTTCTGATAGCTGAGATCTTACACAAAACACAAAAAAGCAGTCCAGAGACTTAAAGCTGAGTGTGAACCATGAGCTTTCATGGTGCTGCTGATACCCACACTCAGCACCTGTGTGGCTGCACAACTTTTTGAGGGGCTATTCAGGCCCAGCATGGGGGCATCCCCCAGCAGCAGACGTGGTCTGGGGCCAATGTTTGTGCTGGCTGAGTGGGCATGGTGCTGGAGAGCAGATGTTTCTCCGGGTCTGTGCCTTTCGGCAGGCATCCTGCTCGCCTGCTGATTTCCTCACTGGGACTCTCTCCCCAAAAAGACCATGGCAGCAGGGAAAAAACTCTCCCCCCCAACAACATCTGCCAAAACAGGAAGCAGAAGCGGAGGGGCCGCCCCGATGGGCAAACCCATGATCTCCGGTCTCTGGAAAACACTGATTCATCTCAGGCCAGCCTGCAGCTCAGCTGGGTGGAGGGTCCTCCTCTGAGATTGCCCCAGGGTTGGGTCCCCTCGATGCTTGAGAACCGGTGGCCAGAAAAAAAACATCGTCACGGGACAGAAATGCCAGGTGCCGCATCAGTCTAAAAGTCATTGGCAACACGAAACGGTGCGAGATTTGGCCCTGAAGTACAGTAACTTTCCCTGTGCTTCATCACCTCCTCCAATGGCAATCTGAAGGGGAGAGGCAAGGTTTGCAATCTGCAGTTGAAGCTGGTTTTATGGCAGGACTGTGCAGCTGGAGGTGAACTGGCTGCTGCATCCTATGACCCTTTTGAGCAGAAAGCAAATGGACATGGTTCCTGGGAGACTGGGAGGCTGGCATAGCCCGGGGTTTACACACACACGTAGCTCTGAGTATGGCCGGGCAGGCGGCGTTCATGGCTGTCTGAAGGCAGAGGATGCTGCTCTGGATGCAGGGAGGACCCTGGGTCCTCAGTTACGCGATCTCTGAGGGACCCAGGGGTGTCTGTCCCCAGGTGTGCTGTGAATCAGCAGCGGGAAGTGGCTCAGTGACACATGTCTCAGACCCACTGAAACCTCTCTTTAAATATTTATAGGGTCTTTGCGTTTGGCTCAGGAGCAGCACTGCTGTTTTATGAGATCAATGTCTCATGCCCAGCTAAACACAGGAGGCCCTGACTGTAGGAGACTCCTGCAGCAGGCCATGTGGGAAAACCCAAGGGACTCTGATGCTCAGCTGGTGTTAGCAAATGTATCTGCAAATCTGCGGGCATCCTTGAGTTTTTTTCTTGGATTAATGTACAGAATGATTTATGTGGGACCCAGAGTAGATTTACATAGTGGGATCTGTTGCTGGGACTTGTCATTAGCTTCTGTAAGTTAACTTCAGTGGGGTCAGGGCAATTCTGCCATCAGACAGGGGAACCAGAAGCGTCTTGTAATTGGGCCTCAAACTAAAAACCAAGAGCTTAGGTGTCATCCTTCAGGTGTCCTTATTTACCTGAAACAAACCGATCACTGCACTTGGACCTCCTGCTGATCATGGCATTGCTTGTCTATGTAGTCTGATTTCCAAGACAGGCACCTTGTATTTACTACAATATTGGTTAGTGGGTAACCAAGTTATACCAGGCTGCACATCTTCCACTGCTGCACGGGAATTTGTCTGTGCTCTGTAACTACTCAGAGTGTATTGCATAGGGCTACACTGATATTCTGTGTTTATAGTTTATGCTATCTAAGAAGCTATCTTAAGTCTGTGATTTTGAGAAATCCAGGGGTTTACACTTAACTTCCATAATACACATGGTCTATTTCTTAGCTGCAACCTACATTTAAAAGCAAGAGGTACTTCAGAGATTTGTAACTTAATTTTGCAGATGCTTCCTTAAATTTGACCAGTGAACTTGTATGGGATCGTTCACCTCTTCAATATTGAGCATCAAAGACTTTCTCACTAGCTGTCCTCATATCCACATTCAGCTGGGCAGGAGCCTACAAAAGGGATGTGTCTCTACTGAAAAAACAGTTGTGAATCATTTGCACTGGACAATGAAAGATTTGTCTTAGCTGTAAAAATGCAGAGACTATAAACAAGAGGTATTGATAAGGAGATTTTTGAAGCGAAGTTTTAATTTCCTCTTTCAGCATGCCGAAGAGCTGTTATCCTTCGTTGCCAGCTAAAGGTGTGTCAAGAAGCAGATTGTTACAAGGGTAAAGGTTTTCTTCCTGGAATCCATTAATTCAATATGCTTATTCATTGAATGGTATTTGAGATTTTTGTTCAAGCTTGGTTTAATTACCTTTATTACCATACAGGGGAACTATTAATTTTCGTGTGGGATTTTCCATCAGCTGAACACGTTTGTCCTAAGTAATTCCAGCTGTGCGTGTTTCAATGATAGCAAATCAGCAGGTCTGGGTGCAGGTGGCTGGCAGCAGCCCTCTGGGTGAGCAGGCACCCCCCTGTCACCTTCTGCTAGGGACCTGGGGACAATCTCCTGGAGCTGGTGAAGCACATGAGGAGGTTGGCCCAGGTAGAGCTGCCTGAAGAAGAGTTGAAGAGAGTCAGAAAATGCTCTCAGCATGGGATTTGACTGGAAAACCAGGGCCAGGTAATGTCCAGAAGCTTTTCCATATGGAATGGGGGATGGGGTGTGCTGCAACTTGGGGAGAGGGATGGGAAAGGATTCCACCATGGTGGCTGAGCTCCCTGCAGTGCTGAGGAGGCACATGAAGGAGCGCGTGGTGGGGATCGCATCTGCTGTGCCTTGAGCTGCTCATAGCTGGTTACTTTACTGCTCCTGTGCACAGAAATACCTCTTTTAATTCTGCTTACTGTGGGATGTTTTGACAGAAGTGGAGGTATTTGCAAACAGAGGAGAATTTGGGGTCCTTATTAAACTGTGGCATAAAAGACCAAGAGGTCACACCAGCCAGGTTTATCTGTCTCTCTCCAGGAGTTTAGAAAGTTTGGGGTCAGAGAAAGGGCTGAAAGTTTGAATTCTGAAGACTCATTCAGATCTGCAGAGAGCCAGAGCAATGGCAGCTAGGTCATGAGGGGCCCCAGCTCCTCTCCCTGAGTGGAGGGACATGGCAGGTCACTAAGCTGTGGAGGAGCTTGCTGGCTTGGAAGGCACTATCACTGCTCAGCAGCTGAGGCAAAGCAGCTGGTAACTGGTGGGAGTTCTAGAGGAGATGGATCCAGCTCTCAAGGCTGTTGTGCATTTTAACTCGGACAACTCAGGTCATAAAAGGATTGCTTAGATGATGTGCTGACCAAAATATGTTACTTCTGATTGATTGAGATGTCTTCCTCTCCAGTAATGACTGCAAGTAATGGAAACAAGAGCTCTTTTTCTGCATCAGCAACCAGGCTCAGAAGAGCTGTGATGATATACCCAAATATTGGCCTTATAGCATAGGAACAGGGTAGTTGTGAGCGGCAGGAACAGAGCATGAGAAATGGGAGCTGAGGGGACCCGAGTTCACTGTGCAGATTGTGTCATGCTGTACTAACCACTGTGGGAAAGGTTCTCGTGACAGGCAATGACTGCTTCATGTAAAAGACATAAATAAGTAGTGGTGAGCAAAGATGGAGGACAGAGGACTTCTCCTCTTAGACAATACCCAAAATCACTCGAATGAAGTTTTGCTTCCTCTTTCAGTTTTTGTGTGTGTCAATGAACAGAGAACCTCCTACGCTGCAGCTAACTGGACTCCTTCTAAATGTCCTAGGGCCCAGCTTCAACGGGTTAGTGAAGAGTACCTCCTGGGACACAAGTTTGAAACCTTTCAGGCTGATGGGACACTTGTTTCTAGCCAATCTGAGACACCTCCTGTGACATGACAGGATATACCCTCTCATTTTTCCTCTTCATGAACTACTTCCCTGGCCCAAATTTGCTTTCATATGTGCCCCGCAACTCTTGATAATTATTCATGTGCAATGAATAATTGTCCATAAACATGTGTTAAGCCATATGGTTTTAAGTACACCATCCCTTGGCTTTCAAAATATTCACAGAAACACAAGGGGCTGATTTCTGCTGTCTTTGAAGCCTACTCATGGCCTTCTCTGAAGAACTCCTTGTGCAGGTTATGTTTTGTGGTAGGTGAGGAGTAGACTTGTCCCTCATGTCTGTGATAGCTCAGCCTGAGGTTAAAGGGAACCATCAAACTGGCCAATTCTAGTAATATCTTACTGGTCAAAAGCAACACCAAAACTCAACACTTTCATGCCAAACAATGTGAAATATTTTTTAAGTATTGAAGGACTTGCCCAAACTGGTCTTCTCAGATCCAAAAAAATCCCCTTCTTCCTGCAAAATCCTCTGTCCTTTCCAATGTGGACCCTGTTGCTGCAGGCAAAAGCCTGCCCTAGTGCTGAGAAGATCGATCTACTCAGGATTTGCTGAATCTAGACATGAAAGGCAAGCAGGACAACCTTCAACCATGTTCAGCAGCAACAGCTACTGCAGCAGTGTATCTTCATACTTCCCTCATAGTTCTGGGTCCCTTCTCTTCCTCCCTAAATGGTGAATAGACATGGTTTTACCCAGGTCTGTTTGAGGGTGCTGGGTGTTGGGGACTTGACGTACAACAAAGCTGTGATTTGGTAGCTTCAAAAGTGTGAACCCCTTTTGAGAACTTTTCTACCAGTGCTACAAACCTCACATGGTGATAGTGTTGCCCTCTCCAGCCACATCTGAACTGAACTAACCATGCGGAGCTTTCCTCATTTTGGTTTCTACTGGTATCAAAAATCCTACATGTCTGAGTAATGAACCAGGAATTCAAAATAGACAGGAATGGCCTAAATCTTCATCAAAGGAAGGGCTTGTATGCAAGCGTGGTCTGCATCCCCACCCTGATATTTCTGCTTGAGGAGTGGACCATAGCTGAGGTTGATGACACATTCGCCATATTTCTGGTGGAGGAGGCATCTGTCTCTGAGGCTGCTCTAGCACCCTCCTCCTGATATTTGTGGAAGGGAGGTGTGCATTTTTGAGGTTGTTCTGCCACCCTCCCCCTGACGTGGAGACTGGAAGAGGGGTCCATATCAGAGGTTTCTGGCTGGGCCCAGCTGTCTCTGACATGTTCGCGTCAGACAGGAGACATCATGTGTTGGAAGTGAGGTCCCCTTGTCCTGATAGCCCTGGCAGCCGGACTTTCCCAGTTTGCTATCCCTGGACCTTTGGCCGAGTGGCTTCATGGGACAAATGGCTCTCCACCATGAAATGGAGGTAGTGGTGTTCTCCCTGTGTTTGGAGCTGCTTGCAGACTGACTGATGGGCATCCTCAACATCTGCTACGCAGTGACTCAGGGAGGAGCGGCGGGCGCTAAGGGAAGGGTGTAGCTTCTTCCCCTTCGCCCGAAGGAAATTCGAAGTGCTTTTTCCCGGTGTGGAAGTCCAGTCATCTCAGCACAACTCACTGAGTGGGAGCCCACGCTTCCTGCCATCCCGCTCCCATCGGGAAATGGAGGGCATGTTGTGGGGTCACGGGGCTGGGACCGGGCTGGGCGAGGTGCTCAGAGAGGATTTGCAAGAGCTTGGGGTTGGGGAAGTCAGGGGTTATCACATCTGCCAGTACCACAGAAGTTTTTGGGAAACACCACTGCTGCGGAGAAGCCTCAGAGATCCTGACAGAAAAGCACCGTCATTTTTATCACCCTGCTTTTAAGGTACTCCAGCACTCGCTACCCCATAGTTCTGTATTTTTCCCACCTCGCTCTTGCTTCTTTATATGACGCTGCTTCTCTCTTCACAGCTTCCTAATGCCCTTGGGGTGGGGGGACAGCACAAACAGACAAGGACCAGCTCTCTGTAAATCTAGACAAGCGTTTGTGTGTGTGCTTGGAAGATGCACACTGTCTTTCTCACAGTGCTTCTGCATTAACAAGGGGGTCACTAAGGTGGGACTACTTTTGACTCGGATGCCCTCAGAGGTCAGCACAGCCAGGGGCTGAGGGAAGGCAAATGGGAACAGCCTCATCAGTTAAGCTACAAGAAATGGTGCGAGAAGCCACATCCTGAGCAGCATCGGACATCCGCGCTCTCCGTGATGTGCTCCCAGATGTGACAGCACAGCTGTGCGGTGCAGCACGGGGCTGGGTTACCTGTCCCCTGGTCCTGAGGCGCCTGCTCTGCAGCGGCAGGTCTTGAAGGCAAAACCGAGCTCGAGACCAACAACACTTGCACCGGTCTGCCTGTGAGCTGAGCCGTCCCCGACAGCCGCTGCAAAACAAACCTCGCCAGCTGCCAGCTGAGCCCTGGCACTACCAAAACCGCCCCGCAGCAGCCAGAGCTGCTTCAGCCGCGTCAGCGGAGCTGCTCGAATACCTGCCACCCGTGGGCGTGGGAGAAATGCGCCCATCCGCGGTTAAAAGCCGGGTCTGGGACATGCCTGTCCTAACTGGTACCCAGCTCCTGGGTCCTCCCCGGATGCCAAGGGCCGTGCTCAGGCTGGCACACAGCTTGTGTGCAAGGGGTGGTTGAGAGGTCTAATTTTAAATTAGGGAATGCAACAGTGATCCCAAAGGTCACTGGAGGGTACCAAATCCCAGCCGGCCCTCATGATGGAAGCAGCTTTGGGATTAGACCTGGAGGGACTAATCAGGACATCTTTTCACTGCGGTTGTTTTCCCCCAGCCTAGGCACCTTCCCTGCCCCGGGACTCGCTGCTGTGGGGGGCATCTCTTTCTTCCGTTTTTAAGGCTGCCCATAAACTCCCCATCACTTCATGGTGGAAAGTACTCGGGGGGGGGGAAACACGTGGGAAACTACAAAAGCAGTACTTCTTTTTGAGGTCTTGAAAGGAAGACACCAAGAAGTTCTTCTGTTTTGAACTTCCTTTTGGGTCGTCAAGGTTTGCCCATTGCTGTTCCCAGGCTCTCTCCTGCTGGGTTATCCTCATGTGTCCAAGCAAATTCAGGCTTGGTGAGTGGCACAGAGGGAAGTTTCCAGGGGAAATCCAAGTGGCTGTGAGGACTCAATAGACTGTGTTTCAAACCCTCTGACTCAGTAAGGGACTCGCTGCTTATCCCGCACTGTTGAAATCAACAGAGCTGTTGCTATCGAATTTACTGGCAGTAGAGAGAGGCTCTTTATCTCTTTGTAACTAGCGGCATATTCCTTCCTGAATGAGATTTACACAACTCCTGAGGACTGAAATTCCCACTGACCTTGCAATTAAATATTCCTTTTTCTTCTGAGGAACCCTGCTGGCTCTTCAGGTTGATAACCTTTTTCTTTGCCTTCCTCTGCCCTGGCAGAGCCTGCACCGCCGGGCTGGGTAAGGTGCTTTCTACCCCGGGAATCGTGCCAACAGCGCAATGGCCAGACATGGATCCTTCCTGAGCCGCTCCAGCATCAGATGAGGTTGTCGTAGTATTTCTAACATCCCTTTCATAGAACAGAGGAAAAGATCTAAAGTAAGTAAAGATGAGTGATGGATATGAAAACCAATATTGCAATGCCTATGTTAAAAGCAGTATTTTGGATGCGGTATTTAAAGATAAGCCCCATGTGTGCACTTTTAACTCCTTCAGGCTTCTGTCCACCTGCATTAGGAAGAAGCAGCTTCACTTACAAGAGGTTGAAAGAGCTGTTACATATAGTATTAAAATTTACTTTTTTTTTTTAACTGTGGAAAATAATATTCCTTTGAGGATTCTCTTCGGTACACCCCATGCAAGCATTTTTCCAGAAGTAGAGCTGTAAGAGCAACAACGCAATTCATTTTTCATGTCGTGACTAAAACAATGGCATGTAAATCCACACACCGAGGCCCAAGGTTAACGGATTGTGGGGAGGTTGCTGTTGTTTTTTGCAATAGATTGTGAATAACTCTGGGAAATTGAACAATATTGCCACGAGTTTTGCTCCCTGTCTGTAGGCAGTTTTATTAACTCAAGATTTTCTCCAGCTCTGGATGTTCCATAGAGCAAAACTAGGCATCCATTCAAGTATTCCTGCCCTGTTGCAAGCCAAACAAATCCTCTTTTTTTTTCTTTTTTTCTTTTATTAATTCACTCAGAAGAGATGACCTTGAACTGTTTCAGTATTTAATCACTCGCAAAAGGCATTTTGATGGAAATGAGAAATCCCAGGCCTGAGGGTCAGAGCCAAAAGCGGGGGAAATGGTGTGTTCAGGTTCAGCCCCCCTCGCCGTGGGCAGCGCTGAAATGTCATGTGTGGGACTCCACCATGGGGGCTCCTGGGAGGTGCTCTCTTGCTGTGGTGTACGTAGCCTTTGCTGCTGTGCCAAGGGCATGCCCAGCCTGGGAGGGTGCCACAGCTGCTCCAGGATCCTGCCCAGCCCTGCAAAGGTAGGATCTTCTCAAGGGTGGCTTTTTCCCTTGCACAGAATAATCACATTGACATTCAGGCCACAGCTTGGTACAGTCCTGTGGATCTATCTTTTCCTGTGCCGTGGCTTAATTTGGCTTTGTGTTGTTTGGTAGTGAAGAAATGAGCAAACTTCATATGGTTAACAAAAAAGGAAAAAAAAGTTGGTTTTCTTCAGATAAAACAGAATTGCAGAGAGGCATTTCACATGTGATGCCACAAGGCTGCACACCCACTCTTGGGGCCAGAGGCACTCCTGAGGTAGGAGGGCATGTAGGACCGGAGCTGTGTGGGTGCCTCCTTTTCCGTTACCTTTCCCAGGGCCGTCATCTCCTGCTGGGCAGATGCAGGTGGAGTGCTGGGCTGCAGGCTAAAGCAGGGGCAGGCGATGTATGGGATGAGCGGCACATACCATTCCTTAGTACCTCCCTTCCCTGCACCCCCCTGTCTACCCTTCACCCCTCGCCCTACTACACCAGGACCCAGTCCATCACATCCAGAAGGTCTCCTGAGTCAGCACAGTGTCTCGTGCATCTTCCAGCAGCCACAAGCAATCGTACTTCCAAAGAACAACTCCTCCCTGAGCTTGTTGGGAGAACTTCTTATAATGGGCAAATCGAGCCTGGCCCTTTGGGCTGTTATTTCTCTCCATGCGTCTCCTTGAAGGCAGGACTGGCGTCATCCCAGGGAACAGTCTTTGTTTCAGAGGGTGACTAATGGCTGCTTAGCAAGAACATGTGCCTGGTGGATTCAGCCTTGAGATCACCGAGGGAAAG
>NW_009649864.1:3911499-3918715 GCF_000708025.1 Charadrius vociferus | reverse complement strand
GGGAAAGAGGCACTGTGGGCTTTCTGTCGTGCTTTGGAGGGCTCAAGGCCCGTTTATTTAAAGGGTTCTCAAGATGAAAGCATGTGTAATGCATTCTTGTGCTCTAATCGGGGCTGTGAGGGGAAGATGACGGTCCACGTGTGCAAGTGACGTGCTTTTGGAGACAAAACACCATCTTTTTTGGCCTTGCTCCTCCTAATGAATCTCTGATGATTATTTCCATGATTGCCTCTTATCTACTCAATAAGCTTCTGTTCACAGCACAGTTCCTTCAGGAAATATTTTTTTCCTGAGTTTTGGAAAATGTATTGTAAAGTTGTGAGCTCTCTCACTCAGGAAATGATGCCCAGCATTTTGTGCCTTGCTCAGGACGCCAGACTTCTATGATTACTTTGATTTTCTTTAATTTCAGTTCTGAGATTACCCATGATGAGCGTCAGCAGAAAGCACTGTTGGATACGTGCATGTGAAAGCACGAGAAACTCCCTAGTCTTGTTCTCGCTGCTGGCACTCTGGGCCCTGAGGATGCAGCTCGGCGTTGTAGGTCGGCATCTGAACCAATACTCCTTGGGCTGGTTATGGACCCATGGTACCTCGCATCACTACAGCCCTAGAGAACCACAGCATCAGTGTCACCACGTGTTATCAGCCTGGTGGCTCTGGTCACTAATGCACTCATGCTTCTGTGTCCGTGTGGTCACACAGCACTGCTGAAAGGGACTCAGCATGTCTGTTCCCATCGCAGAGCAGGATGAGCCATGCTGGCACATCTCCTGCAGGTATCTGCCTGGCTTGCTGCTAAATGCTGCTGGTGGTATGGAAGCTGTGCTGTCCCGAGTGCTTCAGCCCCATCAGCACTAGCGGTGGCTTTGCTGCATCTTACTTGTGCTTACCTGTGTAGCAGAAGCTTGTTTCTCTATGCCTGATCCCCACAGAAAATGGAGAGGAGCTTATTCCTTCCCTTTTGCAGCAATTTGTTAACTGGCTGGAAGATGACTCTCATGTCTGTGCTCTGTGCCTTCCCTGAAAGTACTTCTTTAGTCCAAAGACAGAAAAAAGTTGAAGGCCACTGCTCTGCACTGAAAAACATTTGGCAAACCTCTCTTTTTTTTTTTTTTCTTTTCCTTTTTTTTTTTTTTTCCTGTGGATGCAGTTTGTGAGCTCATTCCTGCTTTCTGGGCTTTCTTCTGATTCTCAGCATCTTTCTCCCAGCCGCAGTTTGCCAGCCCCTTCCCAGGGCCGGAGTGCAGCCGGGGGTCGGCTTGGCAAGCTTTATAACCACCTGCTTCTGCCTTTTGGCTTGATTTGCTTTTTCTGTTCTTGTGTAACGCTGTTTGCAGAAAAAGCCCTTCTGTCTCGCCTGATGCCAGTCTCCCCACAGTCCTGGGAACCAAGGCATAATCCCGCATCCTGGAGCAAAGCCCGTGGCAGCTCCCCAGCCCCACGCTCGTTATGGAGCTCAGGCTACGGACCGGCTTGTGCTGGCAGGCACAATTTCACACATGGCCAAACATAAACTATGCCTGGTCAGACAACTTGAGACTTAGGTGCTCATCTTTGATCTGCCATTCACTTTTTCTGCCTCATTTAGCAAGAGGTTTAATCTCCGTGTGTTTAACAGAGAAAGCCTTGCACAGGCATTTTGAGAATCTCACTTAGGTAGTATCAAGATGGCAAAAATCCTACAACAGCCTTTTCCTGGAGGTTTCTCTGCTTTGCATGTTACTTCTTTTTCTGGGATAATGTAATTGAACGACTTGATACAAATTTACAAATATGAATGGTGTGTGCCTGATTGGAAGAGCACTAGAGGCTGTTTGCAGTGTTCTGTGTGACAGGGATGAATACAGGGAGGCAAAGTTCACCTTTGCTCAGTGTCCTCAGGCAAATAGTTATGTGGCTGTGGGACTAGGAGGCAGTTCTTGTAGTTCTTTAAAAGTTAATCTTAATCCACTTTTGCCACACATTAATTTACATCAGTCTTTACCTTTTACCAATACTGTCTTACTATTGTAACAGTAATAGCAAATGATTTAAACGTGCTGTGTCCAATAAATGCTCTGGCAAACTGGATGATCTCTGTTATGGGAGAGGTGGGCCAATCCCAGCGCTAATGTTATGTCATCATTAGCAGTTTTACATAAAACTGTCCTTAAGGGATGGAAGTGCACGGTGGTGCTGAGCAGAGCACTCCTGTGTCTGCCCAGTGCCCGGAAAACTGAAATGAGTGGCTTTGGGGCAGTAAATCCAACCACGACAAGATTTCATAAAGAAATATGCAAAATGCAGAAGATAAATATTTGCTAAACACCAGTACTTTGCAGAACTGTGATGCATAATTACCAAAGTAGTTAGCAGCTGAAAAGTAAAGCCACCCCTGAAATAATAATGTCCTGGCACCTCTTTTCTTCCCAGCCGTGTTTGCTGGGTGGTGTCAGGCCACACTGCCCGGCTGGTAAGGCAGATGTAATACTGCAATCCACTTCTCTCTGGACATCCTTAATATTTTAACCCAATTGAGAGCTCTTTGCTGAAAGATACCACATGGCAGGGAGATAAACATTATAGTGCTGCTGCACTAAAAGGCTTTTTCGGGAATATATTGACTGGTTGATTAGGATCTTCAGCTCAGGGACAGCCTCCTGAGCTTTCACTGCAATGTCTCAGTTTTATTGCTTTCTTGCTTGGACTGAACCTGTTTTTCTGTGTCTTAAAGCAGCATAATTCTTCCCTTTCCTTGCAGAATAATTAGCAATTGAGAGTCAGGGCCAAATTCAGTGCCTGAAACCTAAATTCTGCCTAACCCAGTACCTGCACAGCAGACAGAGCTTCTCTGCTTGTGGTGGGGCATGGGCTGCCGCAGGCGGTGACTGCCAGCCTAAATCCTGCTTTCCCTCTCACAGACAGAGCCGATGCCCACAGCGAGTGTGTCCCTATCCAGCTGGGCACCCACGTGGGCACCGGCAGAGCTCGGGAGAGGAGCCGGGAGCCATGGATGGCTGCTGCCCATCTCCTCTGGCGCTTCCCAGCCCTTCCCCGCAGAGGGATCGCTGCAGGCTGGCGGTGCTCTGAGGGGCAGTTCGGAGCTTTTCTGGCTGCTGGTGGTGAGCAATGGAGTGGCGCTTTGCTTCCAGGAAAAGACAATTTCACCAAATTGCTGAAACGATGGCACCCAAAGGCCAGTCTCAGATGGCAAACACCAGCCCGTGGGCTGCCTTGGCTGCAGACACTGTTCCCTTGGACAGAGAGTACTGGAAGTGCTCCTTTTCACCCCTAACCAGAAACAAACAATATTGTGAAACAGCAGAGACTTCTGAAACAACAACAAAAAAAATTTGTCACCACCCACACAGCGCTGTGAGCTGTGCCAGGTCTCCCCCCGAAATGCAGCGTTCACCCCTGAGAAGCTAAATCTGGAGAGAGTTTGCCTCTTCCATTTAGCTGGATGCTTTTGAGAAAGCCTTATTCACTGGAGGATGTATCTGCAGTTGGTAGCTTGGGCACTCCAGGGTAAAAGGGACCTGCGTCTCCCGGTGGAGAATGTAACTGCGTGCTGGGGTAGGAACAAGGCTGATGGTGGAAACCACAGGGAAACAGCAAACAGAGAGAGTTAACAGGGTAATAAGTGACCTCCTTGCCACTTTCCTACAAAAGCAACATATTTCACAATAAAATCCCTGGGAGGCCTTTCTTCTCTTTTATTGGAATGTAAAGTACGGTCCTAATCAACACCGGGTGTTTGACAGAAGATGGCTGAACAGCAGCAGAGAGCATAGCCCTTCTTCTCTCCTTGCCCAGGCGTCTCCAGGAGCTGCTCTTGCAGCCCAGACCGAGCATCCCCCTGCCCGGGGGGAAAGTACCCCTCTCCCCACCCACCCTGGAGCTCCCTCTCCAGCATTGGGGCAGGAGAGGGACCGAACCGTAGTCTCTCCCTGGTGGGGTCAGCGTTAAACTGGTTTGCTTCAGAGCAAGCAGCAGGAGAGCAGCAGCTCCCGGAGGCAGCAGGCTGTGCTCCCGCCGCTGGATCACGGGATGCCAGGCTGCAGGATCCGAGCGTCCCAGGAGAGGCTGTGACAAAACGCAGGTCATCGTGCCCAGCTTTCCTCCATGACTTCAGGGTAGCAACAGGCTTTTATTAGAAAAAGGAAGCTGAGAGCCTTATCTAATCCCAGGGCCGGGCAGACGGAGCCTGAGGAAAGGCAGCTGCTTTGTGGAGAGACCTCCAGTAAAATCATAAGGTTGAAAACCGAGTATACATTTAAGATACTTGAGAAAAATTCCATGCTGCAGAAGCCTTGCGTGAGGTGCCTGGATCAGAGATGAGTACAGGGGAGAGGGAAATTTCTGATGCACTAAAAGTCCCGCTGAGGATTCAGTGCCTCAAATCCTGCACTCCTCTGAAAATCCAGTCTTAGATGTCTCAGACTGAGGATACAAAAGTTGAAATCTCCTTTTTATCCCCCCCACTTAGTCAGTGCTTTTGACTTTGAATGTGAATCTCTCAGCGCTGATGCCCTTCCCCTCTGCTGGGAGGGGGGATGCAGCTGATCCACCCATGGCCCACCATGTCCCCAGGACAGGGAAGGAGAGCTCCAAAGTGCTCCTGAGCTCTGCACACCTGCCAGGAGATACAGATGATAGTTTACTTCTCCTTCTTGATAGCAAATACAGTCACCAAGCCAAGGATTTGCAGGAACTGTCATGAGCTGTATTGAGGAATGATGCAGGGCAGAAAATTCCTCCTAGGATTTTTTGCCTCAAGCTCTCAATTTATACCCAATATTTCAAAGCCGTCTTTAGAAAAACACCTCATCTTGACTCTGGAGGTAGCAAGTCTACCTCAGAAAAATTTTCATACGATATGATTGTGAATTAACGATGCACTTGATATTTCCTATCCATCACAACAGCTCCCTTGGCCTTTCACCAGCGCCTGCTGCTCACCTGGGCTGAAATTTATACTGGTGGAAACTGGAGCAAAGGAGATGAAAGAGGTTCACTACTGATGCTCTAAGCTCTACAGCAGACAAATTAGTGTTCAAGGCTATGCCATGTCCACATTTATCATATTAATTGATAGATTGTAAACATGTCTCTGTACAGAGTCTTGGATTAATTCCTGCAGAGGGCAACCTGAAGGATAAATTGGATTAAATAAAATCAGATTTGTATGGCCGTAGGCTGCTGAATGTCTCTTTTAGTCTCCCGTGCAGATGCTGGATATAATGCTTTGGATCCCTCATGGAGTTAAACTGGTGGTGTTCAATGCCCATCAATGGAGTGTTGCTGGTTTACGCTAGATGAGGATCTGACCTGTAGCACTATGCCTGTCCACCTCACGTTAGGTTTCATACTGCAGTCAGATTGTACCAGATTAGTTAAAATACATTTGAACATACAAGAAAATGGACTAGGGGCATGGTGGCCCTTTTCCTCGGGGCAAGGAAGACTTGGAGCCTCCCTCCATATGGCATGTTTGATCCAGGCATGTTTGCCCACACAGAGAGGCTGTGATGGCATGAAGAGGTCTTTGGTCCAACAGGAGTTTTGCAAGGCAGCCCACGAGTGAGGAAAATCTGCTGAAACACCAGAAGGGCCACGGGGTTCATCGTGGAGTGCAGAGTGGTCCATGTGCTGCGTGTCCCAGCTGTGGGGTTTGGTTACCCTCCAAGGTTTTCCTCCTCAGGCGGATAGTGGTTTGTGGCATCAGGTCACAACGTCACCAACCTTGTGTCATGCCAGCTCGGCCAGCTCATTCATGGAGGGGGAAATAAGGCTTGGGTCCTACCACACCCCTGACCAAGCTCTGCCCCTTGGTTGCTCAGGGGCAGTAATTATGAAGGGGCCTCTTGCTCTGCTGCTGTAGAATTATGCAACACACAGTCCAAGACTTAATATAGCTCTGAGCGAACTCCTTTTGGTTTTCTCCTGTTCGCTGACTTAGACCAAACAATAGAGCAGCCTCCTAGCAATAAAATCTGTATTGAACCCAGGGTGGACGCAGTGCCTGGGCTGGAGCTGCTGCCCAGGAGCTCTTGCAGGAGGTCAGTGTCTTGGCGTGTCTGTTGCCTTGGGTTTCGGACCTCGGGATAGCAAGTTCACAAAACTACTCCTTTTCCCACGGCAGTCAAAAAGTTGCATTTGCAGAGGAGTGAGGTGGGGTAGCAGGTTTTGGATCATGCTGTAGAGGCAGCGTAGGAGGAGGGAGGGTGCTGACTGATGCTTTGGTTCTGTTTTAGAAGCAGCTGATGATCGCTGGGGCATCAATTTCAGCAAAGAGTGTGCTGCCCTCCCCACTGTCAGGGCTCTCCAGCACACGGTAGCCTTGCCGAAAAATCGTCCTACTCTTCATGTGGCTCAGCCCCCGGACCGCGAGGACTGCCAGGATGTGCTCCTTCCTGCAGAAACCAAACAAGTCCTCACTCAGTCCTAGCAAGCAAAACCAGACCAGAGATAAAGCAACCAACCACCATGCTGGAGATGGAGCTAGGCTATGGCAAAGCATCGGGGAAGATCCCCTCACTGCGCTGGAGGAGCCACCAGGACAGGGGTCTGCAGCCTCCGGAGGTACTGAGCTTGTGAGCATCAGCTCCTACCACCCTGTGCTGGTGGGACACCCTCCTGCTGCTGGTGCTTTGGGGAATTTCCTCCTCCGTCTCCACACACACATGATGTCTTTTGCAAGTTTTCCTGAGAGGCTGCAGACCTTTTATTTAATGATTATTTTGAGTTGAGTAATGGAAGTGCTAATATTTAGGAAGCTGACAGGCACTAATTAGATTAGAGCTAGGAAAGCCAACTTGGAAACGTACCCTGTTCCAGTAATATCAGTATATACAAATTCAGCAACGTCTCCAGGAGCTCAGGGGAAGAATTAACAGAGACCTGAACAGGAAGCAATGCAGGTCCAGCAGGTTCCGCCTTGTTTTCCAAACTTAATTGTTTAAAATAATATTACTCAATAATGGAAAGCCAGGAAATAGATCAACCAAGAGGACGAGCCTTAAAACCTGGCTTGGGTCTAAGGCTGATGATGAAAAAGCACCACAAATCACAGCCTTGTAGATGGCTTTTCTGCCTGGAAAAATGTTTTCAAATAGCTAAGCCTGACTAGCCATCATTTACCTCCCCCATCCTTCCCAGAAAAGGCACTGCCTCCTTCGTCAGCTTAGTCTGGCCACTGGGATTAAGCCTTTTTTTTTTTTTTTTTTTTTTG
>NW_009649864.1:3909007-3911434 GCF_000708025.1 Charadrius vociferus | reverse complement strand
TTTTTTTTTTTTTTTTTTGGGTAGGATAGGTGTGTTCACCTAGGAAATTACTCAGGAACAATTATTCCTTTTCAAGTCCGTGTCTTGAATTTCCCCACACAAATAAGTCTGAAGTATATCTGACCCACTCAAGTGAAATATACTTATGAAAAATTTTGAGCCTCAGTTTTGGGGAGAGGAAAATATATTTACGATAATTCTTTTCTGAATATTTGAGGGTACACTTCAGGGTTCTGAGCAATTTGTTAAATTTATGGTTTATTTTGATTGTGTTACGTGCTATGCAGCAGGAACTGTGTAACCCAGTGCAAAAACCTTTGGTCTTTTTCTGAAATGACTCTGATGAAATAGAATTTTTTTTGCAAGCTGTACCGCGGATATTCCTTCTCAATGGTTGGTAGAAGAGCTGTAGAAGAGGAGGTAACTTCTGATATGCAGCTGCTTAGCCATGCACAGAGTTAGTCACTTTGTTTACTTTTCCAGTAGCCTTAAATTTTGCAGATGCTGCTTTGGAACAGCAAACGGAAACTACAAAAGAAAGAATTTGTAACTTATTCCAAAATGTAGTGGTTGTGTTGAGGCCCTTCAGAAACTGCAGCTGAACTGTGTCAATGTCTGCTGCACTTCGAGGTCTGAGCCTGGGAACAGGAGACAAAGTATTTGCTCCAAAGTTGGAGCCTGCAAATTGGCAAGCTGGGCTAGCACAGGTCACGAGCTGAAAGGCAACCTGGAGCTTTACAGTGAAACAAGGTTCATTGGGAGCAATAAAATGGTATCCAGTGATAGAACGCATGGGAATCGTTCAAAGCTGCATCGGGGGAGCTTTAGACTTAACATTAGGAAGCATTTCTTTACCAAGAGGATGGTCCAACGCTGGAAGAGGTTTCCTAGAGAGGTGGTCAATGCCCCAAGCCTGTCAGTGTTTAAGAAGCATTTGGACAATGCCTTTAATAACATGCTTTAAGTTTTGATAAGCCCTGCAGTGGTCAGGAAGTTGGACTAGATGATTGTTGTAGGCTTTTTCCAACTGAAATTATTCTATTCTATTCTACTCTACTCTACTCTACTCTATAATGAAAAGGCTTTTGAGGTAACTTGTGTGTATTATAAGATCCAGCAGATGGGGGGAAAAAAGAGAAAGGATACAACCATAAAGAAGGAAAACTAAGGTGGGGTTCTCCCTGTTGCTGGCACCTTGACCTCTAATGTGTGGCTACCAGCCGAGAAGAGAAGCTGAAGAGTTTGGCCAAGGCACAGGGGGAGCTGCCACTGTCTGGGATGTAGCCCAGCAGTTCTGGCATCTACTGTTTCATGTACCTGATATCTGGATAGTCCTGACACAGCTCCTTGATGTACTCCTTGATCTTGTCTTTTTTATTCTCCCCAATGATATTGGCGATGTGATGTATGGCGGGAAGGAGCCAGTCGGCGTCAGAGCCCTGCGAATGAGGAGGTAATACAAGGACGTCAGGGGGAAGTGCAAGCACCTGCCAAAATGCTTTTTACCTGCAGGGCAGAGCACGGCAGCAGGTTGCTTTTACTGGTGTGGGACAGTCCTACTGCAGGCAGGACAGGCTGCCCTCAGGCAGGCAGGGTGCTGCCAGGGGGGCGGCAGTGTGGTGGCCGAGGCAGTACTGGGTGGCGATGGCAAAGGTACCCTTGGGAGCTCCACCGGGGCCCGACTCTGCACTCCCCGATGCTCACGAGCACGCTGGTGAGCCAGAGCCTGAGCAAGGCGTTGCGGCTGTGGTCCAGCACAGTGGCAGATGCCACAGCCTTCCTGGCTCCCCCCCCCTCCCCATTTACCTCATAGTTCCGTGTGCCTCACTGCTGAGAGGGATCTACCTTGGCCAAGTAACAGCCCCGGTGGGGTTCAGTGCCCCACACACCTGACTTTCCGCAAAATCCAATAAATTCAAATTTGGCTTCCTTG
The DNA here is from genome assembly GCF_000708025.1 of Charadrius vociferus. NCBI lineage: Eukaryota > Metazoa > Chordata > Aves > Charadriiformes > Charadriidae > Charadrius > Charadrius vociferus. Next base: position 3,909,501 of record NW_009649864.1, on the reverse strand, counting down.
AAAATCCCAGACTGATGTTGCCTAGCCACAAAACCCGCAAACCGCTGCAGTTTTCTCCCCATCCCCTCCTGTATGCAGACTGTATGCCCAGACGGACCGTCTTGACGGACTCCTCTCTATGAACTCTACCCAGGGCAGGGATCCTTCAGAGACAAGGTGCATCCTGTGGCCTAAGGGAACAGAACCAGGACCAAGCTGCCACAGCATGAGCTTGATCCTACAGCACATAACCCACCCTATGCAAAGCGCCCGTGGGCCTGGGGGTGTGATAAAACACCCGGCGCTGCGTTCAGAGAGCTGCCAGCTGAGCTGGCTACTGCAGAGTAGCCACTGGGCTGAAAGTCCATGCCATTGACCTGCAGTGACCACCTTGCTCACTCTCTTTTAAGTGCTTTTACGTTTCTCGAGGCTTGCCCTGCCTGAAAGCCTGCCACCTCACTCCCTGGGAATCCAAGCATGAACATCGTGCCTCTGGGAATGGGACAACCCAGGAA
>NW_009649864.1:3881656-3908982 GCF_000708025.1 Charadrius vociferus | reverse complement strand
AGGAATGCCAGGAGAGAACGCACATACCTGATCGATGAGCATATTATTAAGGATTCTGGCTTCCCGGTTCATCTTTTCACTCACTTGCTGCCGTGTCTCCTTGTTCATTTTCCATCTGGGTTTGAGGACTTGCGTTATGTATTCCCTCACCACGTACTTATGAATGTTACGTAGAAGCTCCTGGTTAAAAAAAAAAGCAAACCTCATGGGTTTTCTGTGGTTCTCAGGTACGGCCATGGCAGCGAGAGAGGGCAGGCGAACCTCTGGGGTCTTTAGGGGCAGCTGAGGGCATAGAGGGGATGCACTAAGGCAGTGCACCGGCCAGCACATGCTGCCCAGGCCAGCTTTGCCGAAGGGAGGTGGTGGCTCCTAAGTAGCAAAGAGGGATATTTAGGATTATTTTCAAAGTGGCTTTTGATGGTTCTTGCAGATTTTAAATATAGAGCTGTTGTCACCTACCCATTTATTTCACAACGGCAGAGGTGTGAAAGGAGCATATAAGCCTGCGACTCATGGAATTATAATGTTCAGTGGTAATGTTCACCAAAGGTTTTTGTTCCTCTTTAAAGGAATCGTTTCCCATATTTAAACTACAGAAAGGAAAGATGTTGCTTATTCTCGCGTGGAAGTACGGTAATAGCTGAACTTCCCCCCATCAGCAGTCCCCACGGTTATAAACAGTCCCCACCACCGGAAAGGAGTCTGCAGGTCACACTACAGCCTGCAAATGACAGCGTGACCCCCCCCAGCATCACTGTGCCCAGGAACGGGACCATCTGCCTACCTGCCCCATGGGCTCCCTCATGTGCTGCAGGTGCTTGGAGAACTGTGAGATCGCCGATGCCAAGGAGTCCGGCCTTTCTGTCCCCAAAATCCAGTCCTTGGTCAGGATTTTCTTAAAGAGTGGCTGAGAAAAGATCAACTCACTGATGACACTGGTTATATTCAGACTAGCTGATGCGCTAGCCAAAGGCACCCAGCCGTATGCCTCCTCGAGGGGCTTGAACTGAAAAGCACCGAGCACTGACAGCGCACCCACTCTGCGTGAAGACACACCAGGAGTTAGGCAGCAGGAGCACGCAGCAGGCTGGGTTTCTCTCTCTGCCCTGGGGAATTCAGACCCATGTCTCCCCTTTCTGGGTAGGGGCCCCAGGGCAGACAGGAGAAGCATCACTCCCAGATCGGGAGATGCTTTGACATTAATGGCTCACTTGGGGCACCTCATTTCCTTGCTCTGTGCCACCTTCTAATCCACCAGCTATATTTCTTTAAGTAAATATATCTGTATCCCTACTGTATGGATGAAGAAAAAGATGTGAATATTAATCAGAGGAAACTCAGGCATGGCTAGAAGAGGCTGTGGCGTGCAACCACGTATGCTAGTGTTACATGGGTTTGTACCAGCTATGGACATGACAAGTCACTTGGTAGTGAATCTGTTAGAAATAAGCCCAGTAGTCGACCACCCCTCCAGCCTTTTCCACAACGAAATCAAGCTCCTCTTGCTCACAGCACTTGCAGGGGGCTATCTGTACTCCCTGCCAGACCCATGTGTCTGCACAAAGTCTCACTGGGATTTCCCTTCTGCTCACTGCCCTGATGTGGTGGTGGGAGAATAGCAGCTGGGAGCATCCACAACTTGATACCTCATGGTCAGTGATGACGTGGGAGCGATGGCACTGTTCCCCATCTGCCCTGGGTACAAGGTGCTCTGACCAAGTGTTTGCAGTGGGCTATTTCCCTTGCCAGGTCCCTAAAACTAATGTGCCTCCACACAGAAACACAGCAATATCTGCTAAAGGTTTCGGGTGGCACCTGGAAGAGACTACGCCAGGGGCCAAATTCAAAATATCCCTTCTCTGGCACATCCTCTTCGTACTTTTCTCCTCTTAGCTCTCAGGATCTCTGTCTTTAGACTCCTGGCAATCTCCTTCCCAATTATTTCCCCCCCTTGTGCCCTCCTGCTGTGCTTCCAGCCTGCTGGAGGGCTGTTTAGAAATGCTTTGTCTTGACTGCTCTCATTTCTCACGGCAGTTCGGCCCTCTTGCTCAATGCCTTGGCTTGATTCCTCCCGCCTGCCCCTGAGGCTCTGAGACAAACTCTGCAGTCACTGGAAAGTCCCCTTGGCCAGGCAGGCTTGGCTTAGATTGGAGCTGTTGTGTGACTGTCTTTGCTTCTGAAAGTCATGCTCGGTGATTTAGAAAGTGAATTAGGATGAGTGAAAAGAGGTGGGACCAAAGGCTTAATTTTCCCCATCTCTTGTGTTACACCAGCTAGAGCCAGTGGCCCCCCAGCCAGCTGAGAGCAGAAAGCCACATCTGTAGCACCTGGGAAGCACAAACTGCATAGCAGCACGTTTCCTTTCAGTCCTCTTAACACAAGTTAAGCTGATACCAGCGCTTTATCAGCTGATAACAGAGCTTTAGCATCCTCACGATGAAAGAATCAGTCTTCCTTCACCATGGAAACAGCATGGAAAAATCACCTCTACCAGAATGAATTCTGTCCTGTCTGAAGAGGTTGATAATGGACTGTGATGGCAGATCTATGAATAAGTAAGAGTAAATAAAAGTCTTGAAGAATCCAAATGTTTTGATAGAAGGAAAAATGTCCCATTGGTGCTGTCCCGCTGACTTCCCTGGGGCTTCACTATGGGTGAGGTTTTCCCCCCCCTGCTTTGCCTGAGATGCTGGAAGCCACTAAATATCCTTTTCTTTTGGTTGCCATTGTACTAAAGTACACAGCTTGACAAATGTATCATTGCTTATAGTGGAAAAACTCTCAGGATGCTGAAAGTGTCGCTTTCGGTTACAGAGGATTTCTACAAATGTTAGGCACGATGCACTTTGGAAGGACCATAATGTCATGCGCTGCAAAACAAGGTCTAGTTGGTGAGACAAGGGAAGGGCAATGACCCTCAGCTGCTGCAGTGGTCCTGCACATAGCGCTTATATTTAGGAAATAGTGTGGCCAAGATCCTCTTACCTGTGCTTTTGTTCTTAATTTATTTAAAAAAATATTTGTGAAGTTCCTTGTCAGAGCTGCCAAAATCTTCTGCAGTTCCTCAGTGTTGACTTTAAACACTGTTTCTAACCCTGACCTAGAGAGAGAAAGAGAGACACCACCAGTGGGTTAATGTTAAAATGTAAACTATTACTCTGCCCTAAGCATTTTATCCAGATTGGCATCTTGGGCATTATTTTTAAATAAATTTGTGTATCTAGTACTTCCTCTTGGAAACACTTAATGGGTCAAAGTAATGACTCTTTTTGCACAATCCATATACCAAAAATTAATCACAGCTGAGTAACTGTGCTTAAAAAACCACCTATTCCCTCTTCAGGTGGGACAGTTCAACCATGCAGAGCAGTTGCGTAGGCTGGTTACTTTTTCACTTGAGCAACACTTCTGCTAAATGATCTCCAGGTACCTGAGAGAGCGCTGAGGGGCTTACAGGGTGAGAGAGAAGTAAATAATAAAGCCCAGAGAAGGGAAAGCTGTGGACCCTGTGTCCCCCAGAGCCCTGCTGACTCACTCCTTGCATCATCTATTGGCAGCAGCTGAGACGGTGAACTACGGAGGTGGAAACCTGAGGAGTTTCCAAGGGACAGTGCCTACTTCTGCAAGGTTTCACACTAACGAGAAATAGAGGTTAATGAAATCCCCAGCAGCATGTGTGGGCTTTGGGGGTATTGCAAGCTCCTGGCTTTCTTCTCACTTTCCATCCCTGCCCCGCTGTAACACACTCTGGAGGGAACTGAGGCAGCACCACCAAAATGCTGGTGGGCCCCAAGCATCCCTGGACATGCCACATCCACTGCTGTGACTGCAGGGCACGATGGGTTCCTGTTGCTGCTTGGTAGCTAGTTTGTACGTCTGAGGATGCCCAAGTCGAACTACAAAACACCTAAGAGCAACCCTGTCACCCCAGGCTGGGGCTCAGGTCCATAACGCCGGCTGAACACCTGAAGTTTGCGTCTAGCGTCCACAAAATCAGGCTGTCAGGGCACCCACCTCTGCCCAGCGCTCACCACCCCAGCCTGACAAATATTTACCTCCACAGAGGAATAAACCCAGCGGGGCCAATTCACCACCCCAACGCCTGCCAGCTCCCTGCCCGGGGCCGGCTTCTCCCTTCACCACCTCTCCAGTCCCCAGCAAGGAACAGGAGAGCAATATTTTGCAGGGCTAAGAGGAGGGAGAGAAAGCCGTCTCCTCGGCGAGGTTAGCATTGCTGGAGAGACCGTGCCATCTAGAGACTTCCCGACGGTAGTGCTCACTGCGGCTGGAGCCGTTGGCTCCTGTGAGACACTGCAACACGCAATCCTCTGCATCCCCTGAAGAATATTTGGCATATAACATCCCTGCTATGGCAGTGCCGGGCAGCGATGAAACAGCATGGGCTGGAGATAACAACCCAAGCTTCTCGGTGGCCAGAGCTCAGGTATTAGCTGCGTGTGGGCTGGCTGGGTTGGCCTCCGAAGCGCCACATTTGCATGGCAGAGATGACCCCAGAAGCTGAAAAGTCCCCAGGCCTCGGTGGGCCGTGTCCCTGCATGGCTGCAGACCATCCCCCTGGGGCGAGTGCGGTACGAACAGCCCCGGTTCCCCATGACACTGGTGGGCTGCGGCAGCCGTGCGGGCAGCTGTGGGGTGGGATGCGCAGGGTCACCACATCCCACAGCACTGGGCTGACGGACCAGACCCTGGGACACACAGTAACTGGCATCATCCTACTTATGGGCAGAGCACCCCTCTCCTGAAAGTACTTTTTAATAGTCAGAGCTGGTGGGCATACCTGTTTATCAGAGGCCTTTTCAATGTATGGCTTTAAATAACTAATTCTTAACACATGCAAAGCCCTGGCAGTTCCTTCTGCCAGGAGCCATGGCAGGGGTTTATTTGCAGGAGTGCTTTCACAGAGTTTCCTCCAGCCCAGTGCCAAAAGCAGCTGTCAGACCATGTTGCTGGGTTTATTCTGCCAAGCTCCAGAACAAAAAATGAAAAAAACCCCACTCCTCTGAGGTTGAAAGAGGCAGGCTGAAAATGAGTTTAAAGCTTTCACCAAAGCACCCATCCCAGCAATGCATCCATCCCCACCTCTGTCTCTTCACCCTTTTGCTCCACTGAAGTGACTTTTATCTGCATCCCCTGGGGAACATTTCCCCCGTGAGGGGAGGAAGGGCTGGAGGCTGAGAACCCCACGGGGCACCGCCAGGAGACCTTGGTCTTTCCTTTCTGGACATTGCCACCCTCTCAGACCCCAGCAACGCAGCAGCTTGGCTCGGGGGGAGCGGACTTACGCCAGGTCGTGGAAGCTGTTGGTGTAGGCAGCAAAATAAGGTGCAAAGATGGGGCTGTCCTGGTCAGTGCTCCAGGCCACGAACTGCTCCCCAAACCTGCAGGAGAAGACACGTCAGTAACACTAATGGTGGGGGGGACCAAGGGTGGCTCATCTTCTCTGTATATGGTGATGTCAGGAGACACTGGTGGCTGGTCCAACCTGTCCCCTCTGTATGCGGACATGTTTTTTCCAACTGTCATAACATGTGTGTGCATCGGAGGGGAATAGATGGCAGATAATTATGGGTTTAGGGTATGCTCGCCTGAGCGGGTACGCAGCACTTTTGGAGAGATGCCAGGGATTTCAGCACACCAAATCTCTGAGTTTGCTTCGTTCTGAGGGATTATTTGTGGCCGTGGTACTCAGGCTCATCACTCTGGCCCTTCATTTCTCTGGCTTTTGGGGCAGTATAGTACACGCCTTTTTAAGCGCACAAGGAAAGGATTTACCTCAGGGCTGGTTTTACAACAGCGGGTGAATAGGAACAGGGCATCACATCTACACTCCTCCCCCCACCCCACCTCAGCGTGGTGGGTCAGGTAGCTGTTTTCTGTGTAGCACAGCTTTTATGCATTTGACAGCTGTTTTACAGCCAGGTCCACACCACTGGCAGGAGGCTGCACGCTCAGGCAGGCTTTGCCTGGTGAATCCATTCTTTGTCAGGGTAAAGGAACCTGCTCGGGCCGGCCTCAGCTGCTTGCATCTCAGGTTTGTTTAAGGAAAAGCTTAAGTTTTTTTTTAAAAAAAAAAAAGAGAGAGAACAAAAAAAAAAAAGGAAAAAAGAGAAAAAAGGTAAAAAAAGAAGTAAAAAAAAGAAAAAAGAGGTAAAAAAAAAAAGAATGAATGGAAAATCAGTACTGTGTTTCTCCTCAAAAACCCAGGCAGATTTCAAAGCCAAATAGTTGGTTTGAACTACCCTGTTCGCTCAGAGTATGGGAGACCAGCGTGGATCGCCGGGCTATTGGAGATGGGGGTTTAGAAGGGAAAGCCTTTGGTGCACTTTGGACACCTGCCGTGCCCCGGGTTCACCACCGGAGAAAGCAGCGCTCAGGCTCCCCACCCTCGCTCCTGCAAAACGTCAATTAGCAAACTCCCCACTCAGCGCCTGCTGGAGGTGGGAAACTTCAAAGGTTAACATGATATTATTTTTAGTCTCGCTCAGAGTTGATTCATGCCGAATAGCCTTTCTCCTCTGCAGATTGCTGCTCCGGCAAGTGGCTGTGAACCCCCCAAAACACGGCCCCACCGGAGGGTTCGGACAGCATGTCGCTGTGCTAGGATGCTGTGCAAACCAAAAACCTTCCCTGGAGCATCCCCAAAGCACGTCGCAGGGGCTAAGATTTGAGGCCATAACTTGGGGACTACCCAGCGGAAAAACATTATTTCAGCAAAGGTGCTGGGTCCTGTGTCCTTTGGACACTGGGTAAATTTTAAAAAGACTCAGAAGGTGGACTAGCTGTATGTTTTTTATAACAGAGAGGGTCCCATCATCCATTTCTATGCCCATAGCCATGGGATGCAGGAGAAAACTCTCTCAGCAGGACTCATCCTGGGAGACCTAGATGGTGTTTCGGGCAAGCAGGATGTGGGTCTGGAGGTCCATAACTGCTGCTTCCTCATGGCTGCAGCTGCAAGCGACCACCATCCAATGCCACAAAGGTCCTGGAGGGATGGGACCGCAAGTGGTCCCATCCCTTTTCAGTCAGCAGCTCCTTCCTGGAGCTCTGACCTCACATTTTGGGACTTGCAAGAGTCCCATCTGGGTCTGTTTATGACTCCCTCCAAGTTGTTTTGCTGCTTCCTCATTATTGGGCTCATTGTGATCTCTAATTCTCCCAGGACCAGGCCCATGCCTGCTTGGTGCCAGTGTCTGGCCCAGTGCATGGACCTTTTCCCTGATTTTTTACCAGTGTGGGACTCATTTGGAAGGAATGTGCTGCCCGGAGCGGCGATGACCTTGGTATGAATTCATGCAGCTCTGCCAGGCACAGCTCAAGCATTTGCGTTCCCAGGCTTCTGCTGATCGCTCCAGATATCTTCATGTGCTCCCCGATGATCTAGAAAAAGGCACAAAGAAACGCCAGTGAATAGGACAAGCACAGGAGAAACCTCCTTTGCAAGGACCCCGTGCAGCTTCGGTTAATAAAAATAACTCACCTAGCAAAGGGGGAAACAGCCGACTTGTTGCCAGGAGGTTTTTATTATTCTCTGGCAGTTTTAAAAATAATAATCCAGATCAGGCCAAGGGGCACAAACTGATTTGTGACATAATCATTCATCCCCAATGGCTCCGTGTCCTTCTGCTGTCTGAGCGTGAGCTAGATGCAGCGCTGACTGGAGCTGCGAGCCGCCCTGGTGCCATCCTCCTCTTTTAGGAGGATTTGCTGGGGGGATCAGTCCCCAACCCAATGCCCAAGGGGACCTGAGATCTCCCCGTGTCCCCATGCTGAGGGTGGCTATAAGCATGGTCCCTGGGGGCTCGCATAAGCCCCCACCTCAGGAGCGACACCAGCCATGCACGGAGGGTCAGGCATCACCCCGAAATCTTGCTCGCACTGGGCCTCTTCCCCCATTCCCATTCCCACAATCCCAGCTGCCTCTCCAGAGCAAGGTGGGCTGCGATCCCGCACTGGCACTTCCCGAGCATCCTACCCATCTGCTAATCCAATTCAGACCTGCCTTCCTGGTGATCACACAACGTGTAATATTCTTCTATGGAAAATGAGTCACGGCAGCCGGCAAAACTCTTTGATTTTCTTTCTTTCTCTCTCCCTCTTTTTCTTTTTTTTTTTTTTTGGTATTATTTAATTGAAATGACTCAACCCTTTGAGTGAGGAGAATGAATCCAAACCCCTCCTGGCTTTATTACCCTGTAGTCCCTGAAGCTAGTTGGAGCTTTTGTTTTTTATACTGTTTAAATTGGAGTGGCTGTCACTGCCTACGGCCTTTCCGTGGCTGCCGCAGCCCCGGGACAAAGTTGCTCTTTCAGCCGAGGGGTTTTTCTAACAAACCTTTTCTTTCCACCTTTTTTTCCTTTCTCTTTCCTCCTTCTAATCAAAGAGATTTAAGGACTTTAAAATCAGTTGCCTATTATGTTGCTGACACAATTGACAGCAGGTTTAATTTGCAGCTAGAAGGCAAGCGGGAGAGCTAAGAGTTGTAATAAACTGCATTTTCTGCTCTAATGTATTCTGCCAGTGCGTGACTAACATAAACTATAGCAGGAGGCGGTACCTCCACCCCAGAAGGTAATGATCCAGTTTCCCTGGAGCCACAGAGCCCCCCCGCGCTTTGTCCCAGCTAATTAAATACCGTTTGAAAATCAAAGGAGAGCGAGGAGTGGTAGAGGTTTTCCTTCACTTCTGGGTGAACTTCCTTCTCCCACTTCTCCGTGACCTCCAGTCTCAGGATGTTTCCAAAATAGCTTTTGATTTTCCCCTAAATGTTAAACGTAGGAAGGAAACATGCAGCTCAGGCTAACAAAGCAAGCATGAGTGAAGCGGCTCACAGCGTTTTGCTGCGTCCGCACGTGTCTGAGGCTCCCGTGTGCGGCGCGGGAAGGTAAGCAGGGTCAGAGGTCTCGCTCCAGACCCCGTCAGTCTACCTGGGAACTTGGGAAAAAATCAGGAGCTGTGCTGCGTGGGGGCAAGGTACTCCCAAATCAAGGGAGAATCATTCTCCTGGCACGGAATTGTTGTGTCAGCTGTTTGACTGCTTGATTGCAAAGTCCTCCAGCGTGTGTAACGCACAGGGTCAGGGTTAAAGATCAGACTGGGCCTTTCTGGCAGTAAAGCCACTTGTGTAAGTGGCAGCACTGTTCAGTCCTGGCTGATAAATCAGTCTTGTTGCTGGTGAAACAAAATGATCTTTCACCAGCATGATGGAGTGATACCAATGTTATTCAGCTGGGTACCTTGAGCTCACCTTCAGCTGTGCCCTGTTTCAGAAATCATAGAATGGTTTAGGTTGGAAGGGTCCTTAAAGATCATCGAGTTCCAACCTCCCTGCCATGGGCAGGGACACCTCCCACTAGACCAGGTTGCTCAAGGCCACGTCCAGCCTGGCCTTGAAAATGCGAGAAAATGTCTGAGCCCAGCAAAGAGCCAGGAAAGCATGTAGTCTTACACAGGGTCCCAGCCAAGGACAGCACAAAGACAACTGCTGAATGGGTTTCCTAGGAGGAGCTGAACCACGGGGAGGTCCTCTCCCCAAGCCCAAAGTTGTGTAGCTGTAGCAAACCTCAGATGTACTGGAGGAATTCGCACACCATGAAAGTAGCAGCTAAAATGTCTTTACACGTAACTTTGCAGCGCTTTCAGTCGATGAAGCCCAGCTGTGAACTTTTGCCACGCCTCTGCTGTATGGGTCTGGTGCACTCCTTTTAGCTCTGTGATAATGCAGGTTCAAGCCCATGGCTTGCTTCGGTCCCAGAACTGGTGTTTAGGATTTTTTGCTTTTGATTAAAGGCCGTTCTGCGTGGTGCTGGCAAGACTCAGCACCTGGTGGGGTGAGGAACCGTGATGCAGCCATCCAAGACCTCTGCCTGGGAGGCTGGGGCTCCCACACCCTTCCTGGGGGGGCACACGGGGGCAAGGTCAAAACTCTCACCTTTGCAGAAGTGATGTAGTCGTTCTTCAGTTTATCCCAATCAGCTGGTGTTAAAAGCAGGGACAGGTTTTCTGTCTTAACTTCTGGTTTGAGATCAGGGTGACCCAGAAAGAGTTCACTGGAAAGATTCAAATGAACAAATTATGTTGCCTTGGAGTGTAAGTAAACTGATGGAATATTCATGTGGCATGAGCTACATAATTATTAAGCCGTGAGAAATATACTTAAAGCTTAAATTGCGATGCTTGTTTTCAAGCTTTAACAAGAAAATCTTTCCTCACTATTCAAAATCCTAATTATTCAAAATCAAAATGATCTAAGGTTCCAGCCCACCTTAGAAATCATAAGACTTCTGAGTTGTTTGGACATGAAAAGCGCTATGAGAATTTACTTTTTTAAATAAACAACCTAAAGCTGAATCATTTGACTACAAGCCTGCGAAATGCCTTTCAGGGTAATTCCTGTAGCAGCGTGCTGCTTTGGAGTTAGCCCATCTCCCCGGCTCCGCTCCGGTGTCACATCACAGCTCATGTCAGCCTGTTCTTTTTCCCTGTGCACTGTCCCTAGCAAGGGGAGGTGGCAGAGCCGGTCCCGCTCTGCGCAGGGCAGCCTCTGGAAGGCATTCCCATGCTCAGGACATGGGCCATCGTCGCACCGCACTTCCTCCGCAGGTGGAAGCAGTGGGTGGACGTGCAGCTACAGAGTTTGACTACAAAGTGGATTCAGCTGACACACGATTTCACCACTTGCTTTCCTCTGGATTGCAGTGTAATCAGGCCAGCTGATTAGCAGGGAGACAGGGAAAGGGAGGCAGTGCTTGTGTTTCTCCCTCCGGGGCGAGAAACCCGTTATTAGCCTGTGCAATTGAACATGCTACCCCTGCAATCTGCCACGGACCGTGGAGGCATCGCATCTTTCAGGGTGATGAAGGTGGAGAGGACAAAGAAGAAAATACTCAGGCACTTGAATAAGTTGCAAGCGGTTACCTGGCTAGCAAGGAACACAGCTGCAATGTCCCCTACACACAGCCTGTTCAACCACCGAAAAGAGTTCCCATTGCCAAACCAGCACCGAGCACATGGTTAGGTGTGGATCCAAGTGAGGATTGTACTGTACAAGGTCAGGCTGGGGCAGAATGACTGCTCAGCAGAAAAAAAAAGCTCAGCCTGCTGATAGTGTCCTGGAGTCAATGTTCCCACTGTCATGGTTCAGATTTCCCAGAGAGGTACATCTGCACATGTGGAGCATTGCACAGCCCAGTTGCTGCAGGGGTCTGCTGCTCATTTAATAGGACACCACAGATTTAAGTACAAACTCTCCACTATGACTGAAAGGACTGGCCCAAATGTATACTCGAGGAGCTTATTCCCTTCTCTTTCTTTTTTTTCCGTTTGTTTGAATTGTAGCATCGATAATGAGTTTGGGTCAGATGATTTCTTCTATTTTTGGGATGGGTCCCAAGAGGGGATGAAGTTCTTTCAGAATGGGAAAATCAAATGGAAACAGCCCAACCTGGCAAGGTGATTGCAAGCAGCGCCCAAAAGGGCTGCAAGCTCTCAATAAGCAGTTTCACAGCAAGTTAGAGAAATACAATGGGGACACTTTTCTTTGGTGCAGAACCTGGAAGCTGAAGCTTATTTCTTCCCCCCTCTCCTGCAATGCTGGGGCACAGTATAGCTCCCAGGGACCAGGGACATGCAGGAATTTCCTGCCAGATGAGATCAACAGGGACATGTGAGGGAGAGGGGCAGTGGATGGGACTGTCCTTCCATAAAGCTGGTCAGCCAGTGCTGTGATGCTGAGGGAGTTACACACATGTCGTCACGGTCACCACACCGTAAATGAGGCTTTAGAAGCAGCTAGGCAAGTTCACAGAATAAATGTGTTCAGGGCTGTTCAAAACAAAGACGATGTGCAGTCCAAATGTCCCTGAGCCAAAAGTTACCCAGGCTCGGGATGCTCTGGGCAAATGTCACTGCTGTTTGCCCTGCTCCACCACTGCCTCCACCACCACCTCTGACCACTTTTGCTCACTGTTTGACTCTGTGTCCTGCCTTCACTCCCTTTTTGGTTTGTTTGAGGGGTGTCAGTTGGTTTGCATTTGTCCCATCCTTGGGCATCTGGTTCAGGCCATTCCTGGAGACTGGTTACTGGGGGAGACATGATTTCACTTTGACATAGCTGTTCTTCTGTGCTTATTAGTAGACTTATCTCCTGTGGATGCTGCCTCTCTCCTCCTTCCCACACCATTGTGTATTTCTGTTGGGTTTAGTCTAGGAGCTCTTCGGTGCTGGAATGACGGGCTGTGGTCTAGACCAGCAAACGACTGAGGACACACAATGCCTGTACCTTCTACTGATGCCTTAGACATCTCCTTTGGCTGTAAAAGGAGGCAATGTCCAGCTGCACGGCTTTTACTGTTGTGAAGAATTCCTGCCTTTACTCCCACGCACATAGGGTGCCCAGAAGATGGTGTTTAATATGTCTGTGTGGGTCCTAGAATATTTTAGTTACCCCTGAGTTACAGGGAGCTTTAACAGGTCCTAAAACCATGGACCTTCCATTAAAGTAATGGACACGTCTGAGCCAGAGCCTTTGTTTTCATGTGGCAAATTCCACACGGTGACGTCTCGGTACCTCCTCGAGACTAGTCTGACCCCTGAACATGGTGGGGTAATGTGGCCTGCTTCCAAATGCATCACAGTTTTAATTAAACAGGAAGAAGGCATGGCTCCCCCACAGGTCCCTCCCTGTGCCTGGAAAAGTCATCGGGCAGCTGCTGGACCTTGCAAAATATTTGCAGAAAGTGAGCAGGTTTATCAGCGCTGCAAGGAGGAGCTTCCTGGCATGTGAGAACAGTGAGTGGGAGAGGAAGGGGAAAACGAGGTAATTTAGATCTGTGAAAAGCAGCAAGTGTTTTATCCACAAACCTTTGTCCCCACCTATTAATAGATTAGCTATCTGGTTCTACTGTAGAAGTGACTGCGTCTCTCTTGCTCGCTCAGGAAACTGAAAATAGCTCAGGGCTTTCAAGGCACCCTGAGGCCCTGCCGCTCTCCAGAGGAGGCTGAAGCAGTGTGGCAAGCGTACCATCTTACCTGCGGTAGGTGTTGGCCACCCAGTCGAGCAAGGCATACAGCTCGTTGAATTCCAGTGGTCGCTGGGAGAGATCTTGCAGGTGTGAGGCGACGGCCTTGTGAAAAGCCTCCACATACATGTCACACACCTGGTACTCCTCTGGGTAGCACTTTTTTACTGATAACTTGATTTTCAGTAAATCTTCCTTCAGGTGTTTCTGGAGCAAACCTAAGTGGAGATCAAGCCAAGAACTATCCTCTTCCTTCGATGCCATGGGTACTCCCTGGACTCTGTTTCTAGCGCTCTCGTTGACAGCTTCCCTCCATACCTCCCTCCACTTTCTGGGTGTGCCAAGCAAGTCCGACCCAGGGCCAGCAGCATGGCCTGTGTCAGGGTGAGCTGCTTCTTCACGGGCAATTAAAGTCACCAGGGAGGTCAGCATGGTATCCTCTACAGTGGGATGCTCCAGTGTTCCCATCACAATGGACTGGATCATGTTTGTGATGGAGTTATAAAGCAAATCCACGTCCTTGGATTTCCTCACAAACTCCTGGGGGTTATCTTTGTATTTCTCAGCATCCCGTTCAGTGATAATCTCTTCTTCCAAGTACTTGATGCTTGCAAATGCTTCCAAAAGTTGCCTTTTCTGAATAAGTTCATTGATTTCCATTACTGCAGAAAGAAGGGGGGAAGGGGTTGGGAGAAAGCAGGCATTAGGTGATTGACAGGTTGGGAGCGGGACAAGATGCCCCACAGGGAGGCTTTCAGGGCTGCTCTGAGTAGCCAGGTCCCAGCAGTGCCCGTTAGACCGACCTCCCCCCGCCGATCTCTCCAGCTCCTGTTTGACACAGGAGAGGAAAACAATCTCTGCAAATTGAGCCACATCTCTATACTGCTGGTTTCAGAGGTAGGAAATAACCAAAAAACTGATTATAGACCTGCAGGAAAACCTCAAGCAATGGCTAACGAGGCTGCACAGAGGAGCACAGGGCTCTCAGGCTGCATAAAACCGCCCCTGGCTCTGCCCTTCTGTTAGTGTGGAGCTGAAACGGGACTGGCAGCGGGAAGGGTTTGTGATATACCCTCCCAGCAGGATTTCCTTTGGTAGGGGTGCCCTTGTTTCCCAGTATACCAGTGTGTTCAGCACAGCTCTGCTGCTGCATTTGCCACAGCACCTCTGGCTTGAGGATGTTCCACACGTTGCCTGAGAAGGCAGGGAAGGCCCAAGGGTCCAGCTGGAGGGGTGGGAAGGAGCACAGTGGGACAGACCCCTTCAGGCCCTCTGAGCTCCCAGGCCAGACACGTCACTAGAGGGTCTATCCCCAGCCTACCCCCAGCACGTCCTCCAGAGATACCAAGGCCCTGGGGGAACAGAATACTGGCTTGGGGATGCTTCTGATGTGTTTTCGGGAACATTCCCTCTTCAGATGTAACCGTGGGCAAACCCTGGGCTCCCCTCCTGTCCTGATTTTGTGCATTATCAAGTTTTCCTAAGACACTTCCCTAACTCATGTCATGGCTAAACTGGCTCCTGCATTTCTGAAGACTGAGCAAAATGCTAACACAAACTGCAGAGGTTGTCACTGGTGGTTTGCATTATGGGGACTCCTTGAGATGTAGGGACTGAGGTAACAAGCCAGATACTGACCCATCCATGGCTGGCCATCCTTACCAGCCTGTGTCTACCACAGCAAATGGCCTCTGAAAGATGCCTCTTAGCTGTTCCAGACATTTAGGAGATGTTCTATGAATGCTTGTAGTCCTCAGCTTCCTCTCAACCAAAAAGAGGCACTTCTGGAGGACCAGAAGCCACAGCTTCTCAGCTCTGCAGTTACTGCAATCTGCAGTAACCTTTCTGCTGAGGAGTGAGGAAAGTCTCTGGGACGGTGGTCCCAGCAGGAGGAAATGGAGAAACACCAAAGCATGTCAGGTATGTGAAGTTCAGCCACCTGGGGTGGTTCAGGGTTGGATCACCTGGCTGTTCACCTTCTGTACATAAACCTGCAGTCAGATGCCAAGCACTGCCTCTCACCAGTGACACGTGTTTTCCAAGCAGCGAGCACTGCTGTCCCTGGGTGGTTTGGGAAGGTGTGTGCATTGAAAGAGGATCCAAACCTGTGGGTGCTTCCTCCTGCTGCTCAGTTCTCACATGGGTCTTCCCCACCTCCTTTTCTTTTGGCACCCACTACCAATACTGGCTGGTGTTGGCTGAGGCTGGGGGAAAGTCATGAAATACTGTTACCCCCAGAGTGGCTGAGTTCTACTGAGTTTCCCATTTCTTTTTCAAAGCCTTGCTGGTGCAAGAACCACTGCCTGCTTGCCAGTAATATTAGCAGTATTTGCCATGTGTTGAGGAGATCCAAGAGCACTGCTAGCTTTTGAGAGGCCCTGGGAAGCTCTCGCCATCTCCAGCATCATAACAGATGCTCTGAACAGGAGATCCCACTGTGATATTGGGCATGAGGCATTATTAAAGAGGAAAAACGAAAGGGTATTATTTAGACATGTGTGGCCACTGCTTCTGGGATGAAAAAAAAATACAGAAAAATTGGACAGTACTTGAAGATATGAAGGACTGGTTCATAACCCTTAATTTATGCCCTTGGGCTTGTCTGCACAGTTTTTAAACTATATGCACCAAATAAACTGTGCAGTGTAAAAGTATCTGTATGAAGACAGAAATAAATCAAATAACCCAACTATTAATGCAGTGTACAATGCATGGGTCTTTGAGTGCCTATATGGAGCTACAGTTTCTTCTGCGCTCAGAGGGGAGGGAGATTGTGCCAATTAACTTCCTCTCTTCTAGATAAATTAATATAAATCCTGTGTTTGCACAAGTACTTGCAGTGGGAGACTAAAGGAATACATTCTGTTCTGTTTGTCAAAGTGAGAAAACACCATTTAATCACCATCTAGGATAATTATTCAGGGAGGTGATATTGGGTGCTAAATGGATCTTTAATTTAGCAATACAAGATCAGCCAGCTGGTAGTTGAAGGAAGACAATTGAAAGGCAATTAACCATTATGCAGCTTAATGGTGCACATGGTGGAGTCTTCATCGCTTGCTGTATTTAACTCAGGATGGGATGTGTTTCTGACAGAGCTGCTCTAGTCTAGGCCAATCATGAGTTATTGGGCACAGGATGGGCCTTATTCATGCAATTCCTCAGCTTGTTTATTGCAGGAGATGAAAAGGGCTTATGGTAACATTTCCTGTTGCTCTCATCTATGACCCTTTGAGAACGGACTGGCAAAGCTTGTGAGTTGGGCTCAGATCCAGCTTACCCACCTCACAATGAATCAGAGCAAAGCAGTAAGTAACTTCATGGCACAGCAGAGCACGTTACAGCAGTGAGACGATGTCAGCCCTTCTATCTGATCCCTGTGACAACCCTTCTGTCTGATCCCTATGACATCCTATGCAGTAGCCCAAAAATTTTTTTCTAGAAGTTTAAGCTGAGGAAAGGTCAAGCTACATTGACTCACCTCAGCCCATCTCCTGGTACCTCTGCCTTGATAAGGTGGAGGAGACCAGTGCTCAAACCACAATCAAAGTCATTGCTGTCTGCCCATGCTTGGGGAAAGGTAAGAGCTATGCTGAAGGTAATTATTATAATTTGACTAAGACCTATCTATATAATGCTGACAAAATGCATGAGAATAACCAGCCTGGGGAAAACAAACCAAACAATTACTTGAATCACTGCTGGTATGAGAAGAATAGACGGAAAGTCAGCGTAAGAGGGTAAAAGCATCTGCAGAGGTCCCTTTGCAAAGCAGTCTCTAGGATTAGGAACCAAGGGGGAAGTGCCAAAGCAGATCACATCCAAACCATCTTTTTTGCCCTTCAAGGCCTTGCAGCAACCGACAGAGTACAATTTGGGGACCATCAGTCTGAGAGCTGAAGAGCAGAAATTGTCCAAAAGTGCACTGCAGGCAATAGCGCAGGAATAGCCCACACTGCATTTCTGGATACTGTCAGACCAGCAGTTCCCAAACTGCGATCAGCAGATTGTTGACTGTTATGTATGATGCACAATATGACTGCTGATATGTGAGCCGACAGGCTGATGTGGTGATTGTAGGTAGGTTGTGGATATGGTTAAACTAACATAGTGGAGGCCACAGAGCAGCCTGTCCAGCAATGGGATACCTGTCCCGGCTGGGCCACCTAACAGCCCAATGAGTTTGTGCAAGGGGTGACAGTTGTCTCTGCCCCGTGATGAGATGCCTGATTCTTTAGCATCTCTGTTGGGCCCAAGAATTGCAAAGTGTAAATTAGCTGAAGGCTGCATATACCCTGTCAAGCAAATTACACTGACAGCTTTGCTTCTTACCTGAAAGAGGCTTTCCTTGAATGGGCTCTGCTTCTAGCTTCTCACCTATCTCCTCCACACCATTACAGATTGTGGGTTTGTTCTCCTCATAGCTCTTATAGAATCGCAAAGAAAGCCGTTTTCCATTCCAAGTACCAGTACCTTCCTTTTCTTTTTCTTTGTTCTGACTTTTTTTTGATTTCCGGATGCTTAACATTGTTTTAATACCTCTTTCAAAGAACCCACTGTCCCTACTGTGCAAAGTTGGGCTGCTCAGGTCAGAAGCAACCTCCATCTTTTCCTCCCCTGTACTGTTTGTTGGAGAGGCTGGTTCTTCAGTCACGCTCCTTCTATTCATCTTGTTTTTCAACAAGGGGTTTTCCAAACAGGTTGATGGTAATCACTGAAATGCATAAAAGAGCAGAATTAGATGAGATGTTCATAACAGGGTATTGCTGTGTCTCCAAAGTCAGTCCTGGACTGAAAAACTGGCCAGTCCTTTTCCTGTGCCTAATACAAGGACAGAGCAAGTTGCTATAGCCTGTAGCTGCTGAAACAATCTCTTTACCCACAGGGACCAGGTGCTGGCCTGCTTTTAGCTTTGGAAAGCTCCACTTAACTCCATAAATCAGGCAAGAGGCACCTATTTGTCCAGCGCCAAGGAATCGCTAAACATCAGAGATGCTGAAACGTGTGTAAACATACCATTTGGTTGGTAACAAGGTATGTTTTTACTTTCCTTTCTTCTAGGTGGATTTCCAGACATGTAGGATCGATAACCCTTCCTGAGCCTCACTCAGGTGTTGCCATTTTCTGATGTGGATACAGCAACTTTGGGTTGTGCTGCTGCTTCTGCCCTGCTCGAGCCCTGACCTGCCGCTGCTGGAAGGTGGCCCAGGGGTGAGCGGTCCCCAGCGGGTGGCTGAGCTCTGCTCTAGCCCCTTCCATCAAACCCACAGCAGTCTCCGCACTCCTCGCACTCTGAATCGTCATGGTTACGGCGCAGGAGGCTGTACGATGCAGTGAAGGTTCTCATCACTCATCCTGCCTCAGTGCGCTGCGTGCCGGCATGCTGAGAATGGGTACCTCGAGGGCCAAGCGAGCCCCTGCGTGAGCTGCAGGGGATGCTGCAGATGTCAGATTTCAACAGAAGCGCTCCTGTCAGTGCTCCTGGGCTGTAGTCACATCCCTTGCACTTGCTCAACTCCTGTCCTGCTGCAGACAGATCGACTCCCCTCTGCCTACCCTGAGGGCTGGCCTGGGTGCTGGGGAATGGGGAAGAAAGGTTTTGCCTTCCTTCCCTTGCAAAGGGCTCTCACCAGGTCACCAGCTAACACGGCCCGCTCACAGGGACGCTGTACGTTGCAGAGCTCTGAGGATGGGAAACGCCACGTTTCCCCACAGCGGGCTCAAGGCAGCTCAGCGATCAGTTTAAATCATTAAAAACAGCTATTGCTTGAGGTCACCCAGGAACTGCCTGTCTCAGGCCTGTCCAGCGCACAGGAGCAGAGATATGATTGCAGTGAACAGACATGTTGGGACTCTGAAAATAGATCTCAGCTTTCCTCAAGCTGAGTTTGGCCGGGGTTTCGCTCCCTTGTGCATGGTTATTTCACAGGCTGTAAACCGCAGGGACTGCATCTTCCCGTGGGTTTGCTGAGCTGCCTGCACAGCGGGGCTCAGCCCCGGCCTCACACCCTCTCAGGGGAATGTTCAATCAATCATTGCCTTGCTTAGGAGCTCACCCCACCACAGCCCATACAGAGGGTGGGAGGGAGAGGAGGGTACCCCATTTTCCAGGGATTTCAGGAGGAAGGGGGCCGAGTCCCCAGCTCAAACCCCGTGTGGGGGCTCTGTGGCTGGAGCAGAGCAGCAGCAACGATCAAAGGGGTGAGCTGTGCGGTGGAGGGACCCAGGGCAGGAGGACCATAAGAGGAGAACCCATAAGCAAGGAAAGAGAAGGGATACACACCCTGGTACCGACTGAACTGATCCTCTCCGCAGCAAGCTGGGATAGCGCAGGCGTGATCCACAGAAACTGAGGGCAGCTCCTCTGCAGGGAAGCCGTCTGGGAGATCTCGCCCACCTCAGCTGACTGGAGTACCATCCTGCACGTCCGTGCTGGCCGAGGGGCTCCCTACGGCGCCGCTCTCCATCCTCCTTTTTGCCCTCTGGAAAAGGGCTGTTGGAAGTGGGGAAAAAAAAGGCCTGTCCCCACCTGCCCAAGGCCTCCAGTACCTTTGTTTGTTGGCTCCCCGGGAGAAACTCCAGCACTGTTTCACTTTCATTATGCCTGGGCATTTAAAAGAAGGGGAGAGGCGGGGGCAAAATGCCGAATGAGCTCCAAGCTTTGCTTCAAGGTTAATTATTTACCCTACAGATGGAGACGGAAGTGAGACCAGGGGCTTGACAATGGGGTGGGATGCTGGGCTAAGCTGGCCCCAGGCAGCTGGGGGAAGAAGGATTTTGGCACCTGGTCCTGCCCCGGTGGGTTGAAGCCCCACCATGTCTGGGTGTGGGGGTTCAAAAGCAGCCCCAGAGCTGCTGACTGGGAACTTCACCCCCTTCTGCCCTGTTTCTGGAGGTCACGGGTAGCTTGGTCCTAGTAATGATTGCCAGGTGTGGGTGAGGGATGGGAGGGGATGTGTTCCGTGGTTATACATTTAAATATTCACCTCCTCGCTCCTCACTTTGCCCAAAGGTCACTTATTTCCATGGGGACGCTGGCCCTGGAACCTTCCATCCCCAAATCATTTGGGCACCTCAGAGGAAACCTGAAGCAAAGGAGAAAAAAGAGGTCTGGAATGTTTAAACAACATTAAACACAGTCACTTGGCTTGTCACTGAGTGGTGTAAGTGACTTCAGCCTGGGGACCCCGCGGTGCCCGGACAGAGGCGAGCCGGGCTGTGCAGCCGGGCACACCGGGTAGTCCCAGGCAGCTGAGACCCTGGTGTAAAGCAAGAGGGGTAAATCAGGAGGTGCCACTGCGCCATGGGCAACACACGTTTCTTTGCTTTAGGAGCCTGCCAGCGCGACACTTGAGAGTGTGATAGGGGAGATCAGAAGGTTGACTGAGGGATCGATACAATAAAATAAATTCCTGTGGCATTTGGACTTTGTGCGGGGCAGAGGAGAAAAGAGGGATTCATAACTACCCTAAGGTTGGGAGAGGCTGTGTGTCTGGGCTATGGAAAGTGTGTGGGGTGGGAATAGTTGTGATCAACCAAAAAGGGAAAAGCGGCAGCGCAGACTGGTGGGAAGGTGCCCTCATGGCAAGGTGCGTCTGGGCAGAGAATCATTCAGGGCTGCCTGGTGGTGCAGGGTCCTGCCTGATGCCTCCCCCAGCCAGGTGGCCCAGAGCTCAGCTCTTCGTCCTCGGGCTCTTCAAAGCCACGTTTAAGTCAGAGACTGCCCCGCCATGCTGGGGAAAACCACGACAGGTAATGCTTCTGCCACTCTGGCAGAGTGACAGCAGGACAAAGGGAGGGAGCTATTTATGCAGGCACACGCTGAGGTGTGTAAAGCCCCTTCGGACACAAAGTCCAACTAAACCTCTTTCCATGCCAGTCGTTAATCGCCCCCTTCTCCAGGAATTTATGGAGTGTTGGTTTGTACGGGCAGGCTTGCTATGGCTGGGGTGCAGCCGAAGTCCGACATGGATGGGTTCTGATCTGGACCTCCCTGGGAGCTGTCAACTACCCCAAAACACAGTTCACACCAGGGCCTGCTGCAATGCTGATAAACACAACCCCGGGGGAGCTCTGCACCCCACAGTTTAGGTCACCTCTCTCCTGGCAGCTCTTTCCAGTGCTCTCTCCCAGCAGCAGCTCTCAAGGAGCACGCCTGCTCCTGGAAATGCCACCAGGGCAATGCTGGTTCCAGAAGTCTGGCCCCAGAAGGCCATGAGAATTTAAAAATTTACTATGTTGCGCAGTTGTTTACCATTTTCCTTCAATTTTGCTAGAAGGTCATAACCCTCAAGCTAGCTGTGAGGGTTAATTTTCTTTAAAAAGGAAACCTACGTGTCTCCTTATCCTAGGAGGGGGCTTCAAAGAAAAAAAACCCGCTGATTGTGGTGAAGCTCAATAAAATGGTAAGGCTGGGTGATGCTATAATAATTCTGTCCCTTCCTGCTCTCCATAACCCCTGGAGAGAAAACTCTTCAAGAAGTCCTGCCTCTTCAACAGCCCTGCAGTATCTGGCGTGTGTTTTCTCAGCAGTACCACGGTGGAGCTGGTGAGTGTTCAGAGAACTTTGCGCTAAAAAGCTCACAGTCCTTAGCGCCGTGGGCACCATGTGGACCCCATCCTGTCCTCACAGCGAGCCGTGGGGCACCCAAGCCAGCCCCGCCAGGCATTGCAGGCCCACCATGCTCCTCCATCCCTCCCAGGCACCAGGAAGGCGCAGCCCTCGGATGCTAGACTCACAGACATGCTCTTAATTGGAAGTAGATGAGTGAACTGGAGAGAAAAGCCAATCCTTGCAGTAGGTGGCCTCCAACTGTTTTCCCCAGCAATGCTTTGGGTTGTCTCCTGCTCAGCCTTTGCTAATCCACCCACTGACGCAATGACAGCCACGCAGTGTCCCGGCTGTGCCAGCCTTCGTGCCCCAGCTGGCATGCTGTGCTCCGTACGGTTGTTCAGCCTTGCCGTCAACAGGAACACATGTTCCTGAAAAGATCTGGCCATCTGGAGGAAGCATCGTGAAATTACCTTCCACCCAGCAGCACCAGCTTAATTGCCTTTTGGGTCTCCGGGCACAGTGGTGAGAACAGATTAATCACTGTCTGGGGGTTTGAATATCGATACTCTCAGCCTGAGCTAGCAGCAGGCTGATGGACCAAGCTAAGCTTGGACCTTCCCACCAGGACAACTCAACCAGGGAGAAGAAAACAGAAAAGGAGGCAAAAATGGGTTGAGGAATCACAAGTAAGAGAGAACCTAGCAAATGCAGGTGAAAGCACCGGTGCCTCAGAGCTGTGGTCAGGGATCTTGTGGCAAGTGGCTGCTGCAATCCAGTGGCCAATTTTTGCAAGCTACATTCAATGGTTTTCCATTAAAGCTACATACAGAGGAATGTAGCTTTAATGGAAAACCTGTCTTGTTCTCAGCTGCTTGGCTGTGTGACCTCGGCTCCTTTTTCTGACTATACTTCCTCATGCAGCGGTGTCAAAGTGTTTTCACTCAATCTTTCCAGGGCTGGCCTAGCTACTGACAGATGCTAATGGCGAGGAGTTGCTGATGTCCAGATGCCAGGTTGCTGGGGATGCAGAGGTGCTGGGAGAGATCCAGGCATGAGGTAAGGATTAGAGAACCATGTACAAGCCCCATGTAGCTAAATACCTGCATATTTCTAGAAATGTTGGCAGAGGGTGGGAGCCAGGCCAGTACTGGGGAAGAACGGAGGCTTCCACCTCACAGGCTCTCAAACGCATCTGGCTTTCCCTGCACTGTGGCAAAAAGTGACAACCTTTGTGCCTCGGGGTTTTCTGTGGTGACTCAGCCCCATTCCCCATCCATTATACTCACTTTGCGAAGAAAGGGATTCTTCTTTTTCTTTCTTGCAGCAAATTCATCCTCAAGTCCAGCATGTTTCTCCCTGGTTCCCATGGCCATGGGACATACTCTTGCACCTTGCCACTCCCACCCAGGACGCGATGGTCCCAATCTGCTTGCCCTCGGGGCCCTGTCCATGGCAAAGGAGATCTACCTGGAGATGTCCCCACTGGATCCTGCTGCAGAGCTGCTCACCATGGCCCGCATGGGGCAGGACCCCCTCCAGCCTTTCCTGTGTTGATACACGCCAACTCGCAAGCAAAGCCCTTAGTACGTGCCCTGCCTCATCACTGATCACGGGAACAAAACCCACTAAAATCACCCTAAGGTGAAAAGCCAGCTCCTCCTCACATGCTGCTTTACCCCTTCTTCCAGCACAGCTCATACCAGAACTTGGGACTGTAGCTGGGGTGAAACGTCAATGACAATGCAACTGGTGCTCCTCAAAACAAAGTTTTTCCATCAGCGTTTATTAGAAGAGAAGGGTCTGGTCAATGCAAGAAGTATGGTCATCTCAGTGCAGCCTGCTCAGATGAAAGCAAGGACTGACTGAAGCTGCAGGAGTCTCCCATGTGTTGGTGGGTTTAATGGACACAGCTGAAGCAGGACAACCTCTGGAGCATGTTGCTGTGCCACCTGCCTCAGTTTCCCTACCTGTGAAATGCAAGTATTCGGTTCACCCTTCTTGGGAGGGTCATATAGATGAGATGTGTTGGTTGATCTCTTGCTATGAGAATATTTCGAGGGGTTTCTGATTTCCTCAGCCACAGTGTGAGACATGCACAACCCAAATCTGCAGGGGTGTCGCTGGCCAACCGCTCACTAATACTCTGCACCCACTAACCTCTATGAGGCTTTCACACTGCTGCTTTGTCTCCTGACCCTTCTCAATATTTGCTTTCTGTTTAGTTGCTCCCTCTTCCCTTCTCTGTGTTTATTACTCATATTTATTGTCTTCCTGTTTATTTCTTCTCTTGCATCTAACGGAGCACAGCGAAAGACTCCAGAGGTGCAGTGCTCCTTTGTGAGGGAGAGGGAGAGCAGCATGGGGGGGGTCCCACCATCCTGTCCACAGCCCTGAGGTTTCCATCAGCTCCAAATGCCAGGAGAAAAATGCATTGCTGAGGCCACAGGGGAATATTGCTTCGATGCGCTCGCAGAAAGCCGTGCCGGATCCTCGCTCCCAGCCTGGGCAGCCCAACCGGCATGGCCTCGGCAGGGTGTGCTGTGACCTGCTCCCTTTCTGGAGGTTTCACTCCCCCCGTGGTGGGGCTGAAATCTCAGCCCGTGCCGGTGGAGGAAGCCCTGGAGCTGCAGTGATTTGTTGCAACTGAGGAACAGGCCTGATATTTTTAACAGCGTCGTCGGTGATGGATGAGGCAAAGGCGCACTCGGAGGCTGCGTGTGCCTATAAAGCTATTGCCTCCTGGGGGGTGGTTTGCAGTGAAATGAGATAGATTGCTTATACTGCAATATTTTTTTTCTGGTTTTTAGGGTATAGGGGAAGGTGAAGGAGGGTTGAGCCTTAAGCTGAAAAGTCTGTTTGCAGGGAAGAAGCAGGTTGTGATTTGGAGACTGGCTTTTGCGGAGGGGATGCTGCCCCCGGGGCTTGAGTGGAAGCATTTGGATGATGCATTTCTGCAAAGCACAAGAGTGTTGCCTGGGAGAGGAAGGTGCTCCAGACCCAGGGACGTGTTTGTGATAGGGTCCAACACTGTTTCTGTGCAGCCATGGAAGTAGACCACTGGGATTAGTAAATATTATGCTGGGAAACACACACACGAGTGCTCATTTCATTGCAGAAAGGTGGGCCAGGAGGATTTTCCATGAGAGCTGCACAGAAGCCCATCCTAGGTGCTTTTGAAGGATAAACATCAAAGTTTTCCCTCCTCTCCTCCCAGAGAAGATTTGAAATAGGCCTGTGTGAGCAGGATGTCTCGCACTGGTTTTCTTCTTTTTTGGTATAATGAAAATGTTTAACACTTTCAGCAAGCTACCAGCCCTGTGTGCTACACCAGCAGCTATGCTGAAGTGTGCCAGACCGCGCACGAGGCCAATGGGGATGGGGTGGCTGGGAGAGAGCCTTCCCCCTTCGCCTGGTTCTGGCCTTTTGAGCTACAAATCCTGTGCTCACCATTCGCTGCAACAGCTCCGCAAGCATGTTTCACCAGCACAGCATGGACCGGCCCCACCATCCCTGGTGCTACATGGTGCAGCCAGGGCCGGGTCGCAGCGACCGTGCTCTCCCCCCGTCCCAAATCTGGAAGCAGCTCTGCTCCCGGGGATGCTCAGCTGGTGCACCAGGGACACGCTGTGGTGCTGTCTGCTGAGCATTTCCGTCTGCTTGTTTTTCATTAGCGGTGAGCTGATGAGTAGATGGATGGTAATTGCTCTTTACATAAAAAACTAGCTGTCCAGGTTGTGCACTCAGTAGCCCATTAGCTTGCAGCAAACATCATCAAGACCAGGGTGGAGTCCATCGCCTCAGCCCTTGGCGCAGCCTCGAGATTGAAATGTCACAGCTCGTTGACTTCAGAAAGAAGCTGCTGTCCTACCGATCAGGGTGCCCTCATCCCATCCATCACAGGAGCTGCCAAATCAGATCTCGAAGGGCAGAAGTGCTTTGTGCATGACAGTGACCACAGATTATCTACATGATTGTGCTTCCACTCTTAATTTGCCCTACGATTTGCCAAAACACCATCCTGATGCCATGGTTTTTCACTGTGGTGCAACTCCACGGGCTTCAGTGGGATGGAGCCTGAGGTCCATCAGCGCTGGGGGGGATAACCAGCTCCATCACATGGAGATGGGGCATCGCACTTGGCAGGGAGAGTTTCCCCTTGGAGGTGGCCGTGGGCTGATTGCTCCCCTGTGGCCAGCAGCCTGTGAGTGGGGACTAAGCCCCACTGAGTGACTCAAGCAAAGTTAGATTACTCTGCCATTCAAATCAGGTGGCTGAGAGCGAACCACTTCTGGAGCAAAGGCACCTGCCTGCTATGCATGCCACCACAGCTAGTTGTCTGCTGTTGAAAATGTGTCATTGAGGCCAAGGACTGCGCTGGGAGCTCAGCACTGCCTCTGCTGCAGAGAGAACAGGGAGGTGACGGTCAGCAGGAGCTTGTCCTTCTCCATTGCAGGGGTTTGCTTTGCTTTTCCAGTGTATGGTGCTCAAAAGCTTTACCAAAGCCAGGTTAATGTTTGTTTGCCACATTGCTGCAGGATAGTCTCAAGAACAAGGACCTTCAGAAAAAACAGCGGAGCCTTGTAAGAAACCTCTTTGGCCTCTTCTTCTTCTTGGCTGAACTTTCTCCAGCTTAATCCTAGGCTTGGTTGGACAGAGAGGGGGGAAAGGTGGAGGCTGGCTCTTATCTGTATAGTGCTAGAAGTCCATGGCTTTCTCCCAGCTGCCACACTTTCGCATTGCCCACACCAGTGTGAGCTGTGGTGCTCCCAGGGAAAGGGGAAGCGGCTTTTTCTGAACGTCTCCCCATATGAAACCTGGCTGTCCATCCTCAGGGCTGGGCCTCTGGAAAGCTGAATTTTCCTTACCTTTGGTGGCTGGGAAAAACGGAGAACTAGCATTTCATTTAAATATATATTTCTGTACCTTTTTTTTTTTTTAAATAAGTGTTTTTGAAGTTTCATTGAAGATGTTGTCACTGGAATCATTATATTTCTATAGAGATTATAATGACTCCTTTTGAAGAGTTAGTCTCAGTCAGTCAGTGCTTAATTCACATATCAATGACTCCATAAACCCTAAATCCACAAATCTGCTGAAACTGCTCTAATCTATTGTGCCAATGAATGCCTGCAGGGGCTCATCGATGTGGAGATAATTCGCTTAACGAGCCGCTGCCGTGAGGGTGTGTGGTCTGCGATGGCAAAGGGGCCTCGTCCCGTCTGTGAGAGGCAGCCGAAGGTTTTATAACCCAGCCACGCTCAGGGCGAGCGTCATTCTGTTTGGTTGATTTGCCCCAAACTATTTCACGTGCAATCCATCAGTCTGACCCTCACGGTCTTTCCCGTCATTTGCGGCAAGTAGTGCATTGTTTCTATGCGGTGACGGTGGGGTGGTCGGACCTTTCTGGTGCGTCTGCATGCAGCTGGTCCAGAGATCGTGATGCCGCTTTGTTCAGAGCGAACTGGTTAAGCCATAGCCGGTTATTAAGCCGCTGAAGGCAGTACCTCCTAACCAGTTATTAGAGCTTTTGCAACCCCTTGCTGCTGCTGCAAAACACCGGGCGCCTCTTCTGGCTGACTGGAGTCCGTTTAATGAGGCTATTGTAAACCAGTCCTAGGAGTTTGTCCTTTATTTTATTAAATGCGTAATCCCTACGGAAAACTGGAGAGCAGTAGAAGATGGTGCCAGAACGCCCCGGAGCAGCAGGAGGGCGGGCAGCTGTCGAGGAGGTC
>NW_009649864.1:3814108-3881546 GCF_000708025.1 Charadrius vociferus | reverse complement strand
TGTCACACGTGCACTCGAGTGACTCGGGTGTATAATTTGAGTTTCACTGAAGCACTCAGCCCCGAGAGCCGTCTGTCAGTCTTGTTTGTCTGCAGCCTTTTCCAAACAGACCAGCTCACTGGCATTTTTTCCTTTTCCAGTCCGAGGGGATTTATACAGCCGTGTTTTGAAACCTCTCAATGTGCGGGGCTATAATGGAGCCCTAACTGCAGCAGCAGAACAGGTGCTGCTGGTAAAACCGCCGTTTTCTTTTTTTTTTGGTGGAGTTTAATTTGATTTAAAGTGGTGACAGGGACACAATGAATTGCTCACCCGCGCTGGTAGATTTTGCCCCTCCTCCTGTGTCTCTTACAGAAATGGGTGCAAAAGCAGCATAAGGCAGCACTCACGCCTGCCGGAGCCACCACGGCCCCACCGAGCCCCGATTGCAGGGGCACGGGTGAAGTCTGCTCCTGGGGTACAGGCATCCCAGTGGGAACTGGCTGTTTGGGGCCATGGGCCATTCTGCTGCAAAACAGGGGCCGGCTGATCAGGGAGAGCCTGACCGCTCATGTTGCACTCCCCAGCCACCCTCCATGGCCACCCTTCGCCCACGGGCTCCCATGTGTCTCCTCCGGCTGGGTGGCAGCAGCCTGGTTCCTCCAGCATCCCTCCATCAGCAAATGCTCTGCACACCGCTGGGCTGTCCTCTGCCTCCGCATCCCCGTTCCTGCCTTCTTCCAGCAAGTCGGGAGCCGGCGCAGTGCAGCGGCACCGATTTCCCCTGCTGATGCACACCGCAAGTGTTTCGGGGCTGTCGCACAAAATCGAGTGCACACCCCAATGGGTGATATTTGCATGTGCCGTGTGGCCCTTTTGAGAAAGCCTATATCTCCCCAGGGAAAAAAAGAAAAAAAAAAAAAAAAAAGAGGAGGCAAATGAAGCAGATGTAATTCTGCAGCACAGGGCTGGCTGTGCGTGTGTTAGCGGGGAGCTGTGTTTTATCTGGGGTGAAACAAGGAGAAGCTGCCTGGCAGAGTGCTCCCCTTCGCCGCGGGATTTGTGCTGCTGGGGGGGGCAGAGCTGCCACTGGGGTGCGTGGGTGTCCCGGGCTCCCAAGGTGCTCTTGCGAAAGAGCAAAACCAGAAAGTAAAAGATCTGCTTAATTGCCTCTATCTGCTCCAGCATCAAAAATCTGCTCCAGCGTTGGACCTGGGGAGACACAACTGACTTTCTTCTAACTTGGGAAACAAAGATTTCAGATTTATTAAGTATCTATCCATGTGCCACTACATCACCCCAACGCGTGCTGTAATTTTAACCTGTCTGCATGTGCTTGCATAGATAGACAGGTGTGTTCGACACGTGCACATGTGTAGGGGACACCAAAGGACCACACGCTATCACGTTTCCCTTCATATGAACATTTCCAATGCACATTTCACCCTCCTGTAATGTTTCTCCCTGCTTCCTTCCTTCTGCAATGCTCTCGTGCTGTCAGGGTGAGGAGGATTAAAGCACAAAATTATTTTTGTTTTACTCTCTGAATCACGTTGGTGAGAAATCTTCTACCTCTGGGTCTGAAAGTCAGTCTCTCTCTGCCCAGCAAATCTTGCAGGAATAGGAGGAAATCATGGTAACAGGCTTAAGACCCAGCTTTTCTCTGTGTCCTGCTGGAAGGGGATGAAATCCAGTGCTTGCAGAGGCAGGAGAGGGCAGGGTGGAGGTCTCCAAGGGCCACATTCCTCAGGGTCCCTATGTCCTGCCAGTCCAGACCCTACTGCTGTCCTGGTCCTCTCATGACTGCCAAGAACAAAGCCCAGCAGCTTGTCTAGGACCACTTTGTACCCCTCTCTGCCAAGATAGGTCCAAGTGTCACGGCAGTGACTCCATCCCTGAGCCCACAGAAAACTCCTCCGAGCGATGTCTGTGTGGTTTGTGCAGCACCAAACACGCCGCGATGTGGCTGAGGTTGAGCAACCTGCGTCAGTCTGCATTACTTCCTAGCTGGGTAAACCACCTTCTTTTTCACCAACAGATGTGGTTTAATTTGACCTGACGCGATTGACACAGTTTTGAGGACACGACATGCCCTACAAGTTGCAGCATAGCCTTGGTATGCAGAGAACTCTGGTTCACATCCCTCCTAGGACTGAGCCAAACTCGTCTCTGTAGAGCTGAGGACGTGCTGGAAAGCCTGGCATTGGCTGGAAAGCTGGAAGATGGATGAAGCTCTCCGTGCTGTGGATGTGCAGCCATCTTCAGCTGTGCCGCTGTGGAGCTGGGCTCTCCGGGGAGCGTGGCTCCCTCCGCCTGGGACCTGTGTCCTGCTGCCAGCCCCTTTGTTTGCGGCGAGGTCCGTGCTCCTGCTGAGCACGTCGCTGTGGGTGCAGCACCCAAATCAGCCGCAGGGACAGGGTTCCCACCTGGGAGCCTGGCACCCTCACTGCTTCTCGATGCTGCTGGTGCCGGATGAGCTTCCCACTGCCACTGCAGGAAAGAAATAATAATAATAAAAAAACAATTATGAAGTCAGCAGATGGGAGCGAGCTGAGCTTTCTGCCTGTTTCTATGGAGCTTCACGGGAGGCATGAGCTCCTGGTGGCTGTCAGCACCGTCCCTTCCCTGAGGGAGACTTTTTCCCTTGTCCCTGCAGGGAAGCAGCAGCCCCCACCTCTGCAGCTGGCCACTTCCAACCTGCGTCCCACGCGCTGAGCGGTGCTGCAGAGCCCTGCCACGGCCGTGCGGATAGACACCCTGGAGCTGGGCAATCTCTGAGGGAGCAGCAGTACAGATGGCAGGCTGGTGCCATGCCATGGGACATCCCTCTTGCCTGGTTTCCCAGGCCAGCAGCCACACCAAGCAATTTGTGGGGAGTGAAATCCATTCATGAAGCAAACTAATTTGAAAATTTTCAGGTTTTTGTTTTGTCATTTTTGTTGTTGTTGTTGTTTGTTTGTTTTTTAAAAGGTTTTACATGAAACCTTGTCTGACCTTTCCTGCCCTTCTCCCTGGTTTGCCTTCAGCTAACCGTTGGTAGAAGTGGGTGGCAAGAGGTGGCAGGTGATGCTTGATGTCCTCTTTGGTGTTCCCGGTCATGCAAGTGTACGTTGGTGAGCCAGACCCTCACCTAGATACACACAAGGTTGCCCAGCCAGAGGTGGCTGCCCAGACTCGCTCCAGGGACTGCTCTGTCACTGGTGCAATGCAGAGCAGACTCCAAAAGGAATACCAGCACCTTCCTCCTGGGGCAGTGCCTGGCAGGTGGGAACTCAGCCCTACCAGGGGTTTTGCATCTCCACAGCCTGGCTGAGCACCCCCAACTACTGTCCCAAACCTTCTCCCACTGCACTGGCAACTTCACCAAACCCAGTCCTAAAATGCTACTGGTTTTCTGCAGCTGAAGCTATTTGGAGAACTCAGCCCCAACCTGTGAAGAGCTGCCGGGTGGTGAGGATCACCTTGTCGCAGGTTGCTGCTCTCTGAAAATACCTCATGTGCACCTGCACAGACAGAGATGACATTCTCACTCCGAATTCCTTGTTTTACCCTTCTGCAGTGTTAGGTGTTTTCAGGAGCCCATAGATGCTGGAACCATGCAGCTCTGGTCTGCGTCAGGCTTCAGATCTCTCATGCAGGAATTTGGATTTTAGGCTATTTCTAGCAATTCCCTGGAAGAGTCAGCAGAGATGTGTTTGAATTAACAAAACTCCAAGGGCATTCCTCCAGTTTTCCACATTCTTCGTTTTCTAATCAGCCATTTGAGACACCATTTCTTGGAAGGGGAGCATGAGGATGAGTAAAGATGACACTGAGGGGGAAAGGTGTATAAATCCTTCCTCTCTATGATTGCAAAATAGCAATGGGACTGATAAATCACATTTTAAATCCAAACACAAATGTCTTCCCCAGCCTGCTGAAAAATCAAAGGATAAACAATGAAACAAAATTTGTATTGCTTCTGTGGCTATCATACATTTTGTCTCCCGCATTTTAATTTTCTCTCTGGCTTCATCTGCTAAACTGACGTTGAAAAATATTTAGCCTCGTGGTGATTATCTTTGTGCCACATCGCAGAGGAATGTCAGTCATCTCCTCTTCTTTGACCTATTAAACACTTCTTTCTAATATATTATTGAATTTTATCAGACTGAAAGAATATAATCAACAAGGCTTTTCAATTTTCCCTATTAAACTTCTCTAGGTTTTTGTTGTTTTATTTCAACATCATATTCTGAAATGCAATTCGCCCTCTGCTCAAGCTGTGATTGTGGGCTCTGAGTTACTCACTGCAAGTGCAGTTCGGTTTCAGATTTACTACACACTGCATCCCATTGTACAACCCACCATGCTACAACAATGCGCTGAGATGAAAATGACCCCCCCTCCCCCAAGCCGTGATTCAAGTCATTATGTGCAAGGCAGTAATTGCACTGGTGTAATTTCTCAAACCACAGCCTCCAATCTCTCCATCCCTTCAGCAGCACTGATAAGTGGGGATAGTCCTCATTCCTGTGAGCAACCTCTCCAAAGTCTAAGGATTGCTTCTGCTTGAGTTTCATACTTCTAAAACATTTTTTATATCTGGGGAGGAGCAGGTGGTGTGAAGTTGGTGTGGATTTATCTCACGCCCACCAGCTTCAGTAGGAGCAGAGCTGACAGCCACTGGGCACTTTTGGGAAGTCCCCTTATGCATCACTATGTCAGGCTTTCATGTGTTGCAGGGGCAGTGGTAACAGGAAAAGTCAAACAAATGTGCGAAACCTGCCCACGAGAAAACAAGCACCAACATACATTGCACAATATTAGAACTGCAGTAATTATTCATATTTACTTGCTGCGTTGTCTGTGAAAAACCAAGGAGCACCTCTGGATGGCCTGTCTTCACTGTGCTTGACCATGTTTGAATACAATGGTCAATGGCCAAGATCGTTAAATAAGATAAAAAGCAGGACTTGGCCTTGGATGTTGACCAGGACAAATAAGTGCATCCTGTTTGGTGACGGCCGCAGCCAGCTGCTGAGTCACAACCCATATCACATCCTTGAACTTAAATGACCAGGGCTGTGAACAGATAAGCAGAGTAAAGTGATGCAAGGTAAGTTGTGAAAGAACCTTTGCTTGGTACAAAGGTCTGTGCCCAATTTTTTTGGTTCACAAGAAGATCTTAAAGACAATAGAGTGTGAAACTAGTGCAAGTATCTGTGCTTTTCCTTCTTAGCGGGTAGAGCTGGCTCTTAGGTGGTGAAGATAAACCCTGGATTCAAGTGTCTTCGTGTAACAAGGGATGTAAGATCTGGACCAAGATCTGAAAGTGGTGGCTGGTGTCCCCCTGCCCATGTCTGCTGTGGGAACAGCAAGCGGCGGGACCTCCTCGCCCCACCGTGGTGAGCAGCTCAGGGACCTCCGCCCTTCCCACCTCCCCCCTGCCGCCGCACAGCCTCTGCCAGCCATCCTCTCCCCATCGTTGCTGCGTGTCTTCCAAACAAACGGCAATGTTGACAAAACCAACCGTCGGTGTATGGGCACAAGTGGCTCCCGCGCTGATCCAGCTGAGCGCAGCGCCAAGGACTGCCGGCTGTGCCAGGAGGCAGTGCCAGGAGTGGCTGCATTTGACTGAATCCACCTTTTTTTCTGTAGACACTCAAGAGTCTTCTTGTTCCTCCACAAACCAATGCTACGCACGTGCCCAAAGAGGTGAAGGAAGCTGGTGGTCGCATTCTACCCCCCATCTCTTCCCCGCAGCCCCTCTTTTTTCTTATGTTGTGGATCCATCAGAAAAATCCATCACTGGATTTCCCCCGGGAGAGGCTGCAGCACCCGTGTTTCTTGGAGCCGGGTGGCTTTTAGTCCCAAGGCAGAAAGCAAAGTGCACTAAATTTAGGCAGGCTTTTGGCTCTGCCTCCAGCAAGGTTGGGCACAGCAGCTGTGGCAGGCAAAGGCTTTCCTCATGTTCGTGCTGAACTGGTCCCTAATGGAAATTGTTACTGGTATGGACAGCTAATTCCCGGCCTCCCAGCATAATGTTGGTGGCACCCACATCTGCTCCCCCGGGGGGCCCATGCTCTGCAAGGGGGCCTTAGAGGTGATGGAGAGCAGAAGGGGCAGCACCGAGTCAGGGAAGAGACAGAAATAGAATATATTTTGAAAAGGAAAACAAGTAAAGACACCAGAGAAAAAAATGAAAGTAACTGGCAGAAATAAAAATCTTTCCAGTAGAGGAAAAGAAGACAGATGGGAAGGCAGGAGAGAAACAGTGAACAAAGAAAGAAGTGCAGAGAAGTCAAGGAGAGGTTGGGGGAAGGCTGTGCAATCATTTGGCACCAGCGCCTTGCATTAGTTCCCTGAAAACTGTGCAAAGCGGGGGCAGAGAGCTGCGGATTACTGAAGTGTAGCACCACAATATCGTGGGCTGGCCACTAAATTACCATTCAGAGAGTCTCTTGGCTTTGCCCTGCTGCTGCCACGAGAAGGAGAGGGATGTATGCTGAAAAACAGATCTATGGGGAAGAGGGTTGAGACTAGAAATTCCATTATATTCTTGGCACTTTGACATTTTTCCTCCCCTTTTGTGAAATCTCAAGGGAGCGCTGCCTACTCTTGCAATAATAATAATAAAAAAAAAAAGGTAGCATATGAGTTGGCATGGTAACTTCATCTACTAAGTAACTAACACGTAGGATTTGCTTCTTGATCTAGAATAATAATGTCAACAGCCCCCAGGAAGATGCTTTCTTATGACTGACTGCCTATAGCTGACTGGATTTCATGCTTCGCTCGCGCTTGGTGGCCTCGGTGAGGCACGCCGTTGCGCAGTGACAGACCTGGGCTACTCTGACACTAGGGCACACATTTGCTGGCTTCCTCCCCTACACCCTTCAGGCCAGCATCGGTTGACCTTGTCCAGGCACTGGTTTGCATTCAGTTACTGTTATTCTTTGATTTTTCTGAAAGGTCTTTAGAACCGAGAAGGTCTGAGAACTGAGCAAACTGGTTCAAATGCGCCCACGCCGGGAGCATCATGCTGCTGCCCAGCGTGGCCAGTAGCCCCAGTGACTCCTGCTCCTCAGCCCTTCCCTGCTCACAGGAGTTGGCCAGGGGGCTCCGCTGCTCGTGCTGAGCCTCCCTGGGCAGGACAGAGCAGCTCAGAGCGGTACCGGCCAAGCGATGCTCCCATTCGTGCTTCCAAATGGGGTACGCGCACTGCTACCTTGGAGAGCCCAGGTGGGGAGAGCTGAGTGTTTAGGAAGCAGGGGCAACACAGGGGACAGAAGAAATGGAAACTACTTCTTGTTAGCATTTTCAAGACATGAAGGGAAAAAAAAGCAGCCTGATACTGTGTTTTGCCCACATTTATGGCTGAGGATTAGCTGTACGGTTGGACTCCACACATCTGTACCCGCTCTGCTCCTCCGCCCGGGACTGGTACTCCAAGAGAAACAAGTACAAAACGCGCTGTGCAAACAAACAAGGATGCCTGTGAGGGGGGGAACGGCGGGCTCCCAGCCCAAAAAGGAATTGTTCCTTTCCTAGTTCTATTTTTATGTCCCTGCAGATGGGTCTCCTTCTGGGGCTGGTGAGGGGCCTGTCACCATCCTGGTCCAGGAGCTGGCAAGGTGCCGCTGTCCTCATGGAGGACCAGAGAGGGAAGGAAAGGGACAAGGGATCATCCAGAGAAAACTTTGCTTTCTGTGGCATGGCTGCTCCTGGGAGCTGGCTTCTCTTCTCACTTCTTGTTTTAGATTCCTGCATCCCTCAGCCCTTCCTTTACACGGGTCCCACGTAGTTTATTTTGGTCCCAATAAACAGACACTGTCATACTGGTGTAAAGACGATTTGGATCAGTGTGGCTTGTTTTAAAAGAGCACAAATCTGGCAATACCGGATCTGGCCATAGGTCCATCTAGCCCACCACCCTGTCTCTGAAAGCCATCATAAACTGGTGCATGGAGAAAAGTAAGAAGAAAACAGATGCATCATATACTCCTTCAACCATTTTCGGCTCAGGGGCTTCCTGGGCTAAACATGGTTTGCAGCAAGCACGTAGCAACACTCTGCAGGTTCCTTTTCCAGGAACTTCTCCAGCTTCCTCTTGAATGCATGCAAACTTTTAGCATCCAAAACGTCATGCAGCAAGGAGTCCCACACGGCCACCCGCTCTCTGAAGAACCACTTTCTTTCGCTTGTTTTGCAGCCAGGTTTCACTTTGAAGCAGACTTCGCTTTCTGTCCCTAATTCCAGTACGGGAAGAGACAGAGAATGTTTCCTTCAATGTACAGGAGAAAACTATTTCAAAAGACACCTTCTAATTACTGTGTGGCCTGAAAAGTGAGTTATACTGATTTAGCGACACTGATTTTAATTCAGTGCAGCTAAGCAGTGCCGAACAGATAACGTACCAGCCCTGTGTGGTCTCCACAGCCTCTGCAGCTCCATCCTTGTTTGATGAATTAACCCAACTGCAAAACAGACAGCTGCAGCGTACCCAAACCCTTTCTGGGCCAGAGTTTGTCCAGTTCTTCTGACACATCAGCTGCTATAATAAAAGATGTATCTTCCCTCTTACTTCCCTTCACTTCTTACCTCTCTGGCAGCCTTAGACTGCCACTACCTTTGCGAAGCTGCACCTCGCTGACGCTGTGCTGGCTTTGCAATCCCAAAGAGGGCACAGCGAATGCAGAGATACCTGAGCGAGTTTTAAATGAGCAAACTCTGTTCCTGCTGGTAGTGGCCTGCAGCTAATCCCACCCGGCTCCAGTAGCCTTGACCCACCGCGTTTCTGCTTGCCCCAGCATCCAGTGGACCTGGGTCAGAGAACTGCTGCCCCAAGCCTGCCTCGGGGGATGCCAAAGATGCTCTGTCCTTTCGGGACTGGGCTGGGTCCAGCAGGTCCTGGTCCACGTACTGGGGGCTGCTGGGGGGCAATTCAGCCTCAGCCTCCTGTTGGGGAAGGGGGCTTCATCCCTGAGGGCACGCGGTGCGTTTCCAAACACGGGCCCTCGCCTCCCCACAGGCATCTTTTAACTGTGAGGGGTGTCTGGTTTTAAGGATTTTCCTATCGCAGAAAGCTATTTAAAACGGCTGAGTGATAACCTCCTCAAAGGAAGATTTATAAATGTTTGCATCCAGTTCCCAGTGGCACAATAAAAATATATTGTACTTTAGGTAACTGCTTTGCCTAGGGGAGTCCCAATAAAATCAATGATCCGTTTTTTTTTTTTCTTTAAGTGAGCAAGAAGCTCTAAAGCCCTTTATTTCCTTCACTGATCAGTGACTCAGAAATATTCTTCAGTGCAAATCTCTTCCCCATAGAGCTCCCTTTATCTTTTCTGTCTGCTGGAGAAACAAGCTATCAAAAGTCAAAAGCAGTTACTGCACAAACTTTTTTCTTGCTTTATCTAGTCTCTAAAGAAAGTCTGAGGTAGCAGGGTTTTCTGAGAGTTGCTTCAGAGTTTCCAGATGAGCTTTGTAAATGCAGGGAGATCAGGCTCCATTTGCAGCCTTGCGTGGGTTTCAGACCCTCCAGCGCTTGACTCCTCGCTGGAGGTGTCTGTAAGGTGCTCCTGTCTCGTGGTCCCCCACCATTGCCCCACCGAGGAGCGGTCACACACGCAGAGCGGGAGCAAGGGTCTGGCAGCATCAGCGTGGGAAGCGGTGAGCAGAAGCAGAGGGTGGCCTCGAGGTGCTGCCTGCGGATCGGGCAATGGCGTGGGTTTGGTCTCCCCGAGAAAGATGTGGGCTTGAAAAGGAGAGATGGAGAGCGTGCTTTATGTTCCTTTTGTGAGGATCACATAGTGATGCAAGGGAAAAAATCGTGACTCCTGCACGTCATGGTGCCTCCTCCCGCCACTTGCGAGCACTCATCGGTGCTCCCGGCTTCGGTGCCGGGGCTCAGTGTGTCACTGCAGCACCCTCCGCATGGTGACTCAAAGTGATGACGAGGGAAGCAAACAAAAGGCAGCTCAATTCTCTGTTTGGTGATATTTTTTTTCCCCTCACAGAGGGCAGGGAAGAGGCCATAGGCAACCTGGCTTTGCCCAAAGCCCTGCTGTTGCTGAGGGAGGGGGTGAGGGGGGTGTCACACCTTGGGATGGAGATGGG
Organism: Charadrius vociferus; assembly: GCF_000708025.1. Classification (NCBI taxonomy): domain Eukaryota; kingdom Metazoa; phylum Chordata; class Aves; order Charadriiformes; family Charadriidae; genus Charadrius; species Charadrius vociferus. Next base: position 3,871,466 of record NW_009649864.1, on the reverse strand, counting down.
TTGCTGATGTGATGTGCTGGCAGAGACTTCTGCTCTGCAGGTAACCTGTGAAACAGCCCTGCTGAGAGACTTCACACCTCATTTTGTCCCAGCAAGAAATTGTTATTCTCTTTGCATGGGGCACCTGCAAAACACCACAGTGTAACCCACAGCAGGCAGCAAAGGGCCCCATTGAAAAGAAGTCATTAAAGCCACATTATTTTTGGAAGGTGAGAAGTGATACAGAGCAGGTGAAATCCCTTCACAGCTTTTTTTTTGTGTCACTGAGAGCTCCTTAGGGTTATTTATTAAATTGATGTTAATGATACGTAAATATTGCTGATCAGCTGATGATTTCCAGCTGAAGCATGTGAGCTCACAGAACTCCTCAAGTAGGGTCAGTGCTGGGACTGCTGTTTTCTCCACAGCTGTGTGCAGTATTGCTAAAGCAACCCAACTAAGAGGCATCTTGGAGGCCTTGGATTTGTGCTTAGGGATAGCGTTAGGGTGAGGAGAGCTGCGATGCTGCCTGTTCCCTGGTGGGTGATGCTCCTCTGACCCTCTGGAGGGGCAGGGGAAGCCGGAGGGAAGGAGGGCTGAAGCTGAATGTGGGTGAGTATGAGTGCACAAAGCTGCTAAAAACTCCTGTGTGAGAGGGCAGCTGGGGTGAGAAAATGACTCTAGCCTGAGCTGGGGTTGGGTCTGCATGTTGTTGCGCTGGTGCAGTGCTCCATCAGGACCCTCTCGGGCACGGGAGGCATCTTCCCTGTGGTACCCTCAAGTTGTTAAGCAAGACCACTGGCAGCTTGCTTTTATTGCTTAATCTGCTGAGTTTTTGAGAATTTATGGTGTTTGCACCCCTTGGGGTTGGCACTACTGGACCTGAAGTGCTTTAGAGCTGGTGGGGCCTGAGCTGCTTCCCCTAATTGTCAGGTTGCTGTAGATGTGCTTGTGTGGAAAGATAGCAGCTGTGAAGAGTGCCTTTGCTGCCTCTCTTGTGGGTCTGCTAGGTCCTTCATGTCAGACCATGTAAAGAGGCCCCAACCTTCCTCAACTGGGCTTTGAGGTCTGCCTTCAAGCATCTTTTGCTCTAGAGTCTCAGACAATTATTTCCCTCTCTACCATGTACCCGTAAAAGGGAGAGCAGAGATGTGATCACAGTAGGTTTCCGACTCTGCACTGTGGCTAGGAAGAAGCCTCACATCAAGTGCTCTATGTGCTTATTTTAAAAGAAGGTCTTATCCCTCGGGGAAAAAACAAAACAACAACACAACAACTTATTTTTTTGTGCTGGAGCCATTTTGATTTATGTGCTGTTCAGGCCACTGCAGCAGATGGGTGGCACTAACTGTTCATTGATCAGCTCTGGGACCATTTGCAGAGAAATGAGACCTTCTATTTTGCTTTGTGTGAGGGGCACGAGGATGCTGAAATGTCATGTTGTGGACATTTTGGTGCCTGTGCATCCCCGTGAAAATGAAATTATCCTGGAATTTTGCTTGCTGCTGTCTATACACTTAGGTTTGAGTTTATTTCAGAGTAACTTCTTCCTCTCTTGTTCAAGCCAATGTTTTGCCAGAGATGCTCAAAATGTTCTGTGAATGAGCCCAAGGAACAGATTTCCTGGCTGGTGGAAACTGGCAACATTCCTCCAAAGTCAGGCGATATTAAGAGACAATAATTTTGGATTGCTATTAAAAAGCTTACAAGTCTGTAAACTATTACATGAAGTTGTCTAGCAATGTTGCCTTGTGAAGTTCTATAAGCCTACAACAGAAAACGTTTTAAAACTTGGCTCTCTTTGCTTTCCTAAGGGTAATGCTATACCATGAGATGCAAGTCAAAGTAACATCAATGCACCAATTCAAAGGCAAGAAGGTGGCTTTTCAAGACTACATTTAGTGCATTTTTTTTAAATAAAATTAGGCCTTTTGGTCAGCTGCATGAACAGCTGAGACCCTTTTTACTACAGTATCACTAATGCTGAGTGTCATGAGATGGGACACAGGCCTGGGGTATCTGAAAGCCCAAAAGCTATAATAATGAGGTTGTAGCAAGCCAGAAAGATCAGCAAGTGTGTCCGGGCCTTGCTCATACTGCAGGGACCATGGCACTTGAGATCAGTTTGGTTCTGGTGCTCCTAGTAAGCCCCAATCCAACCTCTGGTCAGTGTGATGCACATCTCACCTGCCAGGTGTGAGAAGCAGAGCTGGTCCCTGCCAGACAGCCCCGTAACGGACAAATGCTTCTAATTTTCTCAAACTGTTCCTTTGTAAAATCACTGCTGCAGTTGTTTTTGTATTGCAGAAATCACACCAGGCTGGTTTTCATTCGGGGTTTGCCGCTAAGAGAGTTTGTTTAGAGACCCTGTTGCCCAGCTTTTGTAGGAAATACCCAAGACAATTCTTCTCTCCTGTGCTGTTTGTACAGCTGTGGGTAGATTTATGCACTGTAAGATCTCAGCAGTTTCATTATGTCTGGCCATTTTATTCTGAACATCTGCTGCAGGCATTCACAATAAAAGCTATTTAACTGCTGTTGGCTGGATTCACCTATCTCCTAAGACTCTGACCTATGCTTAGTGCACTATTGCTAATGAGCTGTAGATTTGGTGCTGAGGGTGCTGGAATTCCACTGCTGATCCTGCAAAAAGCATGCTAGCCACTGCGGCTGAAGCCACCAGATTTAGAAAAACTGCTGCCTAGGTAAGTAAATGCATCAGAAATTCTCAAGAATCCTGTTTCTAGGAGATGGTATGAGGACACGCTGGCTTCTTTCCCTCTGAATTTAAGATTCATTTGCTGCTAGCTGGTTCAAACTAGGCTGTGTGCTGTTGCATCCTGTGTATCACTCAGGAGATAAATGTTGTTAGATAAGCCCAGATCGTCGACCATGCTGTCCAAACCCGGACTGTAGTTGCCATGAAAAAGGCCAGTTCCTTCAAAGAAGTGAGTATCAGTTCAAGCTCAGGGAAGGAGAAACATTTGATTTAGTTACTCAGTGGCAGCACTGAGAATTTCTTAGCTCATGAATGGAGATCACATTTTGTGTCTGGATGATTCCTCTAGATTTAGGTAATTAAAGATTTCTAGCAGACTACAGATCTTCATCCTGAAAGAGAGAAATGGGGGGAATGTAAGAGAGGACTATGAAATTGTAAGAGGCCTGAGTTGAATGTGGGATGATCATACCCTTTTTCTGTCAGTACAAGAATTGAAGATCATCAAGTATAATTAGCAGGAGGTTGGCTCAAAATGTAAAAGAGGTTAATTTTTTCCACACCATACAGTTCGGTTGTGAATTGCGTTGTCAGGGGATGCTGTAGATCACAATTTTATGAGGATTCACAAAGTGAGTAGGTAGTCAAGGAAAATTAAAATCCACTGAAGGCAATTAAATATAATGATGGTCTCCTGGCTTCATAAGACCTTAAGTCACAGATATTTGAGGTGGGGAATGAGCGAAGTACACGGAGGTGGGGGGAAATCACTGTATACATGCTCCATACCTGTGTACTTTCCCTAAATATCTCTTGTTGGATGCTGTTGGAGCCACGATGTAGGGCTGAATGGACCTTCCCTGTGACCCAGTGTGACTGCTCTGGTGTTGGAGAATATCTGCTATGGAAAGTCTCTGTCTACTCTGTCAAAGGCTTTCTGAAAGCCAATATAATATGGACACATGATAGCTGCTATTCTTCCATTTGTTTAAATAATGTGGAAAATATGGTCAATGCAAGAATAGGACAGAACCCAAGTTGCACTGGAAGCCTGTTCTTGACAGTGTTGTGGGCTCTGCGTAGTGCTGTTATGCAAAAAGAATTGCCTTGGAACAGGCAACAGCATGTTTCCATCCTGATTGTTACAGTAGTTTAAATCTGCTGAGGAAATTTTTAACATCTTTTTTTCCCATCCTTAGGGGTAGATTCCTTTCCCAGGCTCAGCTGAGGAGATGGGGCTTTGTTTTGAAGGTTTCTTTACAGAGCTGCTAGAAGAAAATGGCAGGAATTTTATCCTGGAGTGTTGCTCTGTGAGTCTTTACTTTGTTGGCCATCACTTTGAAATCCTCTAAGGTGATATTTGCTTGTGATTAATATCAAATTCTGCCTTTATGCTGATAAAGATGAATTTTGTTTCAAGTAATATTTATTCAACATAATGAATAAAAAGGTCTACATAATGGTTTGGGGTTTGTTGGTGTTTTTTTTTTTTTTTTTTCTTCATAGCTAGACAGAATATTTCCGTGTCAGTTTTGACTGATCACTCCAGTATGGTTTGGGGGGTTTTTTTGGTTTTGTTTTTTTTTTTTTTCCTTCATAGCTAGACAGAATATTTCTGTGTCAGTTTTGACTGAGTCACTCCAGTTGCAACTGGTTCACTTGTAGGTGCCTGAGGTTTGGAAGGAATCTCACATACCCTTTTTGTGCTTGCCACCTCACGCTCCTCAGCAAACTTGTCAATAATGTTTAGCTCTTTTCTCTAGCTGATCTTTTGCAGGATCAGTGTGGAACATATTTTTCATCCTATCTATTAATATTGAGGGTACTCAGAGCAGCCTGTTTATTTTCATGAGGACTTCTCATGTTTTTTAACATAATTTTTACCTTTTACCTCCTATCCTCAGGAAATCACAAAACTCTGCAATATTCACGTGTGTGTCTGGCACACATTTCTGAGAACTGGATTTCATGTGGATAAGTTCTTTGAGGGCTGAAGGTCAAGTCTCTTGTATGTGTTAGAAGTTTTGTTTGTTTGCTTATTATAAAATTACTTTGGTGGGGAGAAGCATTTGGGTTCCTGGCAATACTGTTCAAAACTGCCTGGTATGCTCACAAAAACTATAATTACAAGGAACTTTACATGGTAATACATGCTTCACTTCTAATTTTTCTTGGGGAGAAAAGTTAGAAGTTGCCAGTGATTTGATGTCAGAGTTCCTGTCTTTATTTCCAATGTATGAAACAGTTCCATGTGGCTCATTGATGCTACTTATTTCATCTTTATCTATCTTTACTTGCACAGTCACCTTGGCTGTGAAAGATTTGATATTATAATCTTGCTGTAACAAAGTCTGACATGATAGCACTTGTCTCCATCTTCTTCACTGCACCCTTCTTGTTTAGGGGTAGTGCTGGAGGATTTTTAACAGCATAATCCATGTCAAGAGTCTTGCACCTATTGCTGATCTTTTTTTGCACGGTGTTGCTCAGAGGCAGGGCAGTGTCCCCTCTTCCTCCAGCTAGGGTCCCTCAGAACTTCATCACTTCCTTGGTCTTCGGTTTGATGCAGCCTACTCCTGGCTGTCTGCAATCACTCATGCTGAGCAGATCACTGCACTCTCCGTCTTGCCTATGACTCGAGCTGATTTTCCAGCTGGCATCTCTGTAGGTACATTCTGGAAACCTATCTATAATAAGTCTATTGCTTCAGGCTTGCTTTTTGAGGTCCTGAATTCTGGCCAAGACAGCTTGGTTAGGACCACTAACTGGTCCAAGGCTCATAAATAGCCATCAGCATGCTCTTTCCTCCACCTGAGAAATATCTTCTGAGTTGTCAGCCTTGTCCTCCACCTAGAGGCTCCAATCCTCACCTCCACTTCTAGACCTGAGAAACCAGTTTTGCCTGGCCTGTATGCTTGTATCTCCTAGACCCCCATCACTGACAAGGTCAGAAATCCCCCTGGTCCTGTGCACTGGGAGTAGGAGGTGGGTGAGGCAACTTGCACTTCCATTAAGTAAAGCCCAAGTCCCATGTGCTCCGTTCTCTTACGCTTGGTGTAAAAGGAAGAAGTAGCAAAGAATGTACACAGCTAAGGAGAAATGGGCACTCAGTCAACTTCTTTGTTGTGTGAGGATGGTACAAAAATTGTTTTGTTTCTTGTTTTTACATTAGCAATTCAGGTCTTGTCTACCCTGTTTGTTTTTTCTTCGATGGAGAACTAATAGTATTATGACAGTGCAAGTAAAAGCTGACGAATTTTGAGTAGAATTGCTTTTCCTACAAAATGTTTTAAGCAGTCTGTATTTAGCTAACATTTCTCTAACTCCACTCCTAACCAACAGTTGGAAGAGAAAATCTTTGCAGTTCAACACCTCCTCCTCTCCCCCTTTCACTAGAAGCTGCAAAACCTCCCACTCCACTTCTCTAGATCTTCCGAGGAGACCTCTGCCAAAACACAACTTGATGTTTGATTATTTTTTTTTAAGTAAGAAAAAGCAGAAAACAAAACACTTCCAGCCTCTCATACACAAAGAATCAGAACAGGGCATGAGTCCAATTTGTTTCCCTTCCCATATTTCCTGAACATGTACTCTCGCAGAGGCAACCAAGGCACTCTGCTGCATGCTCTACCCACCAGCCTTGCTACAGCTCTGATGCAGCAGGAGCAGTATCAAGGCTGTCTCCAATGTGACCCCGTTCTTCAGGGAGGGCACCAAAGCAGGGATTTTCCCAGGCTTCTAAGTGTTTGGCAGCAAACGAGATCCTGTCTTTGACAGCTCAGGACAAACTCTTCAGCAATGCCATCAGCGCACCGTGAAGACTCTACGTCTCCCTTGTACTCATTGTTTCTGTAGCCGTCAACCGTTTCTCGTGCAATTTGTGGGTGTGGAGGCCTTTTTCCAAAGCAGAGCATGGCCAGACTTCCCAAGGGCTTGCCCAGGAGGTGGCAGGCAGAGAGCATCTGCCCCACAGTCACCTGCCAGCATTGGGGAGAGACTGTGCTTGGGTGAAATGGGCTGTGCCTAGGCCTTGGGAACTGGGCTCCTCGCTCCACTGTGGGTAAAGTCTGCATGAAGGAAATGGAAGAGGCTTCCAGCCCGGGCTCCTGGCCAGCCCCTGGGCGAGGTCTCAGTTGGGACAATTGAATGAGCTCTGTGCAATTAGATCCTGGCTGGTGTGGGGCGATGCCTGTGCCAGGGCCACCGAGCAGTTTGCAGGGCAGCAGCCTCCACATGCCAGGCCAGAGCTGGTGGCAGGAAACTGGAATACTACTTTTTTTTAAGAGCCCATTTTGCTTCTCTTTCCTGTCTAGAAACTCTTTTCCTTAAAACCTGCTGATCAGTCGGGAAACTTCACTGCAGGCTCCTAACCACTAACAGCAGCCGGGATTGCTTTCTTCCTACCGTGCATGAGAAGTTAAATCTTCTTTAGGCTGGTGCCTAAATTGATGTGTAGGCAACATCAGTTCCAAGATGGCAGAGAAGACCTCCAAAAGCTCCTCTTTTACACAAGTTTCTTTACATACAAGACCACAGCTTCCAGGAAGGCTGTTACCTCTTTCCAACCTTTACCAGCCACAGGTGAGCAGCAGCTCTGGCATCTCACTCATGCTGCACAACTGGTCCCTGCTCAGCTGAAGCTTCAGGGGCAGTCTTGGACAGATCAAAGCTGATTTGCTTGGGAGGTGGGCTCACTTCTTCCTCGTTTTCAGTCTCTAGACATCCTGAAGGATGTCATAGGAGGCTTTCTTGCATGAAAAATCTCTGATGCACACTTATGGATTGGCTTTCCAATCTGCTTGTCTTGCTACTGTTCCCTCATGGGGCCACTGCAACTGTAGTTTGGCTGATGACAAAGAAATACCAGTGCTTCCAGTTCACTCTTAATACTGGCATGAATCTGCCAAACTCCCATGACAGGCCCTCATCAGGTCCTGCAAAGTAAAATGAAAGCTTCAGCATGTGATAAGCAAGAGAATGCAGAGTCCTGGTGCATCTCTGAATTGAGCAAGTGTCCAATTCGCAGTGCTTCTACTGCTGTAAAATGAAATGTCATCTTCTGCTCTTCCCCTTTCTCCTCAAATATCCCTTGGGATTCCATGGTCCCACTACATGAAACCTGCTTCATGCCTGACTTCTGCAACCTTTCCATGGACAATAATGTAAGCTGCCAAACATTCCACATCTCCCAGACCTGTCCCAGGACAACTTAGATGTCACTCTAGGACTTGCAGGCTAAACACACAAATCCTTACAGGAATATCATTACTTTAGGAAGCACAGGCAAAAAATCTCCTAGTCACTGACAGCTTACATCAGTGGTAGGACACTTATTCCCCATCACAAAGGCTGTCCAAAGAGCCCCTCCTCAGAAATGCTTTCTCTGAAACTCTGGTTTGCAGGTTGGAGGTGGTGGCTGCTGTCTTTCTGAGCTGACTATTCTCTGGAAATCATGCTAGTAACCATATTAGATGGACAGTCCTGGAGCTTCGCTCTGTGCTATTTAACTTTCTGAGTAGCTTGCAAAGAAAACCTTGTAAGCCTGCAAGTGTAGACACTGGGAGAGTGGTAATGCGTGAAGAGGACCTTGATACTGAGTGGACCTTCTGGGTAAATTAGGTTAAAGAAAGTAGTTTGTTTATGTTAGCACAGCCAAATATAGGGTCTTTCATCCAGAAACAGAGTTGGGGCCAGGCTTATTGCATGGGAGGGGGTTTCAGGGAGGCCAGTGCTTCTGAAAGTTTCTGGAGATGCAGAGGGGAAAGCCAGGTGGACAATAAAAAGTGGGGAGGGTGCGGGAGCACGCTGTGCTGATGACTGAGAGCCAACGCAATTCTCTTGCGTGTAAAGCAGACAGCGAGTGGGAGCGGTGCGACTGTGTTTCCTCTGTGTTTGGCACTGGCACAGATGCAGTATGGGTGGGTTCCCTCATCTATCCTACCTGCCGGGGAGGGTATGGTGGGGAACGGGGGAAAGATCGGAGACTGAGCCTCGTGTATGGTCTGGGATATTAGGCACCAAACTACAGTCTTGAAGGTAGGAGCAGGGTTGCCTTGTATAGTTGGTTAGAGAGAGAGGGTCCCCCTCAGCTCAGCCCTGAGAGGGTGCGAGTCAGGCATAGCTCTGGTCCCAAAGCACTCAAGGGAAGATGGCATCACACCACACATACAGCTTCACCAGGGGAGGGCTGCTTGGTGGAGGAGGTGACAGATGAGTGCGTGGCTGCATGCATCCACTCGCCGTTGCACTGCCTGTGGTGTACTGTGAATTGAATTGCCATTAACCTCTGTACTGTTAACTGCCGCTCATCTATCTTAATTACAAGTGGAAGAGATGATGGTGCCTTACCGGGGGGAAGCAATGCACGTTGCGGTTATGGAGCACAGAGCTGACGTGCACTGGATCTAGCCTGAAATCAGAATGAAAATGTGATTCCCTCCTGAAACAAAATCAAGCCCTTTGAAGACAGAGGTGACTGGAAAGCTCTGAGAGGAACCAGCTCGGTGCAGGGAATACCCTGGTTATGGGGGGGGATTTTCTCTGCCCACAGCAGGAAAGCAGCTTGAATGTGGGATTGTCACACAGCTGTCTGGCTTTGATGGGAGATTCTGTCCTGGGATGAAGGAGAAACTTCATCAAGAACTTCAATAGCCACAACCAGCAGTAGAGCATTTGCTGGGAAGATGTTGTTTCATAAGCACATTAAATGCCTTGTCAGTTTTTGATTTTTCAGTTATTTTTTTAAATGGGTAACTCGGATTCTCCCCTCTTCCTCCTGTAGGGTGATGTACTGCCAAGACTGCATGATACAGAGACAGATGGAGGGAGGGAAACTTCTGTCTGACCATGTGGTTCTTCACCTGTTGACTTTATCTTTTTAAGTTAAAAAAATCAGTTTCAAACTAAAAATGCCGTTTAGATGCTTTTTGTCAGAAATGCTGATATAAAGCTTTGTTTTTTTTTTAAAAGTACTTTTTTCAGCTGGAACTGTTAACTTGAACTCAGCGTGTTTTCTTTTGGAGCAGCACAATATGTCAGACTTACAATTCACTGAATAATGTTTTTCTGACCCACTCTGACTAAAGAACCTCCATCCCAGAGGCTAACGAGGCCGGCGAGCAGCCCTGGCCCTGGGATGGCCGGGATGAGAGTGCTGCAAGGCACTGCACGCTGCCAGGACAAGTGGCCGGTGGCTGGGAGAGGTGAGAGAGGGTGTCACACCACCTCATGCTCCTCACCTTCATGAGTGACCTCCAAGGGAGGGCAAGGATGCAGCTGGCAAAGCTCCATACCTAGGTTAACGAGGGACCAAGTAAGACTCAGATGAAATTCAGCGTTGATAGAGGCTAACGAATGGCTCTTCAGAAGATTATTTTCAAGTGCTTACACTTCATTGGGTTTCCCAATTAACTGTAACAGTCCAAGGAGAAAACAAACCTGTGTGTCGCTGCGGATAGCCGGTTTGCCAAGCAGTAGTGAGGCAGGCGCAGCGGGCAGGGTGTTGGGCTGCCGAGGAGATGGGGAAAATGAAGCTGAAAAAGCACCGCACTGCAGGACTTATGATGGCTGCGATCAAGCAGGTCTCTGATCTTTATTCACAGGCTGGGAGGGGTGACAGATGTGCTGAGCACCTCTTTCCCCTCCGAGAGCCCGGCACAGCCAGGCGCTGTCACTTGGTGGCCAACACCGCCAGCAAGCATGGCCTTGCAAGTCAAGCCCACGCCAGCAGGAGCCTCTTCCAGGGGAGCAGTGCGTGGCAGGGATTTTCTTTGGGACTGTAATCGCAAGGTCAGAGGGATTAATTAGTCATAACCTCATGTGGCTTAGAAAGAAAGCTGAAGAATACTTCTGCTGTCCATCAGGGACAGAGCTTGTTGGAAACCCAGACCTGCTAATGGAGTGTAGCTTTGGACAGCCGAAGCTGATACTCCTATGGCATCATGGCATCCATCCCAGCATCCTTTCCCCCTCCTTCATGACCCCCTCGGCAGTCTGATCGGATCCCGCATATCCTAGACAAGGGTAGCAGCCCCACACAGCCAGGGACCAAGGGCAGGGGGAGGCAGGGCGGCAGCAGTCTCTATTCAGATAGTGATAAGCTGCCATGGAAAAGAGTGCCTTTGGCAAACAGGAGCAAGAAAACGGCTCTTGTTGTTATTGTTATTATTGTCCTTTTTTTTTTGTTTTTCCACACTTGACAAAACTAGGCTTCGTACTCAGTCACGGTAAATAAACAGAATTGCACCTGGGACACATCTTAATTAGATTCTCAATTTTTCCAGTGGAGAAACAACCCTATGAAGTCCTGACTATTAGCTAATATTTCACTCCAAGAGAGTAAGACTGTAATAGCACTTACTATATATATTATTGCTACAACTTGCTTTCAGTGTTTACCTACAACTGGGCGTGCAGCTCCGTGACTGCGCTTCCTGCAGGAGCACCTCAGCCAGACTCCTGGAGGTAAATGGGGTGGTCCCAGGCTTTGCTTCAGTCCAGGTTTCCCTCCAGGTTTGGGCACCTGTGAGCATCAATGGAGGCAGATGGTATCTCCAGAGGTCGTGAAGGTCCATGCTGGGAGACTACCCCTATCTCGGAAGGCAACTGTGAAAAGGGATCAGGATTGCAAAGCATCAAGGCAGGCAATAGGTGCATAATGGCAACCTGTACAGAGGAAGCAAGTGAGAAATAATTAACCTTATGTAATGAGGCTGAAAGGCAGTACACATAAAACTGCCGGAGGGAAACAGTCTTTTCCCGGTACATTGGTTGTGGGAATCATTAGCTCAGCACTGCGGTGGCAAGTCCGAGAGCAGACCAGGTAGGTGCTGCCCTTCATCTCTGCAGGGATCAGGTTTAGGCTAGATGACCTGAGGATACATTTGAAAGCATTGTTTTATTTTTTTCTATACACTGGAGAACGATACATAACCAATATCGAATGCTAAAGGTTTCCATACAAGTCGCTCTTACTGATGCAAAACTTTTGAGATTCGACTGCAGTTGTAGGAAGGTGATTTCTTGGGATTTGTTAGCAAGGTTAGTAGTCAGTAGGGATATTTGAATACTAGACCTAAGAAGTGGTGATGTGCGGCTGATCTAGGCTGGATAACCTCACCTCCTGGCACTTCGTTACACTGATGGGTGCTCAGCTCTGTCCCTGTGGTGGTGAGCTGCTGGCCTGGAGGGGTTTCAGGGCAATGCTCCCTTCCATGCTGACGTTTCAGCTGGTGTGAATGGCATGAAGTTATTCTCTGTTTAATGGGGAAGGTCATGTCTGGGCACTGTTTCAGGCTCTCTGCAGTTCCCAGTTCCTTTAACAGCTAGGGGATGGTATTTCCATTGCTGCTCAGGCTGTTAAAATAGCTGTCTCCTGATGCCCCTGCCCTTACCCAGCACAGCCCCAATGAAGGCAGGAAAGTGGGTTTGGGGATTAATCCATAGTGTTTGAGGGTATTTTATTTTATTTTATCTTATCTTCTCTTATTTTACTTTTTATAATTTTCTTGTCTCCTGACATTGTGCACCTGCTTTTATAGGAATGTGACAGGGCCTTTAAAAAATGCACAGCAGACGTGGAATGGAGCTGTATGACTGGGTATGGCTTGTGTGCAGGCAAAGCTGGTTCAAAAAACTCCGGAGGTAAATCAAGCATGTGAGATTGGAGATTTCATAAAAAAAATTTGGCTGAGTTTGCAAACAGTATAGTTAGCTTTAAAAAGACTTGAGGGTTTTTTGGTCTTCAAAATAGCACAACCAGATGGCAATAGGCTATTTTTGAACTTCGGTTACATAATTTTGCTAAATATTTTTCTTCCCTCTACAATTTGAAATTATCTGTAATTCAGACTGAGCTGGGGCTGTGTATGGTAGTCCCCTGATATAAAGGCATTCATAATGTGCTCCCTGTGTCGGGGAGCAGCCAGAGCCAGGATTCCCACAAGGGAAGCAGAGCCAGGAGATGAGATGGCCATGGGTTAGATGTGCCATCCCCAATACACGGTCCTCTGAGGACCAAAGGCATGGGCAGAGCAGGGCAGGTCATGGGGTCCATCGACAGTCTCAGACGCAGCAAGCGATGAGCCAGATCCGGGCAGGGTGTGGGTGCCAGGTGAGGCAGACGGGGGGCAGGAAGGAGTTTTGATGCCTAGGGAGAAGGTGCAGAGACCATTCCAGCTGTCCGAGGGGAACAGCAATGCCTGGGAGAAGACAAGGGGTCCATAAATGGGACCAATGCAAAGGGACCGTAAATGCTGCTTTAAGTGAATGCGTGAAGGTGCTTATGCTCCCCACACCATTCTCCTGCACCAGAATATGATGGGTTTTGGAAGAAAAAAAATGTCATTTCTCTAGCCTTAAACATCCATTGCTTAAATGGTGAGAAGGGAAGAAACTGTCCCTTTTCAACTCTTAAGTGACAGGGCTGCAAAGCTCCAACTGAAGCAAGCCTTGCTGGAGAGCATAAGGGCCTGCTGACAAGGTAGAAAACGTACTTCTCTAAGAGCAACGTAAATAGCTTTTATAGAGCTTTTATCCTCTTTGAGAGACCTCAAAGATCTTTATGAAAGAGGTGAACGTTTATTTTCTTGTGTCAGCATTCAGCATGACTAGAACTGAGAAGTCATTTCAGATAAGGAGGGGGTTTTGGTTTTTTCAGTCTTTTCTGCATGTAGCTGCAGTGTGCGCACTTGGCTTCACTGCTTCCTTGGTGCAGTTGGTCACCAGCTTCGTTTCTTCCATGCCGAAGATACTTGCAGACCTCAGGAGTAGCTGAAAGCAGATTTTAGTAAATGCCAGTTAAAGAGTGCTTTCTGAAAGACTGAGTTTTCCTTTAATAATGTAAAAATATGACAGGTTGCCAGCATCCTATTACTCCATAAAAATAACCACAACTCATGATAATACAAATAAAATTTGTACCTGTCTTTTCCTCTTCCTAGTAATATTTTCCTGTTGACTAGGTCATATGCATGCATTTGTCATGGGCTCCCAGTTGTGCTATACATTCATCATACAGAACAGCAAATAACTCCCAGCACAAGCCCGAGCTGAAAAAATACCAATAGATGATTTTCCACCAGAAAAATGAATTTTTTTTTTCAGGAATATTTTTTTTTTAATGACAGTATTTCGGTAATCTTAACTAATATTACTGGAATGGAATTGCTGAGGACAGAGAATAGTTCAGAAGAGCTTTGTTCTCATGTTTGGTTTTTATATCAAAATGAATGCCCTAAAATTATTTCTTAAATATTTGACTCAAATTTTTTATTGTAATCAGGTCTATTTTGGAGATTTTTAATAAGGCATTTGCTACAAAGCATAATTTTGGTTTCCTGCCCAGTACTGACAAGCTCTCTTCCTCAGGTGGCCAAATTCTGACCTTTTCACACCAGTACTCCTGTATAATCACCCTGTAACAACTCCTGGGCCAAGTTAGTGCAAACCCCATCAGTCTTTGGATTAGTGAGACCAAGGCATCCTTTTAATCATGGACTCAGTCTTGATTTCTTTATTTCTCTGGATTCCCTACAAGATTACCATTACTTCTGCATGCTTGTGAGTTTAACCCTGGCTCTAGTGTTCCTGACCCTGATCTGCACAGTGGTAAAATCTTGATGGGGCCAAGAGCCCCAAGACACCAACCACTTGCCATGAAGAGCTCGGGGAGGGAAGGCTCCCACAGTTATTTGCAGCGGGGGGAAAAGACAGCCCTCTTTCTTTTTTTTTTCTTTTTTCTTCTTTTTCAAGTGTCCCAAAATAAATGCATCCATACACAAATATTTCTGCAGTATCACTGTAGAGAAGAAGGATGGGTGGCTCAAACCCGTCTACTTAGCCCAAAAGAATAACAATATTTTTTTTTTCAGGTTGCTCTGATTCTGATTTCTTAAAATATTTTTATTTAGGATTAAGGCCAAAAAAATCTCAGCTATTTCCACAGCCCTAATCTGAGCTCTCTGGAGTGGGGTGTTGCCTCTGTCTACTGGAAGGAGAGACAATTCATCAAGCCTCAGAAACCTCATTGCTCAAATCTCCCCATAACATGCCTCTGCTGTCAACCGCAACATAACATTACCTGATGCCACACATTTTATATGCCAGGTCTCTCAAGGTCTTCTGCCCTCTCCATGTTTGTGAGACTACTGACCCTGTATAGGTTGGGATGTGTTTATGTTTGCATCTTGGGCAGCTCATGAGAGCTGAGGGCAAGGTAAAGTGATTGTGCAAGTGTGGAAATCTTGCCTGTATTTCTAGGTCTGTCCTTTCTCCTCACTTATTTCTGTCGTCCTCTGTAGTTTCACAGCCCAGGTCAGACCACACTGCCAGTCGCTATGCAAACTGCTGGCACTTATCTCCTGGGAGCAAAAATATGGACACTCCGGAGCTCAAAAAGGGTTGCCCAGAAATGGTGGCGGCCACAAGTGCAGGTGGATCTCCCTAGAAAGGAAGAGGTTACTCCTTGGTCCTGCTGCTGGTGCACCACTCTTGCAGGACCAGCTGAATTGGTGTGCTTTGCTGCATTTCCAGCTCCCCTTGCTCATTTGAATAAGTTGGAAGGTGATGAGCATGCACGCTCACATCTCCTTGCAGTTACTACGAGCTCTTTGCCCCTACGTCACACTCGGGCTGGACCTTCCTCCTGCTGCCTTTTATACAAGTAGCCCACAGAAACAAACCAAAACAACAGGCCTTGTGATTGCACCAGAAAATTTAGAAGAAAAAAACCAAACGTTGGTAGTGCTGGGTGAAAAAGCGGTGACAAGGACACGGGGATCTACAACACCGTGGGAGGACCACAGCATCACACATGGGCCATTGGGTTTCACAAGTTTGGGGTGCTGATGTGAACAAGCTTGCAGCCAAAGCAGTGGGGATTTGCACTGGAGAAACAGGAGACTGACCCACTGCCTTGGGGCATGGGAGGAGCTGTGTGAGGATGAGCACCTTCCCTGGGGCTGCTCACCCCACCACCCAGTGAGAATCACTTGTGGCACATGAAAAATTTGGGTGGCTTGTGCTGCAGGGAGAGGGAAGGAGTGGCTGCCAGGCCCTGGGGCAACATGTGGGGCTCACCATGGAGGGCAAGTCACCTATGGCAAAAGGTGCACGTAGGGCTTCATTAACATGTTCAATTAATGCTTCACGGTGTTTGGTGGTGAGGAAGCACCCCACGGTGAACCAGCTGTAGGACAGCGTCCCTAGGTTATTCTTCAGAAGGGCCAGGGTGTTAAAAAAATTGGATAATGTGTTTGTCTGAGCCTTGGCAAGGGGGGAGTTGCTAATTACCTTCAGGAAAGTGCCCTCCAAAGTGCACTGACTGCTTGCTAACAGGGTGCAGACCCTTTCTCCTCCAGGCCTACAGAGTTTCTTCGGTCTAGCGAGTATGGGCTGGATCTCCTTTCTGGCCGACACCTCATGAATGTGCCATTTTCCGAGCTCGCTGGCATACTCAGAGCTTGTCTGGAGTAACTCAGGACTCATTTTTTCCATAGCAGCTATCTGTTTTTATGCATGATCCATTTTATTCTGGGTTGAATGCCCTATTCTGTCTTAGCATAACACACTTCAGATGAGTTGAGATATTTAAGAATGGGGATTGCACTTACAATTAACACCCTAGTTGAATCTGATTTGCCTTTCAAGTATAGGCATGGCCCAAAAGTCAGGCCAGGAGCTATGGAGCCAGCAGAGACAGTTGCCCCAGAGGGAATCCTTTACTGGAGCAGGACTGAGCTGTGCTGACGGGGTTGGATCGGTGGTGTTTGATGTCAGAAAAATAAAGAGAGGGGTTCATTCCTTCATAGTGATGGTGAAGGAGAAGTCTTTCACCAGCTTTAGGGCTGTGCCAGTTTTTTCAGAAGCCAAACTTTTTTTTAGATGCGATAGGGCTTACTGATGAGCAGGTGACCTCATTGTAATGTTTTACTGATGCAGTTATGAGTAGAGCATGGCTGTTTGCTCCTGGTCTCAAAGCCCATCACCCTGGTGTCCCTGGGCAGTGACAAACCTGTAGCAGACCTGGCCTGAAGTGAGACGGCCACAGCTGGAGATCTGTTCTGGGCCTGTGCCTATGAATTGGGAACACAACTCCTCTAGCACAGACATGCTCACAGTTTTGGGCTCCTCTTGGTAGATGACATTTTTGTTTTTATCAGGGGGTGGCTCATTTTTTTCCCCCCTGGTGATATTTAAACCTCTAAGTGAGAACACTGTTTATTTTCCAGCTGTGAGAGGCAGCTACCTCCTGTCTGGTGAGGATGAGTATGTGACAGCAGCAGTCAACATCTGTCTCTGTCAGGTCAGCAGTAAACCAGCAAGAGACCAAGGCGTGTCATGATGATGATGGCTGGGAAGGGACTTAGACTGAGCCTGGTCCATTCGCTTTCCCCTCCCAAACATAGGTGCCTGTACGGCAGTCAGTCGGTCCTTCATGGAGAACGATGGCCAGAAAGCATCAGAGATTTGTAGCCCTGGGAAGCTACAGGACAAAGGCAAGGTCCATGATCAATATTAATGGTGGTCCCAGGGTGTTGCTGGGTCCTCATTAAAGAAAAACGATGAGTGCTGATAATATTCTCACCCTTACGCTAATGTCTGATCTTTCACTCCTCTATCAGCAACACCTCCCACCCTGTCTGAGGTCAGTGTCCTGGAGAAGAGCATGCTTAAAGGTGAGGTCAAGGTAATTTCAAGAGGTGCTAAAAGAAAAAGCGAGGGCAGGCTGGCAGCCAGGAAAGGGAAAATTGGCCCCATTGTTAAAGGAAGAAAAGAACATCAGAGGGCTTTTTAAAATGTCAAGAGTGGAGTATTGCTGTGTGCTCTTTGCTTATTGAGTAGAGTTTGAGGGAGGTTCGCCTTAAAAATACCTTCCATACAAATATACAGAAACATGCTTTTTAGTGAACTTTAAACATTAGCTATAATAGTCTTTGGATAAAAAGGCAGTCATTATTTCTTCGAGCACACTCTCTACTGCCGAGCAAATGTTCCAGTGTGGCAGGATGGTGGCTTTAAAAATAGCTGTTCACTCCAGAGCCTCCGAGTGTGGCTGGGAGGTAAATTAAATGTTTGACTGTGAGCAGTCATTGATGTGGTCCAAGAGCTGCAGCCGGCAAACCCTCGTTTCACTGGAGCCAGTGGAAATACGAGGCAGTGGGAAAAGCTTGCAGAAGGAAAGAAGGTTTGAGCGTCTTCAGGAAGCTCCAAGCTTTTCGGGAGCTATTTTTAAAAATCATAATTTACTGAACTGTTATGACACCTGCCATAAAAATCCCAGGGAACTAGGTGGAAGGGCAGTGACAAGGTGTTACCTCAAGCGGCATACCTGTGCCATTTCTCAAGGTACTTGTCCGATCTATTCTTAAACGTCCAGAGACAGACTCACGTTCCTTGGCTCAGCAGCTCCAGTGTTTCACTGCTCCCACCGACCCAAGGCTCTGCTGGGTTTTGTCCGAATCTCTCTTGCTGTAACTTGCACATGTTATTTTTGTCCTACCCACAGTAGAAATGGGGAAAAACATATTTCTTCTTATCTTTATGTTCTTCGAATTCATCCTCTCTTCTCCAGGCAGAACAGACCCACTTCTTCAGACCTTCCCATGCAAGTTGTGGTTTTGGGTCCTTGCTCACCCAGCTGTTGTCTCCTCTGAACTCCCCCCAGCGAACTCATGACCTTCTTAAATTGCCTCCAAACTGAACACAGTAACTCAAGCAAAAATCTTACCAGTGTTGGACAGACTAGAATTACTTCATGTGTCTTATCAGCAGCAATCCTCTTTGTATGTCATGGTACGGTATTTGACTTTTTTGCAACAGCAATGTTGATTCGCGATCAAGCTGTGACCCATCAAAACCTTCAGATCCTTTCCTACCCCAGCTGATACCAAACCACCTTCTTATCTCCCATAAACATGAATGCCTGTTCCTTCTTGCAGTTGGGACTTTGAATTTGTCCTCATTGAATCTCATCCTCCCTTTTTTTCCAAATATTTCTCTGGTTTTTTGAGGTTACTTCACACTCACTTACGATCCAGCATGGAGCAGCCTGTGCCATGCTGACACCATTGGTGAATATAATAAGCATCTTTTCTATCCCATTATTAGTGTTAGTGATGAAGATACTGAAGGATGCAGGACCCTGCAAAGATGTGTTTTGGACTGTAAATACCTCCAGTCTTGCCATGCGCGACTCATCACTGAATACACTTGAGTACAGTCACTGAGTACTGTTGTACCCCCAAATTATAGCTGTCTGGTTACTGCAGGCTGTTCCCCATCGTGAGGGACCCCAGTACCACCAGCTTGGCTAGGGAAGCTGCACGCCTGCTGTGCCGGCCAGCTCTCCTATGGGCACAGCAGCAGCTCAGCTCACCACTGCATCCACCCCCTTCCCTGGGCACAGCGCTCCAGCATTGCTTTGTTTATATATATTATAATGCTCCAGCGTTATTTTGTTTTATGTATTATCCTGAACTCGACACATCTGTATTTTCCAATAAGAATACACTTTACTGTGACAAGAGGGAGGGAAGTCATAGGAAAGCTTCCTTTTTGGCAAAAAAACACCCCAATTTCATGAGAAATTTTAGGAAATGTGAACATATTGATTTTGTCTCCACTTGTCAATTTTTCAAAATATTTTTTTTTCCTTTTAGTCAGGTTTTCCTTTTCCACTCTCTAGTCTCATTACCACCTCCCCTCAACTTTTCCTCCATCTGCTTGCCAGGGAAAGTACAATGTTCAGATATTCTTTCCAAATCTTCCTTTTTCCACTGTCTAACCTTTCAAAACTTCAATTTGGAGAAGTTAGAGAGTGGGGAAAAAAAAAGAACTGTGAAAACAAAAATGCTGATTTTTCTAGGACATGTGTGGTGCCGTTCTTGTGCAGGGACACCAAGTAGGGGAGTCCTAGTTAAGAAATAAATGACATTAATGTCACTCTGTGGCCAGACGAAGACGAAGCAACAGGGAAGTAGGGACAGAAAAGCAAAATGCATTAAAAGGTGGGGAAAGGGAGATGTTCTGCTCTGACATGGCAATGCATAAACACGTTTACAATTTGAAAAGGGTGCATATTCTGCCCTCTCTCCCCTTTTCCTTGCCCTGACCAGGTTCCTCTGATGGGCTGTATCTCCTCAGTCTGGTTCTGCTTCTCACAGGGGCGCCTGTGATGGAGAGACAGGTTTCAGGCATACTGTCCCTTTCTTCCCCATCTCTGTAGGACTAAATGCATCATTTTCATACCATAGCAGCACTAAGGGTTTTCAGCAACCATACCACAGTATAAAAGCCAATCTTAAGCCACTTTTTTTTTTTTGTTTTATGCAAAGAGCCAAGAAAGAACTGATTACAAAAGTACAGGGGATAAACTCTTCTACAATTTTAAAAAACAGCAGTATTACTTTTGGAGAGGGCACAAACCGTGACTCAGAGCAGGACTGCCGACTGGAGTTCAGCTGGCCGACATGTCATCCCCAAGAGTAACGGCGTTGCTAATCTCATCCGCTAGATAATCCCAGTCCTGGCCAAAGGCAGTAATTGAGGGCCATGTTTTCAGCAGTCCTACAAAAATAGGCTTGTTTGAGTGCAGGAACTGGACAAATTGCGGCATACATAGATAGCACCATGGCACAAATGCTGATTTTCCACATACAGACACACAGAGGGTTTATTCTGGGAGACCTGCTGGGAATGTGCCTGGAGCTGCCTGCATACCCTGCACTAAAGATGGCAGCCGTAGCTACAACTCACGCTCCTGCAGGGAGCGCTGACCACACTGCCCGAGCTGTGAGGATGGCTGGAGGGGCGGCAAGATTTCAGGACCCCCCTTTGCCACCTTGAAACAGAAGTGAGACTTTCCAGTTTGCACCAGTGCAGCACGGTGGGATGGGCTGCACTGTGGTAGGTCCCAGTTTCTGAGGACAGTGTCTCTGAGGAGTATTTCTCTATGTCTCCGTGCTCTCTACACTTCCACAGGCTCAGGTAGAGGCCATTTATGCGTTATTTTTCTTCCTTTTCCTTCCTTGCTTGCTGTTTACAGGATATCTTTGCTAGAAACATTTTCTGATTAAAAATACTATGGATGTGAACTGAGAAGCTACATCCCAAGCTTCCCTGAAATCTGTGCCAGTTTGGATCAAGGCCTGTCTGTGCCCTTAAAAAAAGCAAACCATGGAGCCCCATCCTCCTGACGGATGGAAATGCCTTCCTTGTTTTGCGGAATGGGAAGCAAGGAGGCAGCTCCTAGCACGGGGGAGTGAGGACAGGAGAGGGAAAGGAACATCATCTGGATTTTATCCTGACTCACTGTTAGCTTCTTTGAAGGCCTCGTGTTGCTCAGATGGGAATGCATAAATATGGCAGCTTTTATCTTTGTGCACTACAAGTGCCGAGGCACAGAGCTCCATGTTTGGGCATGTGAATGGTGCTTTGCACAGAGCCACCTCCTGACTCAGCCCATGGCCCCAGACGTTGGTCCCCAGGTGAGGTCTGCTGGTAGCCCCTGTGGGCCATCACCCTTCACTTTGATGCATTATTCCTGTGATAAGTGTTGCCTAAGAAGTTTTCAGTCTTATTTCTCAACCGCTATTTGTCCTACTGTTGGCTCTTCACACATTAGCACCTCGCCGTAGGTGGTAGGTCCTGTTGAACTCCTCAGTGCTGTTGCATTGAGCTCTTCTGTGTGGTGGTAGCACAAAAGTAGATGGTTCCAGAGTGCCCTGGCACTGCTCCGGTGGCTCTGTGCAGCAGGGGAAGGCACCCCAGGTTTTACGATGTTTGAGCAAGCTCTTTGTCGTAGACTGGCTACTCCATTTTATGAGCCTATTTGTACTTTCAGCTTTGGCCTCTTCCCCAGTAGCAAACAGAGAAATCAGGGAAAGCTTATTGCACCAAAGCTTTCACAATTCACAGCAAAATGTTCTATACAGAGAGAGATAAAAGATGATAACAACCAATCCTACTTGGCCAAATCTTGCTGTTATTACACTGGTGTAAATCACAGCCCAGGCATTGGTTCTTGAGAGGCCTCTTCAGTTTCTCACCACTTGAAATGACTGCCTAGCTGAAATGTGTGCCTACCTTGGTCGCATTTTTTTGTCCTCCAGTGTTTAACCAAGTACTTGTTAAGTTGCTTTAGCAATGTCTCTAACATCCTGTCTCCACAGAGGCCATGGCCAAGAGGGCATTGTCTTTGCTGTTGATCTCTCTTGGCCCCAGCATCCAGGCCCTCTGGGTTTCTTCTCGTGTTACATCTCCATGAAAGGGTGCATCTAGCCATGTTAGGACCAAAACTCCTGCCCAGACACTGATCTTTTGTGCTTTGCTCCTTGCAAGTCCCCTTCTGCTTGATCAGGACAAACGGTCTGTAGAACCTGTCTGATCCATTTGCGCTGCTGCTGCTGCCACGATCACCATCGTCACCACAGCTTTGAGTATGCCACCCCCTTGGCATCCTTCCCATGCCTCCCTCTTCTCTGTGCCACTGCATCTGACCTGCCTGGCTTCCCTTGCAAGGTCCATCATCCATCACAGCCCTCAAGGGAGGAAAGCTGGTGCCCGTTCTCTTTCAAGGGGTACATCACTGATGCTGACCTCTGTAGCCTTGAAAAACCGTGACCGAGCATATCCATGTGTTATCCTTTCTTGCCCTCTAATTTGTGAAGTGCTCGGATAAATACCCATAAAGAGGCATCTTCCTCTTTTCAGATTCTCCTGCAAACCTGGGTAGTGGGATCCAGCATATTACAATAATGCTGTTGCACTACAATAGGACAGGAAATATAAATGAAGACAAGTCTGTTTTCAGGCAGTTTTAGAAGTGGGGATTGTTTCTGTAGTGGATTGCCACAGTTTGGAAGGAACTGTCTTTCAAGAAAGATGGCCTTTCTTTTCTTCTGCTTGTTTCTTTCTGCCCTAAACATTTTCTGTATTTTCTGTGTGATTCTGTAAGAACATTTTGCTGCTCTCCAGCCTGATGAAATGTGTAGATGGAAAATCTTACACAAATGGAGAAGGTCAGGTTAGTCTGTCCCAATGTTAAGTAAAATAATTTTATTCCATTTTTATCCCATTTTATCCATGCATTTAATTGTTCTTCTCTTCAGAATATGTTCTAAAGCCTTTCATACCTTTTTTCCCACCATCCTGACGTGTATGTGCTATATTTGCTCGAGCAAATGTGACTGCCCTGACTTCCCTGAGGAGCCTTGCTACTAGGACAATGATTTCACGTGCCAGAAGGCTCCAGTGGAGATTATTTGTTCTTATTCTCTGTCCGTTCCTCCCACTACATTTGCTGACCCTAACACAACAATATCTTAGATTTATGCTTTTACTTTAGGTGTGATTTCCATTTTGTTGTCTTTACTCCCATTACCTAGGCCACCTTCTCTGTTATTTTCAGCACCAGTGTTCTCACTCAAGCAAAGCATTCGCTTGCTTTTGGGGAGATACATCAGTTGCCTTCAGTCTACCACACTCTCTCCACGTAACAGAACAGCTCTGTCCTTATTCGCCTTTTATTTATGTGTCTGAACGACCTCTGTATTATTATGTCCTGTGCAAAGTTTAACTCAGCCTGATTCTTGGCAGTCCTCATTGGTTTCTGAGCCATGACAGTCAGAAATACCACCACCAGTTGCAGTAGAGCCTCCCATAGTGATACAACTCAGTCAGCATGTCTCTGCCAGGTATCGTTACAGCAATATTTGTCCATGATCAGATGAATTTGCAGTAGGGGCCCAACACAGTCCCAGTAGACCATCATTCCCTAAAATAATCTGACTCAACCAGTTTTTACTCCTTTGCATATTCTGCCTCCTTCTTTCTCTACAGTCTTTCACAGCATGACCAGAAGCTATACCTTCACCTCCTGCGTTTTCACTATTGCACCTCCAGGATAACATGTTTCTTGCAGTGCCTGTGCTGCAGTGAGAACCTCAGTTTCTCCACACCCGACAAGCAGGAAATTTTAACTCTTGCACACAAGGCATCTGTTTCTTCTCACTCTCTCCTAAGCTCAGCCTTGACTGTGACTGAGCACCAGAAGACGTTGCTCAGGGATGCTGTGGTGTGTCCATCCTTGGAGATACTCAAAACGTGACTGGGCAAAGCCCTGAGCAACCCACTTTTGGTGACCCTGCTCTGCACAGGGGGTTGGACAGATGGTCTCCAGAGGTCCCTGCCAGCCTCACCTCTTCCGTGAGTGGCTCCAGAAACCCCTATGCACTGTCTCCAGCCAGCTCTGTGTGAAAATGCTCACCTGTGGCTGTGGCTGTGGCTACCGCCCTGCTGAAGGCACGCTGCTGGCGCTGCAGCTGTTCCTCTGTCTTGTCAGACAGTGAAGATCTCAAGCTCTGGGATTTTCTGATGCTAAATGACTTGAGTTTCCACCACCTTTTTTTCAAAAAGACTGATGGATTTTATGATGACTGTTGATAAACTGCACTTATTTCAGAGTCATTGGAAATGCCCTAGTGAGTTTTTTTCATGCCCCTGTTAGAAGTATTTTATTTTCCATTTCTAGGTAAGCAAGAAAAAACATGACTCCCCCCACTCTGTTTTCAGATTTGGTATAATCAAGTTAATTACTGACATTCTTTTTGATACTCGGTAATTTCAGCCTAAAGATATGTTGAACTTGACAGCTCTAAATACACAGATATACTGGAAAGGCTGATCCATTCTCAGCTAGACAGAGGTGAAGGCATGGTGACAAAACAGAACTTTAAATATTCTGCTTCATTTAACTATCGCAGCAGCCATCTGTTTGCCACGTGGAAAACCATTGGTAAGGTTTCGTAAAGGTTTGTCTATTGTTTTGGGCGTGTTTATCTTTCATTTCTTGCTGAATGAAGATCTCATTCTCTCACCTCTCAGTCCGATGGAGCTGGAGACTCGGGATAGGTACTTGTAGAGTAATTGTGCAAGACAACATTTACTGAAGCACAGGGAGGTAAGTGCCTGCAGACACCTCTATTGCCTGCTCTTAATTGGCACACCTGTTGCACAGACCTGTTGGTACCACGGGATGTAACAGTGAAAGATGAAATCATGGTAATTGAAATCTTCCTGCAAGCTATCATTTAATTTACATTTTAATTAATTTTTATAAGTCTTGCAGTTACGAAATATTGAAGCAATTAAAGGCATGAAGGGAGGAACATGCCAGTGTCAATTAAGGACAGTGAGTCAAAGAGGAGAGTTTGGTTCAAGACAAAGTTCATATGAAAAATAATGCTTTGTAATTTGTAGTTCTGTCTATGTGACATTTTCTAAGTTCTTTTGAAACTTGAATAAAACAAGACAAAGTTTTAGAGTCTTAGCCATTTTGCAAGATCACTAGTTTCCTTAGTTTCCAAAAGGGGAAACTGAAGCAGAGAGAGTTTGGACATCAGTTTCCTGAACTAAAGGACAAAATCTGCAGCGGAGCTGGGAATCAAATCCGGAGCTGTTGAGCAATCCGGATAAGTATCTTCCTTACAAAAGCATCCTTCCAACTGGTACACAAAAAGGAATTATGAGAGATGTGTGTGTTTTTGTGAGTAGGGTGATGCCTTTGCTACACAGATCTCATAACTTGGCCTTTGGCTATCCAACCATTTGGTGTTCTCAGAAAATGGCTGTTACTAATGAGAGTGTTGCTAAGTCTTGTGATATTCATATTTATTGTTTTCTTAAAAGCCCAGTTCCTAGATGCAGAAGTTTCACATCTGTTTAAATGAAAAAGAAGTTTCCAGCTGTCAGAGTTGTATAAAATATAAAGCACTGTTCCTAACTGCACAGAAACCAAACCATCAAATTAAAAAGAACTTAAACATATTTTTGAATCACACCCGGTGTACCACACCTCGAGTTTTTTCAGCCACCTCCATGATTCTGAATAACAGATTTGGGACTTTCGGTGTTGATGATGTTGCACATCAGACAGGAATGAGCCTGGAGGCACTGAGCTGCTCTGAGCAGACGTAGTCACACCAACAGTGCATCATCTGAAAGATGCCAAGGAGTGGCTGCCTAAGAGGTGGGGACAGCAATGCTGATTTCATCTCTTTGGACTATATATTGGTGCAGGTTTGAGTGCCAAACCAGGGACAGAAGGAAGCTGGGTTTGCTATCATGAGAAATGCAAATGTCTGAGAATTAGGTGGTTCAAAGCAGCAGCTACCATAGGGAAATGCTTATGCTGGTGAGAGGACTCAGCCACTGGCAGGTATCAGGCTAAATCTGTGCTGAGGTGCAGCAAAGATAGATGACAGATGATTTATGGGCTTTTCACAGGGAGTTGTCTGTTCCTACCATATATTCCTATCAAGCCTATGAGGGATGAGACAGCAGAAAGCTTTCTGTTTGCTTGGTACAGGCAGCGATGGCACATAGCCTGGCCTTGGAGGTGATGGAGAGAGAGAGAGCTGGTCCCCAGGAAGGGCTGGTCTCTCTGCAGGGAGACATAGCTGCTGGGCTGGGGAAACCCGGGGAGGAAAACCATCTTCGCAGCAGGAGTCTGAATTGCAAACTCCATTTACTTTTATTCTGATTCATTTTGATTCTTCTCTATGCCAAAAGGTTCTTTGTTCTCTTCTGCTCACAACACCTGGCTCTTGAGCTTCGGTTTATTTGGAGAGCTCAGGGTGGGGAAAAGGGCCAGGAGGGTCCCTTGAAGACTCGTTTGACTCAAGGCTGGGCTGCCATGAGAGACACCGGCACCAGCTGGGACTGGTCTGCTCCAGGTGGCTGGCAGCCCTGTGAGCAGCCAGACTGCAAAGGCACTTCTGCTACCGCCGCAGATGTGCTCGGGCCTTGCTCGGACACCCTGTGCACGCTTGCTTGGCCACAGCGTCAGTCCCTCGGGGAGGCAGAGGATGTTCATGCTCTCACGGGAGGGCTTGCAGAGCCATCGGTGTAGGAATTAACCCACTTTTTCTGGTTTTCCTGACTGAAGTGTGCCTGCAGGGAGCGTGTCTCCACCCTTCCCCACTGCTCCTAGTCCTGGGTAGGCTGCAGGTCACCTTATCAGTGTTTTCTCTCTGCCTCCTCCCAGAGGCCTAGGGATGCTCTCCTCCTGCCTGGCTGCTGCCTGGATGGGGCTGCACTTGCTGCTGTGAGCCTCCAGTTAATCAGTATTTTCACACTATTATAACCAGAGAGATGTGGGATCCTGGACCAGTCCCGGGCTGGGGAGAGTCTGTTCTTTACCTTCACAGCTCCGCAGTGCAGAAAGCTGCTAAAAACAGGCCACTTGTTGCTAGCGAGGGATGGGAACAGCCGTGAGCTTCCTGCGGGGTTTCAGGTTGCGTCTCACAGCTGGCTGTCACCCTGGAAAACAGGGGCCGTGGTGGCTCCGGCAGCTCTGCGAGCACACGGGGATGCATGCGTGGCACTGGCTGCTGCGGCAGACAGCGAGGGCAACCACAAGGAGCAGCCGAAGAGACATTTGTCTTTGTCCTGGAGGGAGGAGGCCGGGTGGAAAAAAACACGAGTGATGGGATGAAAACCAACCAGGAGAGCATGGTCCATGGGCCAAATCTACCGCGGCTGCCAAT
The DNA here is from genome assembly GCF_000708025.1 of Charadrius vociferus. Lineage (NCBI taxonomy): Eukaryota > Metazoa > Chordata > Aves > Charadriiformes > Charadriidae > Charadrius > Charadrius vociferus. The sequence goes on along the minus strand of NW_009649864.1, from coordinate 3,844,223 downwards.
GTCATCAACGGCCGGCCTGGCGGTGAGGTGGGAGCCACCCTTTCCAAACACGGCGGAGGACGTTGGATGCTCTCCCAGAAGCACCGCTGCAAACCCACCCAGAACGCTCCCGACACAGGCAAAGAGAAATATTATTCTCCTGTTTTAAAAATAAAAAGTCTGATAAGATATCCAGAAAAAGATGCCGGCTCAGCCCTGTTCAGCCCTGCTCCTGGTCCTGGGGCATCCGTGGTGTCACCCTGCTTTGGGGACAGGGGCACGGATGTTGCGCTGGGTATGGCCGTGCAGGTGCCCAGGGAATGAAGGGATGCTCTCTGGCAGGGAGCTGCTGGGAGAGTGAAGGTGCCTCTTGGATCTGCAGAAGCAGATCTGTGGCTTGGCCTTGCAGAAGTCACCATCGTCTGCAAGCTGCCTTGCTCGCTGCTTCGGTGTAGGACTGTGTGCAATTCTTCTTTTTAACAAAGCACCCTTTTTTGATATTCCTCATGTCCTTATGCCACTTCCACATAGACAGCCCGGGTCACTGCTGCGAGGAAGGAAACTGCCCTCCCAAGTCAAGCTGGACACAGGGACTGGGAGTGTCTGCTGGCACAACTCCCCAGTTCCCCCCTGGATTTTAAGTCATGCCAAGCCATGTACAGCCAGGCCCTGAGCTGCAGGAGGTGTTCCCAGCCTTTCTGCCTCTGCCCCTGCTCCCCTGCCGTCCTGCCCATCACCTTCCTTGCTGTCTGTGGAGGGATCTCCGCATCTTCCAAGCTCCAGATGGCTGCGAGTGCCGACACTTGTTCAAATCTAACACTGCAGATCGTTGACATGGGAGAGGAGTTTAGCGAGGAGCAGAGAAAATTTTATTAGTGTTCTTCTCATGTTAAAATCGTACTTTTGCTCCGTAGGTTTAGCAATTAAAGAGAACAGCTGTCCATAATGGGAGGGAAAAGGAGTTGTTTACAACCGTATTGGCAAAACTGAGCTGCAGGAGAGTCCTAAACAGTGAGACCAAAGTACCAGTGAAGGTCAGAGCTCAGATGCCAACCAAGATTCCCCATTTGGAACTTGTGGAATGAAAAATGTGGTCATCTATGCTGCTGATAAAGTTCTGCTTACGGGGGAAGAAGAGCAGATCAGGGCAGATGGCACTGAAGGAGGAAAGACAAATGAATGGGGAAATTTCATGGAAGAGGTTTATCCTCATGATGGCCAGAAGGTTCTGGACCATATGAACCAGAGCAGAGGTGAAGACCAGTGAGTGCTCAGTCCTGCAGGGACTGCAGCCTGCAAAGGCACCTGAACACACATCGCCTTCAACCAATTTGTGTAAGTTGAGGAGGATTTTGAAAAGAACCAATTTTTTTTTTTCAGATTTTCGTCTCCTAATATACCTATTTTTTCTCCTGAATGCCTGAAGAAGATCTTCCTTGTTTATTTACTCCTCCTACAATCCCAGGTTAATAAGAATTGCTTACATGATAGTTCAGGTTGTTTATCCACTGCTTTCTTCAGCAGACAAAGCCTTAGACACACTTTTGTAGGTAAAATACTTGAAGCTGCACATTTTAGGCAAACTGGCAGGTGATGCAGAAAGTTTTATTCCGAAATTTAGAGATGTCAAATTAAAAATTGCATCTCTCTGTCATCTACATGAATGTTTTTTCACGTAATGCCCAAGGTGATTACGCCAGAGAGACTAGAGAGAAAATATTTCTGTGTTCTTTTCGGTTTTGTTGGAAATCCCTGAAGACCCCCGATGTCACAAGTTTTGCATGTTGCTTTTTTTGTATCTTATGTAGTGAGTCTCTTTGTTTCCCTTCAGTTTAAATATCTGCTCGAAGATGAGATGGATCTTCCTCCAGAAACATCTGTTTTTCTCTATTGACTACAAAGGGAATAGCTTGGTGTGTGCAAATCATTGAAGTTAATGCAGGGTACCTGCCTGCCTGCCCGGCTACCTGCCCCCTCTGGGCTCCACTTTGACTGCTTTCCAAGAGCTTGCTTCAGATCTCCACCATCCATTTTACCAAAGGCACCAAAGGTAGGTTGACTCTGCTTTGCTGTGTGTGTTTTTTGGGGCCAGCTCTCTTAGGAAATCACTGTGTTTGAATCTGCTTGGAGATAATAAGGTCTGAGACCTCCAGTAGCCTATTTCTGTCCCTCCCTAGGCAGCTGCTGGAGGCAAAGCTCACCCCAGTTTGTTATTTCCAGCTTTCCAGCCCGTTGATGCCTGAGCAGCAGGTCCAGCAGCAGCTTCTCTTCCCAGCTGCCGGTGCACTGCACAGCCACCTGCGAGCGCTGCTGGTTCCAGCTCAGCTGGTGGCCAGGCACCAGTGTGCTTCCAAGGCATGTCACCACAGGTCAGGGAGTAAGCAAACAAGATATGCAGAGGGAAAGCCCTCCCTGGCCACAGTTACATCTGGAAACTTTGGTTTGTGTGTCCTTTATATTTCTGCCCTCCCATCGGCACGATTTCATGCAGCTCCTTGAAAGTCCCGAGTTATTCATTCTGGTAGTTAAGCTGCTCACTGCTCCTCCGGGCAAATCCACACTGCCTGTCCACGGACTGGGAGAAAGGCAGGAGCCCTTCAGAGAATGGCAGAAACAAAGGTCGTCAAAGATGGCACTTGATTAGCAACCTCCTTCATGCCCTGTCCTCTGTATTTGATGTGGGCAATCAGGAGAAGGTGTTGCCAAGGCTACAAGATCTTGTCAGTCTGCCTTCCAGGTCTTCTGTGGCTTCCCTCTTCCCCCCCTAACTGTGCCCAAGCTTTCTGTTTAAATACCATCTGCTTCAGCTGCAATTTGCACAAGTGTCCCAAAGCGCTTTGCTCTTGATTCTACAGTAATCTGCCCTTTGTATGCTAACTCTCTACGAGATGGTCTTGTTAGAGAGAAAATACACTTGTCTTTGAAGAATGTTAAAATAGCGAGGTGAAGAAACAAAAGACAAGCAGGTCAAATCTGCGAGATGCTGCCTGAGCCAGATTCTGCTGCGGATAATTCCTGAAGACAACTTGTGATCAAAGCAGTAAAGCAAGAATTTGTCATAACCACTGAAAGGGTTAATGGAAGATCCAGTCTGTGATGAAGTATCTATCTATCCGCTGCACAGTCCTGCTCATATTCTGCAAGCAAAATGCCAACTGGTGTCAGCAGGGGTGTCAGGCAGGGAGTAACAACTTTGCCATGGTGATGCACTGCGCCGATGTGAATCAAACCAGGTTTAAAACTGGCTGAGTTTCAAAGGTTAGATCTTGATCCCTTTCTGCTTTCACCCTCTCTTCCCTCAAGTTTTGTCTCTTTTACATAAAAACAAATTTGACGTAGGCTAGTAAGGTTGTTGCTGGCAAGGAACATTCCTTTAAACAACCAGTCTGATCCAAACACCATTAGCAACTAATTAAAAACGTAGGACTAGTCCCTTCCCAGGAGGTTCCCAGTGAGGTATTTTTCACAGTGTCTGACCCATACCTGTGCACTTCTTGAAGTATTGCAGGCAGAGTAAGTGTTATCCAAATCAGTAGAATTTATTAATATTTTCAGGTTCCTCCTTTTTGCTGTTTCTCTTGTACTCCTACAGCACATTTAGGAATACTCTTGCTGACAGTGTCGTGTTTGGAAAGGCCCATCAGCATTCTGCTATGGGCTGTCCTGCTAACGCTACCTGTTATTCAAGCTACTTGCCTGATGCTTCTGATTATAAGACCATTTTTTCCCTTTGGTTTAGTTTGCAGCATTTTCCTGTTTGGGCTGAAATGTAACATTAAGAGCATTCTGACTCAGCCAGGTAATTTTATATTTGCCGTATATGTAAAAATGTTAACCTAAAGTAGCAGTTTCCGAGAACAAAGCATAAAAAAGTGTATTGTTTTGCCCATTTTATGAAACGATTGCAGGAGTGATTTGAAATTGGATGGTTGTGTCATATCAAGGCCGCCCTTCTCTGTGAAAATTCCCCTAAATGGAGCTATACGTGTGAACTTCAAAACAATCACAGTTTGCACAGGAAAGGCTTGAAGGAATTTCACAGCTGAGTTCCTTGAGAGTCTCTCCTTTCTGCGAGCTCTGTGCACTGCAGGGAAGGTTGCCTTGAAACTGTCAAAGCAGCATTGCACTCTCAGTTCCCCGCAGCCACTTCTGCACATCACCAGAACTCTGGGTCTAGCCTATGTCAGGTGGAGCTTCCCTCTAGATCCGACATGAGCAGATGTTTTCTTCAAACGTGGCCAGCAAAGAGATTTTTGCTTGGTGTCCTGTCTTATATCCCTTTGTATTCTGCAAACCAAGCGGCATGCCTTGTGGCAAGCCAAGGAAATGTGGATAGGGAAAAGTTGGAGCTGCTTCTCACAAGGCTTCTCTTCTGAGTGTGACTCTGTCAGCCCAGCAGGGTCTTCCCTGCCTATTGGACTTGCCCACTGGTGGTCCCATAGGTCAAGGCAGGAACAAACCCCTGGACAAGGAGCACATCTCCACTTTTCTCTGGTGACTGCCTGAACTTGCTTCTGATGCCTCTGTACATTCAGTTGTCTCCCTGATTGATGAGGTGCCTTCATTCCTGCATGCCCTGGGATTTTTCTCGCAGCTAAGGACGTCGGAGAAGGGTGAGAAGGAGTAACAATGGACAAGAGACACTGTGAGAAGGAGTAGAGATGAGCAGGAGACACATCCCTCAGAGTCATCTGCATGGCTGAGGAGAAGAGAGCATGAGACCTGTTCAGGAATTTCTTAAGTCCTGCCTTTTGATATGGGACTGTAGGTTCAGCGAGGGCAGAGGATAACACGGTCCCTGATCAAAGGAGGCTCTTAAACCACAGGGGAAACAGAAGAGTTGGAGGGTTGGTTATATAGGAAAAAATTAGTTGCGGGGATCAGGGCTTCATGGGCCTAAGCTTTTACAAACACCTGTCACACTTTGTCTCTTCAGGGGTGTGAGAAGTTTATCAGTACTTAGGCCAGCAAAGCCCTGAGCTGGATGGAGAAGTGCAAACCAGGGAGGAAAACAGGGCACACAGGTCAGAAAGCTGGACACCCTGCCTGAGCAGAACCAGGAATGGCGTCCTGGCTCGCATTTGGCATCCAGGTCCAGGTCTGCCTCCATGCGTGGAGGAGAAAACAGTTCAAAAGACATTTATAGTTGTGACTGGTTCTGGGTTGCCTAAAACAGTCACAGAAATGGGGCAGGTAGTGGTGGCGTGCTCTTACAGACCTCTATTCTCCTGGAAGACCAGACAGTCTTCCCAGGTGGGGCTGGCATCTCTCTCCCCTTCAGCATGTCACCCAAGGGGACTGAAAACAAATGGGACCGGACCCAAATCTAGTAGGAGGCAAATGGAAGCAATGAGTGGGGGGTGGTTTGCCCTGCACACCCAGAGCAAAGGGATTTCTAGGCTGGCGGATTCTGCTGGGTGTGCTGAAAGGTCAGCAATATTTCAAGTCAACCAGCCAATAGCTATTTTTGGCTCCCATTTTGCAAACACCACATCAGAAACAAAGAGTTATTTTGGTCCATCAGGATTGCTCTGATAACTTTGCTCAGTACAATGTTAAATAATCAAACCCCACAGGAATAACAGCACTGTTTTATAATCCCATATTATCAGATATATAGAGGCACACAGGGGTGGGTGTGTGGAGGGGAGAGTTGAAATCTCTTAACGAGTACAAAGGAGTATTTATATTATTCATATCATCTGAGTCCACATATTGCAATGATTTGGATTATTGTGTAGGTGTACGTATAGGTGTGGATTTTTAAACAAGGGGGTACTTGTCCCAACAGGAGAAAATAGCAATAGCTGTTGTCCTCCACTGCTTTTTAGCAATGCCAGTGCACAATGTGGTTGGTGTGACAAGGAGCAGCTGAAGCGCCTGCAGAGCCCCACTCCTACACGCACTGTCACCATGGCTTCCTCCACATCTGTGTTGTGGAAACACCTCCTTTGCCCATGAAAAGCCCGGTGGAAGTGGAGCGTATTGATTTGTGAGTCATTGGTAGCACTGCTACAGCAACAACCGTGGAGAGGAAGTCCCAACTTTTGACTTTCTATGGGCACAAACAGGACCAGAGTTTCTTTTTGCTAAACACTGTATGGACTCAGGAAAGAGCCCTTGCCCAAAGACCTTGAAAATGTCCCTCAAAAAAACAGATAAAGGTAGGAGAAACGGAGTCTTATAATGTCCAGTTTATGTCTGGAGAGGTTAAGCACAGAGACCTTGCAGACCATCTTCTCCACAGCTATCGCATCCAGTGTGTTTTAAGTGTCAAAGAAACATCTGTGTTTTCAAGCATGATCTTCATGGCAGGTGATCACCCCATGGAAAAAATCTCCTCCAAAGTGTCCATATGACCTCCTCTAGGAACACAGAGGAGCTGTTCCTGTGAAAGCCGGACACTTTGGAACCATGTTCTTCTGATTACCTGCCAATGGTGTCAGGGAGGCTGGTGTTGGAGTGAGTCACTAAGCCAAGACATCCTGAACACCAGGCCTGGGTCAATGGTTCATCTTTTTATTAAGCCCACCTTTCCAATCCTCAGAAGGCTAAAGGGAGAGCTCCTTTCTGTCTTGTCTTGTCTAGTCAGCAGTGGGTGGTTATGGAGAAGAGGCAAACTCTTCTCAGGTGTGCCCAGTGAAAGGGCGGAAGGTGACAGTCACATATTGTCGCAAGGGACAGGAGATAAGGAAAAAAACCTTTTCCAAGAGGCAGGCCAAGCAGGAGAGCAGGACTCCGGAGAGGATGTGGTGATTCCATCCTTGAAGATGTTCAAGGACATAGCCATGAGCAGCCTGCTCTGCCACCAAAGTAGTCATGCTTCGAGCAGGGGTTGGACAAATAAAGTCTATAGATCACTCCCGGTCTAAATTATCCTGCAGTTTTTCTGAGTTGCTGGCATGCTGCCCATCCTGTCTGAGCAGCTCAGTGTTTTCCCCAGGAGGCAGCATCAGGATGAAGCCATCACTTTCAGACCCCGGGGGCTCAGCTGTCTGCTGCACGCAGTGGGATGTGAGGAAGCCTCAGGAGTTTTCGCATCTGCCTGGGGGATTTGACCACATTTCCTGCCCCAGAGGTGATTGCCCTGTAAAACACTAGGGAGATGTGAGGCTGCAGTTTATTTTCAACACCTTAAAAAGCAAAAAACCTACTGCACTTTGCATGCAACATCAAACCGCTGTTCATCTGAGAAGGGAAGAGAAAGACCTTGTAGGCTGCTGCTGAGGGCAGCCAGCTGGAACATAAGTGTGAATTAAAAAATATTTTGGAGTGAAGATTCACTAGAGCAAGGGTTGAAATCCTGGAGTCTCACTTTCCCTTGTCCCCAAATCTCCCCAGACGCCAGCCCCTGGGCTGCGTTCTTTCCAGCTGACGTGGTGGAGGGGAGGCCCTCAGATACCTTTCCCAGCCAGTGAGGGCTGCCCCTCTGTTGTGCTGGGATGAGGGGAAGGCTGGGGTGGCCCCAAGAAGGTTCCTGGCTGCAAGCACTCAGCAGAGGCAAACACCCCTCGACATTGGTGTGTAAGTCACTGGGAGAGGTGGAATTTGAACCACCTCCTTCCTCAGGATTTCCTGCAGCATAACTTGGGCTTCCCCATGCGTATCAAGCTGGCTGTAATGAGTCCTGTTTCCCAGGCACTGCATCTTCCCATGTGCCTCCTAGGGAGTCTCCATGTCTCCTTTGGTGAGTCTACTGGTTTGGAGGATGCTACATCTGGAGTCCTACATCTGGGTCAGGGCAATTCCAAGCACAAATACAGGCTCGGTGGGGTTTGGCTGGAGAGCAGCCCTGAGGAGAAGGACCTGGGTGTGCTGATTGACCAGAAGCTCAGCATGAGTCAGCAATGTGCAATGGCAGCCCAGGCAGCCAAACGGATCCTGGGCTGCATCAAAAGAAGTGTGGCCAGCAGGTCAAGGGAGGTGATCCTGCCCCTCTACTCCACTCTCGTGAGACCCCACCTGGAGCACTGCATCCAGCTCTGGAGTCCTCAACATAAGAAAGACATGGACCTGCTGGAGCATGTCCAGAGGAGAATCACAAGGATGATCCGAGGCTGGAGCACCTCTCCTATGAGGAGAGGCTGAGAGAGTTGGGGCTGTTCAGCCTGGAGAAGAGAAGGCTCCGGGGAGATCTTATTGCGGCCTTCCAGTACCTAAAGGGGGCCTACAGGAGAGCTGGGGAAGGACTTTTCACAAGGGCATGTAGTGATAGGACGAGGCAGAATGGCTTTAAACTGGAAGAGGGTAGGTTTAGATTAAACATTAGGAAGAAGTTTTTCACTTTGAGGGTTGTAAGGCACTGGAACAGGTTGCCCAGAGAGGTTGTTGAGGCCCCATCCCTGGAAGTGTTCAAGGCCAGGCTGGACGTGGCCTTGGGCAACCTGGTCTAGTCGGAGGTGTCCCTGCCCATGGCAGGGGGGTTGGAACTTGATGATCTTCAAGGTCCTTTCCAACCTAAACCATTCTTTGATTCTATGCACAGGAGTCTGGCACCGGGGCTGATGTCCTTGTGAGGGTTTAGTGCACAGGGACACAGCAATTGGCCCAGCACCACAGAGTAGACCTGATATGGTGGGGAAAAGTGGACTTCCAAAGGACTGTTACTTACTTAGGGTTTATTGCTCAGCAGATCCCGTTATCTTATTCTCTCTCTGGAATTCCGGCACCTGGAGTCATGAAGCTATCAGAGAGTCTCAACTGGGTGATTTTCTAAAGGGTGTTTTCAGCCCTTTGCGGTACAGAGGAATGATTGAAAATGCAGTACCTCTCCTCATCCCCTGCTGCAAAAAGAAATTAGGGAGCCCAGATCCACGCATTTTAAATCTTGTCGTTTTAAGCCAATTATAGAACTTTTGAACACCTGGAGTTGACAATCCTGCAGCACAGAGGTCCTTGTGCCTAGACCACCCAGCCTTTGCATATATCTGCGCAGATACATGTGTCTTCAATTTGTAATGTATTTTGCAAAAGCTATTTCAATTTCTTGAAACAGGCACTTGATACCTTGAACACTCGCATTCCTAAACACTAGTGTCTTTTGGCGTATTCATGTGCTTTTTGTCTGGGCGATGGAGAGGCTGCTGTCACTCGGTCAGAAAGAAGATAATATATGCAGTTGCATATTTGGGTTGCTCATCTTTTGCAGTGTTGAACAGACTTCCTAAATGATGCCTCAGTCCTTTGTTCATCTTTCAAAATGAATATCCCAGAGAGCTCTGCATTTTCTGACTCAGAAAGACTTTCAAGCACAATGAATCAAAAAAGGGGATGATTTTTGAGGCACTTGCATTGGAAATTTATGGCTTTGCTTCTTCCAAGATGAAAAACCTGATGTAGGCTATAAATTTGCTTAAAGGTTTGCCTTTAAAGCTCAGCTTGTGACTTCTCATGGGAAACAGAGGATGGGTAGGTATAAATCAACCTGTGCTAAATGGAATGGCTAAGACTTCAGAAAGAGAAATCTGGTCCAAAGGACATGCTCTTTGTGTGGAGTTAAGCTGAGCTCAAACCCAGTGTTATCATTTCACTTATCTGTGCACACAAGACCCTCTGGCAGGAGTTTGGTGGCACTTCCAGCCAGGTGAGCAGGTGTGAGTAGGAGTAGAGTCAGCCTGCAGAGAGGATGCAGGATGCTCCTGCTTGGAGGGCTCCTATAATTTTCCACCTGTGCCAAGAAAGACAGAGAGGTTTTCCCAGTACTAACCAGGGGAAAGAGCAGGATAAGCTGGTTTGGGGCAGCATAAGAGGCTGGTTACCCCATGACTCACACCGAGCTTTGGCTACCCAACAGCCAGTGGTGGTCATCCGGCATAGTTGATGTGAAAGCAAATCCTGAACTGCTCTGCTGGGACAGAGAGAAAAAAAAAAAGTTAAACTGCTATAGAGAAACAACCCCATGTTTATTCCTGATTAGTTTACATTGAAACATGGCTGCTGACAGGTTATTTTGGTAAAAAAGCCAAGAGTTTATCGTGTCCCTCATTCTGCTGCCTACTCTGCATGGGTGGAGTTTCACTGAAATGGGCTGGAGCCCTTCCACATACAGCAAACAGCAGGATTAGCAGGGACGTTTTGCAAATATCCCTCTTACTCAAATAACCTTTAACTAAAATGCTCCATTGAGCTGCAATGACTAGTAGGGTTGTTTTAGTTTAGAGTTTCTATGGTGAGTAGTGTGTTTCTGAAAGCTGGGCTAGGTATTTTTTTTTCCTCCACTTGGAAACATTGTGTTGAAGAAAGTGGAGATTGTTAGATGTTTTGAAACACGTTCTTCTGGAAAAAAAAGTTCCCTTTTGAACATTTGATAATAAAAATTCATTTGCATGATGCTACAGACTGTGGGCTAAATTGCATGGCTGGATGATTATTTAGCAAGATACGGAGTTGCCACAAAACTCGATGCAAGTTCAGAAAACAACCAGACATCGCCTGAGTTTGCAGCTCCAGTGAATCATCACAGAGCAGAGGGATGGAGCGCTCGTGGCACCGCACGGGGTGCTGGGCACTGCTTGGGCATTAAAGCACAGGACACAAAGCTGAGAGGCAGGTCCCACTGATAGCTCTGACCAAAAGTTTACTGTCTGTCCCTCTGCTCTGTAATCTGGAGCAACAGCTCAAGCCAGCCCAGGAAGGGTCCCAGGGGTGTCACAAACCCATGACTTTGGTGGTGGGTGACTGCCATTGTGTCAGCGCCTTCAGCAGATGGGGATGAAGAGGAGGCAGAGCAGAAAGGTGTTAGGTACGTGTGGGCTTCAAAAGGGCAACAATTCAATTTGTAGGTGTTGGTTTGGTGGCACTTTGGGGAGGGCTGAGCACCAGCACCTGCTCAGGGCAGGTAGCAAGGTTACTGCCAGCAGCAGAATTTGGTTGACCATCACTACAGCCGCAGGTTTGCCTCCTTAGCTCTCTCTTGGCGGTTCATGTCCAACAGAGGCAGCTCTGTCTTGGAGAAGAGAGATGGGCGTGTAGCAATATCAGGTGACTGCCGATAGGAATGTAGAACATTTAAGCTATTTTGCTTTTTGTGTATAAAGCTCAGCGTCAGCACCAGAAATGCAACATGAAAGCAAATGTCAAAAAGGAAAAGAGTCAAGAGCTGAAGAGTAACCGCTTCTGGTAACTACACGCACGTTTACACATCCATTAGTTTGAAGATGTAATCCCTAAATCATGCCAGCCTCACTAGTACGTTTTATGCAAAGCTTTACTGTCTCCAGGAGCTGCAAGTAAAAACATTGTTGTTATACTCATGCTTTTATACCACGTATAATGATTCTTGTCCAATTTGCTAAGCAGCAGTGTTCAGTGTCACATTGTGTGGGCATTAGAAGCATTATTTGGTAGTCTTTTTAAATTTTAAACATTTCTGAAATGCTAGGCATATAAATTGCTGCTTTTAAGTTTGGGATGAAAAGGGAAAAAATGAGAAGAGTGTCACTGCTTTTAACCAGCATATCATGTCGATGCCGTGCTCTGAGCAAGGAACACTTATCAACTGCTCAGCAACCTTCCTCCTGCCCCAAGAAGAGGCAGCCAAAATCTGTCCTGTGGGGGCACTGTCTCCTGGACCAGACTCCACAGAGGAGAAATTTTGTGAATCCCACAGGTGTATGCCACTGTGGATGTCAGATGTAAAAATGCAGAGTGCTTTACTGAGGAAAGGTAAAGACTCCCAGGAGAGTAAAGATGGAGGGCTTGAAAATGTGGGGACCGAACATAAAAATTTTGTTGTGTGACTTCAGCTCAGATAGATGAAGTGGCTACGCCTAAGTTTGTGGTGAAACAAGAACCAGAACAGAGGTCTAGGGACTCTTACAACCCAGCAAATGGCACTTCTCTCTCCCGGTTAATCCATATTCTTCTGAATCATTTATGGATGTTTTGAGGCTGCTTACCCAGTTCAGAGGCATTAGGCTGGAGAAGAAAGTGCGGAGAGGCGTTGCATGTGCTGTCAGCCCCCCGGCGGTGTGTCCATCTGCTCTCGTGTGCTAACGAAGACCTGCTGCGTGATGCCTTTCAGGAAGCTCCAATCTTCAGGGCCTTTTGCATTAATCTTTAATATGCTTTTTGTGTGCTTGTCATGTAGGAATTCAAAGACAGAAAATAAGCTGCTTAGCAAAGATGGGGCATATTAGCTGACTTCTACTCCAGACTGTGGGCCAGATCCACCAGCCTCTGGTGCAGAAGACACAAGCTTGGGATAACATGCCCATTTGCAAAATTTTTCCAAAAAGGAGAGAGAAACACGTCAGCACCATAAGGGATCCTATCCTGTATTTTTTAATCCTTCCTTTGTTTGAGCTACCTGATCTCTCCAAGAAGACATGTGAGGAAAGTTCTCAGTGGAGGCTCAGCAAAGCCGCCAAGAAATGCACATCAAATGAACAGGGCCACGACCACTTCAAACATAAGCTCCAATGACAGTCCAAAGGCCCAAATTCAGTGTATTACCCATTTAGAAGTAGGTCCTCAAAGTCAAAGGAATAACTTCTGCACATACCTGATCTCAGAGGAACGTTGGGTCGGAGGTTCGTGAGCACAACTTCACCTGACCTAGCCTAGCAGCATGGACACAGCCGGGGTTGGTTTCTGCCTTTGTGATAAAAGCTGCATATCTGCATTTTCACATTAGACATTGGAGATTCCTGCTTTTTCATGTATATTGTTTCCAGAGCATTTTGCTTTGAGTTAGTAGCAAACCATTGCTCAGAGGCTAATGGGATCATTCTAGGTAAAAAAATAAATCCACAAAGAGAAGATCTAGCTTAACTATGTGATAATTCAGTGTACAGAGTGTTATGTGTTCCTGGTAGCCTGCAGACAGACTGGTATATGCCAGTTTTCTGAGTTAGTGCTGGCATATACAGTGCTGATAAAATTCAACTTGTGAATTCTAGTCATGGTCTTAAAGTTTATTAAAATGCACTGAAAAGAAAGGTAACATTGTGAAGCAGAGTAAATAGTGCTGCCTTGCAAAGGGTGAAATATCAACACAAGTATCGTGAGTGCAGGGCTACTAATCACAGTAACTCTGGAGTGGAAATCAGCTCTTCCAGTTTCTTCTGAAATCTTTCTCTGGAGCAGATCTGATGGTCACTCTAGGAATGTTGAATATTTGATGTTTGGCATCATATGCTCTGTGCCAGTATGTCTCATTCAGCTTGCGTGTGTTTAACCTGCGTAAATTAACTACTCTGCAGTGGTACAGTACTTACAAACCTACCTACTGCAATGTATCGCCTGTAGCATATGTTGCTACAGAAGCTGTGCTGTTATGAACATTCCAGGTACGATCGCATTATAGCAGTAGCTGTATTCTGCTCTGGTGTAAAGCATGGACCTTCTCCTGCCATCTGCAGTCATGCTTCTGCTAAAAGCTCGCATCCTTTTGTGTTCAAGGCACAAAAACTGTTGCCTGTGGAATTTTCCTTCTCAGTAAGTGTAGTTCCATGGGCAGAAAGATTTTGCTAAAACGTAGCAGCATCTGGTTCTCATTTTAGGAATCAGTCATTTATCCAATTTTCTAAGACTGAGACACAAGAGGTCAAATTACTTCAGTTCAGGCACTGAGTTGGTGGATCAGGTTGATTTACACTTCAAGATGCTCTCAGTTCTCTCCTTCGGCCAGCAGATGTTACAAACTGACACAGAAGATGATAGTTTCTAGTATTAATGCAGTATTGCCTGTCTCTTCTCCTGTAACCTATGCACACCCATAGATTAAGACCCTGTAAGATCACATCACGCTGTTTTCCCAAGCCTGTATATGTTTTCTGATTAGATATGTGAGCAGGATTCAGCCAAATCCCCACTTAAGTGCTGTACTCTATGTATCTAGGTCATTTGCACAACAATTTTTATTGTAAATCTGGAATAACAAGCACAGATCTTGGCAGGGTTCTGCATGGCAGAAACACTTTATATCTTCATATAAATGCATGTGAGCTTTTATGGAGGGGGAAAAAGATAAAAGAACAAATCGGTTAATTTGTTTATCATTTTCCTGGCAACTTAAACGTAACCAGGAAAGATGGCTGGAGACACTCAGAGCTGTTGCTTTTATTCTACTTTTAGGCAGATGTGTTGGGCCACTCTTGGACTGTTTCACCTGCCTCCTTTGGTCTCAGCCCACTCTCAGTTTGGCCCTGGGCACCTGCAGTGGCGAACGCAGCAAAAACCTGCTGGTTTTGCCTTTTCCAGAGGCAGCTTGCCCACCCAGCTGGGCTCTGCCAGCAGCCCCCTTCCCTGGGCGGGCTGTGTGGGGGGAGCAGGGCTGGCGGCAGCTGGGACAGGGGCGATATGCCAAAAGCTGTCCCAAAGCAGGGCAAGCACAGCTTGAGCCTCGGGCAGGGGATGGACCAGGCACCTCTGCGTGGATGCCAGCACCACAGGCATCTCCTGTGCCTTCCTCCAGCTGCAGGGGACCCTCCTGCTCGCAGACCTGAGCCCACCGCCGTAGACGCTGTGCCGGTGTTTCCAACACAATGCAACCAAAAGGCATTTGCTCCCCTAAAGAGTTTAAAATTGAATCACTTGGAAGGAAAACTTTGGCTCGGTTACGTTAGTGGTTATCACGACCAGAGCCAGGCGGTAGGTTGTGACAAAATCACCTGTTGCGAAAACAAGGTAATTACACGTCTGGGCTATTCGTGAGTTGAATCAGTTCTTTCCTATTTGCTGAAATGAAATGCAAGCACCTAAGCAATGTAGTTTTCTGCGTTGTTCAAATGGCAAAGCACCTCCAGCAGCACTGCTGCCCAAACACGCTGTGGCTCTGCACGGTCAGAAAGGCACACATCACTCTTAGAAATCAGAAAAACTGAAGAACACAGTAAAATCTGTACTGATTCAGAGAGCTGGCCGTGCTTGGGACAGTGGCTTAACGTGTTAAGCACCAGCTCTTGCTCTGCTTATTCCAATATATATTTCTATAAAGCAGGGGTTTAAAATACCCTCGGTTTATTCCTTTTTTCTTCCCCTTGGTACCCAGACTCATCCCTCAGCTGCAACGGACCCAGAGCAATGCCAGCAAACTTAAACAATTTCTATCAGCAGATCTGCAAGCAGGGTTTGTACCCACATGTCAAAACGTTGTATTATTTTAATAACTTCTTTTTCTCAGAATGCATATGAAAATCATACAGATGGTTTCTAGCAGGACAGTGGTTCATGCTGAGCCAACAAATAATTTTCTAGGCTTATTTTGAATCACTCTTGGAACAAGTCTTAGATCTGCATGTACAAACCAGGCCAAAAAATAAATAAATAAAAGGGTGGGGAAAAAGACACAAGGCCCTTTGTCCTCTCTGGAATTTGTTTAAAACCTCAGGGATGAATAAGGCACTTTATTTAACCCAGCCTGGCTATAAATAGGAAGCGGCACCTTAGCCTCTGTGTGAACTAGGGAATTCAGATGTGTCTCCTCAGTTATGATCACACTTGAGAGGCACAGCTTCAACCTGAGAGGTGTCCCTACGCTAAAGGGTCATTCAAGGTAATGGAGGGCACCGGGTTTGGTCCAAAGAGAGACCTTGAGCTAGAAGGAAGATGCTGGGGCCAGCAGGAGTCAAACGGCTGCTTTGTCTTTGCTCAGGTTTTCTGGTTGTGCTTTAAGCACCAAGTCCTCCCACTGTTTAGCATCCCAAACCCCATCTTACTTTTTTTTTCTTCTTCCTACTGGAACAAAACTGGTTTCAGCACGGTAGGAGTGAGTGTTCATCCTTGTGGTACCTTGAGGGCTTCATGGTGGAAAAGGTACCAGGAGCTGCTCTTCCCTCTCTGCAGAGACTCTTAACAGGAGTGGGGTTAGCTCCTGTCCCCCCAAGGGACACCATCTGAGCACCTCTGGGTTTCACTGCTGGACCAAATTAACGAAAACCAGGAGGGACAGGAACACCTGAGATTTAGAGAAACCTCTTCCGCAGCAGGTCCCAGCCCTTGGGTGCATGAGGAGGGGGAGGATGAGCCACCCCAGCCACATGTGTGTCCTGCTGGAGAACAAGAGTGCTAGTTGCTGGACATGGCCATTAAGAATTAAAAAAATAATGGTGTTGCTTCCAGAGCCAGTGCACTCCACAGCTACGTGGAAACCATTTTTGTGTCCGGTTCTCTTTGTTCTGCCTCAGTTGTAAATTTGAGGAAAAAAAGGCAGTTGCTTACCCCGCACACCCAAGTTAGGAGTTAAAGACCAGTACCAGTGAAACAGCACCCGAGTTGGTGGTTTTCATCCCATGTTCAGTTTATTTTGTTCTTCCCCTGTGTTTTCAGTTGTAGTTCTATACTTGCAAGACCTCACCAGCCTGAGGAGCTCATCCAGTAGGACACAGGGGGCTGCCAAGGGAAGGCTGAGTTGATGAGATAGGTGCCTGTGCTATTTCTTCCTGCTCGAATCATCATCAATGAATAGTTAAGAGCAACAATAAATTATTCTTAGGTTTCCAGTGCTGCGGTATCTGGAGCTTTCCCCAGCTCCCGCGCCTGACTGTGCATCCCAGCAGCATCCCTGTCCCAAGGGTTTTCATGGCTTCATTGCCTACTCAATAGTAATGCGTGGGTGTACACTTGTCAGGAGTATGGAGGACACGTGGCTATGTGAAAATATCCAACCTATGTTTCAAAAATTAAATGACTAATTCATAAAGAGAATTTGTCACACTCCAGGAGCCATGCCGAAGCTGAATGCTGGCTTGATTGCAAACATCCATTTAATGGCTGGACTCACTGCAATCAGGGGCAGGTTTCCTTTGGTGCGTGGGCACGAATTGTGAGGCAGGATGAAAAGATCCTTGTCCTTCGTAGTGTAAGGTCTGGGGTCTGAAAGCTGAGCCTGAGAATATCTCTGTGTCCCCACCTCCCCTGGAGGACCCCACTCCTGCCCATCCTCCTAGCTGGGCTCGGGGAGGGTCTCCAGAAGGGAAAGGTGAGATGTGAAGTTTTTGGACTCTTCATGGCAGAAATGTTGGAGAAAATGGAAGAAAATGTTTTATCAGCATTCTTAGAGGAAAATTGCAACTTTTTAATGTTTCAAGTTTATTTTTTTCAATGATTTTTTTTTTAAGATAGAAAACCAGAAACTTTGTTAAAATCCTTATTTTCCAGAACTGAGTGAATTTAAACTTTGGAGAGTTACTGTCTCTGAAATGAAAGTCACAATGTGTTTTCAAAGACCAAGGGAAGAAGGGTGCCCTGCTCTAATTTGTGGTGGAAGCACTGCATATGAGTAGCAGCCTTTATAACGTGAATGTGAGGGATGTGCTGTTTGTTATGGGAGTCATGGCTCCCTGTAGCTCCCAGGGATCACCTTTCTCCACAAAAGAATTCACACAAATACTGGATTTTTAAAAAAAAAAAGAAAAAAAAAGATGGTAAAACACAAATTAGTATTGATTTGATTTAGATGTGACATTTTTCAGTTTAACCTCATAAAAGCCAGCTTCCAACTCTTATTAGTGGTTTAAATAAAGACTCATTCCACTGAAAATGTTGTTGGCTCTTTTAGGCAGGAGTGTCAAGCAGAATACATCTAAATGAAAGAACTACTAAGCAGATGCCTGATTAAAGATAAATGAAAATGTCTCATAATATGTGAATAGGATAATATTAAATGAACCTGAGGATCCAGTGGATTTAAGCGTAAAATATAAATGTTAGGAACAAGGCAACGCTGTTCCCATGCTCATCCTATATAATTAATTACAGATAAACTCCCCCTGCCTTCAGACTCAAGGAAAGAGAACAGTCACGGCTCAGCACAGATCTCACAGCAACATAAAATCGGCACCAGTTGAAATTGCATCCCCTGGAGCCATCAGGTAGTACCTGTTGCATCCTTATGTGGCTGAACAACATATACCACGCAGGAAAACGCCAGAAGGAAGGGATGGCTCCTAGCGAGGTGAGAAGGAGACACTGTCAGCCCCTCTACCACCCCACCCCCAGGGTAATATATGCCTGGACATGAGATTTTCCATGCATGGTGCGTGGAAACTCCAGTACTGAGTGACATTAAGCATCAGGTTTGCAAGTGCTGCAGTGCCAAAGCTGGGCTCATTGCCTCTAGCCTGGGATTCAGAAAATTTCCCTAACCTCACCACCACTGCCCACCAGGCACAGCCCTGCAGCGGCAGGTCCCCAGCACAGCTGGGGAGAAAGTGGCTTTGACTCCAAGCAATGCCTTTTGCCATGCTGATATACCCATCCCAGCGAGCAGCAGCTGCTTTTGAACTGGGAAAGTAAGAGGGAGCCTCACCCTCCAGTTATCTGATCCTTGCCTTTTTGGTAACTTGACATTTTGGGAAGAAAATTGGTTGTTCATTGGGAGACTATCTCTGCCTCTCATCTTCTCTGCCACATGACCCCGCTCTCCTCGCACAGGGTATAGGTTTCTAGTAATGTGAGTTCCTGCTGGGCTCCTCAATAGCCTTTCCAGAAAATGTTAAAAATGTGCATTGCATTAGAAGGTGAACGAAGAGGAGCCAACTGGCTGGCTGCTAGCGCTGCACGCCAGGCAGCGTAACACCCAGGGCGAAGGGGCCGCGCCAAACAGGGCAGCAAGAAAATCCCAAGACAGACGCGGTGAGTCTTGAGCCACCTGGTCTAAGAAGGGCTCAAAGGAAAGAGGTGGAGACGGCAACTGCCACTGATGCAAATCTGAATTTATCTGTGTAGGAGTATGTGGGCTGGAGGGACAGTGTGAATATTTGCATGCCATGGGGCAAAGGCAGGCTTAGAGAGCACTTTGTTCCCCTGTATTAGCTGTATTAGTGGTAGGACAGGAGCTGCACACCACCACAAGTAACCCTTTGCATTTTTAAACCAAGACACCATGGGTACACCACTTCTTCCAATCGGTCCAGTATAGGCATTTAATAGGCTAAATGATGTAATACATCTACAGGACATACATTAGTTGAGTATTATGTACAGGTGGCATTTTACAAAATTAGAAAGAACTGAAATAGAGCAAAATCCAACAATGTCTTACTCCATAAAACTTCCTTTCTGCACTACATGAAATATTCTACAAGCTAGACTAGAAAAATATGACTGAATGTCTTTTTTTTTCCTTTTTAGTTTCTACAAAGCTTTTAATCCAGAAAAAAATACAAAACAACTATTGAGTTTATTAGAGAGACGACACTTGCACACAGACAAATTAAGTGGACAACCATAGACCTGCAAGTTGAATAAATAGGGCTTGTTTGTATAAAACAATTTTCTCTCTATCTTGCTCTCCCATTTTAGGGCCTCTGGCCCATGTTCAGAAAAATAAAAATGGGAGGAGGAGTTTGGCTTTGCGTGATTGTTACACTGAGGCCACACGGCTTTAGGAGAAAGCTTTAGTTTGAAGCATCCATTTGCTTCAGGGAAAATACTTCAAGGGAGAAGCGTGAAAGAGGGAAAGGGAAGGAGAGGATTAATTAGGCTGGAAGGAGGAAATCTGGCATTTTTATATGGGCTGTAGCTTTACATACTAGGATGAAAAAAGTACTGCTGCGTGCCGTTTTTTTTCAGGGTATATGTAGAATTTTGTTGTTTCTTTGGGAAACTTATTTAGGGAAGTGCCATTGACCTCAGGTGGAAATAGGATAAGGGCCATCCAGAGCAGGAAGGGAGGGAGCGTCTGAAAGCAGATAGAGAGCACATAAAATTGGGGGAAGTGTTTCAAACAACTGTTTTTCCTTTCATAAAGCGAAAAGAAAATTAAGTGATATGTCTAACGTCATTCCTCACGGAGCTGGGCAGACGCAGATTGAAAGGAAATCACACAGCTAAAAATATGTCGTCACCGTCGTTGTTTTTCCCCCAGAGCTTTGTAAGACTTCTTGACGGTCGATGCAAAAGTGGTGTTTAAAGAGCACCTCGCATCTGCCCGGCCGCCTCGCCAGCGCAGCTTTCCTCCCACCATGACCAGCTGCAGACGGGTCTGAGCCGGGGACCTCCTCTCGCTGCTCGTGTGCTACCCAAACACATAGCTCGAGCTTGTTTTCGCTTCGTTGGCTTTACCACAAAACTGTCACCAGTGAAAGGGGTGACGGGGACGGCAGCCAGATTTAGGAGGTGCTCTGAAACCTTCAGTTACTCTGGTGAAATTCGGTGCTCTGACCAGAATCCCACTCATACAACAAAATAATTCTGTGACAGCGTAGATAAGAGAGTCTACATCAAGAAGGCAAAACAGATTGTTATATAGGTTGAGAGAGCAAAGTTTAACTTAAGTATCACATTATACTATACTACACTGCTTATAAAAAGGGTTCTAGATCCCAAACACCCCAAATAATGAGCTATAGTTTTGTACATAAATTAATGTTGCTTTGAAGTAAAATAGTCTCTTTCCTTTGTATTAAACATTCATTGCACAGAATTCTTTGTAAGTAAATATATTAAATTTGGTTGCTAAGAAGGTATAAACTTATCTTATTAACACATCTGGCCAGTAAATTTTATCCACCATCACACAATTAAAAGTTGCTGTTAGAGAAAATTATTACTGGAGAAAAGAAAGCACTTGGAAGTCAACTTAGGAGTTAATGCTGGAAGAAATCCTGTTATTTTGTTCCACCTACAGCGAGCGGCTTCTTCCGGCTGCAACATTAATTGGAAGTACAGACCCCATCCAGCCCTGCAGAGATGGAGAAAGCCAACTTTGTAGCTTATGGGACACTCGTCACTGACACAGTCAAACCCTTTTGAGTACATGCATTATCTATCTCCACCAACACTGTCCAAAGGGTAGTGTTTTGGGCCAAGATCGGTGCTTCTCCTGGGATAGTGGGAGGGAGCCTCTGGGAGGTCCCTGTGCAGGAACGGGTTCACCCCTGTCAATCCCCAAGGAAAATCCTCTGGAGGTCCAAGGTGTCCAGAGACAGCTTGTCCCACCATGAGCTCTGGTCTCGAGGAGGGGGCTGTGCAACCAAAGCCGAGGCGGCCGTGCAACCAAAGAACCAAAGCTGAGGGGGCAATGCAACCAAAGCCGAGGGGACCATGCCATGGGAGAGGGCAACCCTGACACCCATGCTCCCACCAGCAGCACTGCTTGGGCAGGAGGGAGGTGGGTGTGCATCCTGCCACCTTGGTCCTCCTCCACCCACTCCTACTGCGAGTGGCTTGGGGAGAACCTGATGTTAGGCAAAATGTAGGACAGGTTTGGGCCATGCCATGGAGCTCCTGTCACCCACCCCCAACCACCACCCAGCTCGGGTTGAGGGAGGAACAGCTGGGCCTCTGCACCTATGTTATGCACAAAACATACCAAAAGAAGAATTGTCACAACAATTTCTATTAACAAGGTGGGACAAATCCAGTCCTGGCGGAAGCAGGAGCCATCTCGTTGGCTTCAAGGCAGAGGAGCGCACGCCACACCACGGCTGGACCTGGGCCTGAAGAGTGCACGAACAGCACGATCCACCCGACCAAGCCTACAACAGACAGCCTCACTCCACAAACACCAGCAACTAGCTAATCCGCTTCGTCAATGTACAGCGAGAAAGCGTTTCTGAAAAGCTTCAGCCTTATTGAAAAGGCGGCTAAGAAAAGGCTGGTTCATCCGAATTTGCACAGGTTAGCCAAAGGGAGAGAACTGCTCTGGGCCACCCCAGGGCGGCAGCCTGGAGGCAAATCTTACACTTGCGTCTCTATACAAAAGTTACAAAATCAAATGGTGACATTATATTACATCTATTGTCCATAATATCACAGTGCTAGTTTTAAATGGCTAAAAACAAGAAAGGTTTTAGAATTAAGACATCCCTCCTGTAGGAATGTAACCCCTTTGTCCTGCTGTTGATACCTGAAAGCAGCCTTGCTTGAAAAGGTAAATCCAATGAAATGCGCTAATTGAAATTAGGAGCATTTTTCCTTGCTAATCTCGTATTTCCTAACACGTCCCATTGTTTCCCAAGGAAAAAATGAACAAATAATATGAATCCCAGCCTGAAAATCAAAATGTTGAAAAGAACAGTTCTAAAGCCCAGATGCTTCTTACCAGGTACTAACTAAATAAAACCCTTGCAGATTTAAATACAGATTACTTGGACATGTCTTCAGAGTGTGTTAGCTTTCCATCAACATTCACAATGAAGTTTCACTTCTGAGACCATGGAGTCCTTACTCGTCCTCTTCAGTTCTGCTTTCCAGAGTATCTGTACTTTCTTCCACTTGTTGAGCAGGGTGCGCTAAAGTATCTGCAAAGAAATAGTTTGTCAGCATTTATTTCGCCATACAGGTACAATAGCCTTCATTTGATTCCCTGCTCCACCAGGCAGATGATCCATCAAGGTGCTCAGACTTGACATGAGCAATTTGCTCTACTTGCAAACCAGTAGTTAAAACTGGAGTAGGGTACTCTGAGTGCATCACAGCCTGACTTTACAGGGGATGACAGACCTCAGGACGGGTAGTGAGATGAGGTGATGATCCCTCTCATTAAAAGCAGGACAGCCACTGCAGTGGGAGGACTACCTGCTGTCTTAGTGAAATCTGCTCAAACTCTCAGTCCTGAAGAAGTAAGTCCTAATATCAATGCACAAAAATATCACACAGGCCATAATGTGCAACCTGGAGGTCAGGCCATAGATTTGGCTCATATTTCTTCTTAAATGATCAAACCCTGTGGTTGCCACTGCCCAGAAATGCTAACTGGAACAGCAGGTGATTTGACACTTCGAGATCAGACAATTTGTCATTGCCCCTTTGAAGGGAAGGTGTATCTTGCACCCCATCCTGGCTCCTCTCTCTGGGCATTTGGGTGGCAAATATTGGTGCACTGAAATGGAAACCACGTCACTCTTCAGGAGGAAAGGAGAGCACCGAGGCAAAAAAATCCAGAAATATATAGACCAGTTCCACACTGGAGCATTCCCTGTGCAAGTTACACTCCAACAAACTCTTACGCTTCAACAAACTCCAACAAAATCTTTAGCCATATTTACCCCACAGTGCCACTATTAGTCATATCTACGTATTTGTGAGCTCCTGCTACACTAATGCACTCGTGGGACACTACAATATTTGAAACTGTGCAGGTGCTAAACACTTGGCTTCTAGGCTAGGAGACAGGGAGGTAGGTATATGCTATTGAACGATATTACCGTTTCCTAGAGTGAACTGCTAATGTGAAGTAAAGTGCCTGTTGGCCACATGAGTGGCCAGCACTGAGCCTGATGCAGATGAAAACACCGTGTGCTCCAAAGCTACAAGGAAATTTTCAGTCCACAGGTCTCCCTCTCCAGTGGCAGAGTTTCTGGGCACCTTCAAGCACCTACAGCTCTTTGGCACACTATTAACCTCAGTGAATGGCATGGCCCGAAACCGCTATTTTCCTATGGGGAACAAGGATGAAAATTACTCATTCAGACCTTCCAGATCCATCTGCTGCTGCTGCTGCTGGACACAGACTCTTTGGTCACCATGAAGACCCTTGTCCTCTGCTGATTTCAGGTCATCGGGAGGCCAGCGCAGCTCCCCGCTCTCCACCTCTCCAGACTCGGTTGGCTCCACTACGATCGATGGCAGTCTTTTGGACAGCTTGGGGTACTTCTCACGTGAGTCTGGGAAGGCCTGGTAAGACATTTGGGGACACGTCCATCAAAGCCTTGCCCAGAGCTGCATATTCAGAGCAAGGAGAGTACACACTCCATCTTAGCATCCTTTCTACATTTGACATGCACTCGTATGTCCACCAAAAAACCCCCTTCAAACTGGTGCAGGGCAACAGTCCTGCCCAGGGAGGATTTCAAAAGCGGGTGAATCCAGCTCTTTGCTGGCCAAGCGCGGACACAGAGGGGCTATAGGTCTCAGCACACTTTCCTCTGCCCATGCTGTCCCTCCCTGGGCAAAGAACCGACTTTGCTCACCAGTGTGTCAGGCAGACAATTGCCCTGACTTGTGTGATCCGACATGCGTAGTAAAAATGGAGACTTAGGCGACAAAATTCATTATGTTGCCAAACACCTGTGTTTCAGTTCTGGTGGGGTTTTAGGACAGAATGTTCATTGTCGTTACACTAAGCTAAATGGCTGGTGCAGCCCTTCTACCTGCTGTCCTTCTACCTGATACGATATTCATGTTTTCTTGTGGTGACAGTTTATTAAGAAGCCACCATTCTACAGAGCTATTTTCTGTAATGCGAAACACTATTTTATGATGCATTCATGCAAAACAGGTAGCCCCAGAGATCATCTCTACACAGAGGATGGTGCCAGCTATTATTTTCATTTGTCACACTGAAGCTGCAGGTCAAACACCGTGCAGTGATTAGAGCTTGAAGCTGAACTAGGTCTTTTTAGTGAAGGATATTGTAACACATAAAAGTGCTTTCTTGTTTTCAACATCACTGGTTCATTTAAATCTCTCAGGGTACTTTGTTTTGGATTGGGGTTTTTTTGTGGAATTTTTTTTTTTCTTTTTTTTAGGGAAAAAATCAATCCAGCTTCTCCTGGATGTTAACATAAGACAAACTCTGTTGTTTCACTGAAACCTTATCTCCTGGCTTCTTAAACTCCTGTATACCTGCACTAACAGGTTGTAAATTTCTCCATGCTAGCTGAGTTTTGTTTTGTTTTGTTTTATTGTATTGAACAATAAAATCAAGGTGTGGACTAGGGGACTGAACTAGGTGTTAAGAGCAAGAACCATCCCAGATTAACTCCAGGCTTTGCTGTGTGCTGGTGGGAACCTCCCCACACATCTGCACCAGGTTCACCACTGAATTGGGTTATCTGGTTGGACTGAGCACTGCTGGTTGTGTGAGCCAGTCTCAGCACAGCTCCTGCAATGAGCACAGGCAGAAACATGCAGATAACCACCACAGAAGTGGGCACATCCCCCAGGACGTTGCCAGGGACCTGGGGGTGTCATAACCCACTGGAGGTGTTTGCTCCATGGCTTTTGCAACCTTCTTTTGTAGCTGCTCTCTCTAAGAGCTTTGGGTTTAGTTGTCCCACTTGGCATCAGAGCTGGCATGGGGAGGCAAGCCCTTGGGAAGGACAATTCTCTTCCCACGTGCCTGGAAAAGAGGAATCACACTTCTATCATTGCTGCGATGCCTCTATCTGACTTCTGGAGATGGGGAAGGACAATAATTCTCATCCTCATGCCCTCACTCCCTACGGTAGTGTTGCAGGGATTCCTTAACTCTTTGCAAATCTACAGTAAGGTGAAAAATATTGTATGTTATTGTTAGTGTTGCAAAATGAGATACAATTAAGAAGAAATCTCTTTTGTAAGAATGTCCCTTCAGTGCAACTAGACTAAGTGAATCACTGAAGGTGAACCTTTCTAATGCCTCCCTGAGCTGCACCTACATGGGCGTAAGTCATCCTGATCAAGCCGTGCTGCTCATGTTGCCTAACAGAAAGGTTCCCCCAAGGTTCCCATTACACAGCCTCCTCCTGAGCTGGTTTGGAATAATTTCGAAAGACATTTCCATGGCAGCTGTCTTGACTGCGAGGAATTTTTAGGAAGCTGCTAATACAACCCTACTATTTCCAAATACGAGACAGGGTAACATCTCCTTGGCAAGGACAGGTCCAGAGGCACCCCTGAGCAGCAGTGAACTCTTCTTCAGATCTATGGTGGAGCCCAGCTCCTTGAGCCTCGTGGATCAGCTGGCAGAAAATGGCCATAAAATTGTGGGCAAATGGCCTTATTTCTTCCCAGGGCTGCACGTACAGGTGACAGTGACCTTTTCCCCTGACTGCTGCTCAGCCTGCTCGGGTGGCAGAGGGCTGCGTGACAGCCACCCTGTCCCCAAGTCTGATGGCAATCCCTGGATGAGGGATCCAATATAACAAAACTTCTGCTTTTTCATCTGCTTTCTGAAGCCCTAGGAAATGACACACACTGATCTAAAAATGTGCTAAGAGATGACTATTAGGGCTGTGACAATATTTAGCAGAGGCACCTGGGTGGCCTGAGCTTGGCTATTTTTGTTTGTGTCATTCTCATCTGGTCTTTTCTCACACCGATCACATAATGTTTTTTTCCACTGGAGCCCAGTATTTACCACGTCCCTCCAGGAATGAGTCAGGACTGGCAGGAAGCAGAGCTGCCTGTCGGGCCTCACTGTGTTTTTCTGCGGAAGCTGGAGTGTGACGAGTGGGTAGGAGACTGCAGGAAGAGAAGGACCGGTCTCCCGGCCAGAGTGCTTGGAAGTTGCTGGAAGAAACCTAGTTTTCCCGCTGAATCACTGACTTTGCGCTACAGAATCACAGAATGGCACAGGTTGGAAGGGACCTTCAGAGATCATCTAGTTCAATGCCCCTGCCAGAGCAGGGTCACCTATAGCAGGTTGGACAGAACGGTGTACCAGGTGGGTTTTGATTATCTCCAGAGAAGGAGAAGGAGACTCCACAACCTCTCTGGGCAGCCTGTGCCAGTGCTCTGCCACCCTCAAAGTAAAGAAGTTTTTCCTCATGTTCAGACAGAATTTCCTGTGTTCAGTTTGTTACCCCTTCTCCTGTCGCTGGGCACCACTGAAAAGAGCCTGGCCCCATCCTCTTGACACCCACCCTTTAGATATTTATAAGCATTGATGAGATCCCCTCTCAGTCTTCTCTTCTCCAGGCTAAACAGACCCAGGTCTCTCAACCTTTCCTCACGAGAGATGCTCCAGCCCCTTGATCATCTTTGTAGCCCTCTGCTACCTCCTCCTCCCTACCTACCTGCCTCCTCCCTACCTCTCACTTCTTTTTGCTTTTTTGCCTCAGGTGGCCATCACTAAAATGTGGATGGTACTACCTTCTCCCAGAGGGGAAGGGTAAAGGAACTGGGGGAAAACTTCTGGAGCATATGATCAGGGACACCATAGAACTGCCCTAAATACATAGGTGGAGTTGGAGCTGGCACAGAGTTTGGACAGTGTACGCTAACACAGTATCAAAAACCCAGGACTCAGCAAAAAAAAGGAAAGAGAATATTGAAAACGTGCTCTTTCAGTGAGCAGCATCTATCCTGTGCGGGCGGTGAGGCATGAGAAAACCTATGGTACGCTCTTTAATTGCATACAGCCTTTCATTACATGCACAAGTGATCTGAAAAGAATTCGCAAAATTTCAGTTCTGACTTCCCTGCCTTCCCAAGGCTTGATTTTAACCTGCAACACGCTTCTCCTAGAGTAGCTTTCTGAGTCTGCTTGCAACCATACATCTCGCGTTGAGAAGCAACTCAGGTCCACCAGGACATGGTTAGGTAGTTTGTCCCTGGCAGCGACACTGAGAGTCACGAGAACAAAACGGGGTGCGGGGGCGGTCACAAGGGGGGCTCGAGACATCGTGATCCCTCCTGCTGGAATCGGCACTGCAGGCGGGTACGCGAGTGGGTGTGTGAGACTACCTGGGGACAGAAAATGCTCTTGCACCTGCCAGCAAATGGCCCTGATCGGTGCTGCTGCTATGATGCCATGGCCATTTATGTGAATTACACAATCGTTTTAAATCGTCTCTTTTCTGAAAAAGAAACTCCCTCTGAGCCTGCGGAAACTTAGCTCTTCACAAGGGTGGCTGTACAAAAGCTGTGGTACAGTACTGGCTAGATGTCTTCATCACACAATGGTTGCTCAGACCTGAACTCTTGGTGACAAACAGCCTCTTTGCCTGCATCCCTGCAGGGGCCGGGCATCACTGTCACCGTGCCCCCGAGACCTGGCGCCTGACAAAACCGTCCTGCCAGAACTCTTACCTTTTAAAAATAAAACCTAAGTAGGATCAAACATGTATTTCAGGACTTGTTCTTCTGGCAGCTGTGCTCTGCAATTTGTCGTCTACGTGTATGACAGTTATTGGTTGCATTAAATTGCTTTTGAAAAGCAACCTGGGATGCTTTCCAGTTTTTCTAAAGTTACCTGGCTTGAAGGGCCTCCTTCCTCCTCAGGAGTCTGGCTGAGCGCAAATTCCTCCATCACCGGTTCCCGTGTGTTCATCACCTCTGTCATGCTGTGAATATTAAAGCAGAATGGGAAAACTCAGCTCTGAGCTTTGACACCACAGTTAATGTAACAAAAGACACTGGCTTTTCATATTTGTTAAAATAATTGTGTTACAGACTGTCCTTTCTAAACAACCCACAGAGAAGTGGTCGGCTCTCCAAGCCAACTGCTACCACTGCATGCCATGATGCAGAGCAGGGCATCGACCTCAGCTGCCTCCTCCAGGACAACAGAGAAGACCCTCATAGAGTCCCAGAGTTGTCAGCAGTCCTCCAATGTTATCAACAACCAGTTTACTACTCATATATGAGCTCATAAATTGCATCTGTTGACCAAAAAAAGTTACTCATAGAAATATCAACCTTGAATTAAATTCTCATTCTGATCCTTCATAACGTCTTTGATAGTTGCTCTTCCCAGATGTCTCTACCATTTAGTTATGAGCCAGCACTTCTTTTTAAACTGTTAATTCCAGGCACCCCAGCTGTATCGGTGTCTAAGGGCCAGATTTTCAGTAATCTTTACTTGCCTGAGTGTTCAGAGAGGTGTTGAGTGGGATTTTCAAATGCATCAGGGAACGTTTGGCACCTAAATCTCATTTAAAACAGGGACTTAGGAACCTAAGCTGCTTATGTGCCCATTAAGCATCCCCCTTGTGCTGTCTGGCACCCGAGGCACTACAGCACGGGCCCTCACACTCTCCTTGTTCCGCTGGGCACTTTGGCACCCCGGAGCAGAGGGATGAACGCCGGCTGCAGTTCTCACCGCAGGGAGCTCAGTCCAGCCCATGGCTGGGTAGCCGCATGTCTCTACAGCGTTAGGATTTTCCTCACATCTGCAATTTATAGATACAGCATTCTATTGAAAAATTTGAGGATGCCTGAAAACTTTGTAACATGTATTAAGCGCGTAGAAGCAGAGCCTGAACCGCTCTGTTTGACCTACAGACTGAAGGGGCCATGACCATTTTGGATGGGAATACATTAGCCCTGGATGGACTTGGTCACGGGCATTTCACTCTTTCTAGCTGGCATTTGTCAGGTACAGCAGGTACTGACTGCCAGAGCCTCCTGCAGCACGCAGAACGTAGGCATCATCAATTACACCGCCCTGCCACCTGCCACAGCAAGCACCCCTTTAGGCACGACTAAATGCTGCCATTAATTCTGGTCCCGCTTCACACACAAAAGCCTTCTTTGTAAAAGCTGCTCCTACTGAGAAATGCAAACTAAAACATCTTAAGGATAACTTGTTTCAGGCTTACATTACCAATTACCCCACAAAACTAAATTCTACAATATCTGCAATTACTACAAAATCCTTCACAATGACTTTAATTAGCTGTAGCACAGAGCAGCGTGATATCGCAGAGACTTTCACTCCCACTGCATCATATTTAAAAAAGAGCACGGCAGACCCAGGAGACACTGAAGCTCAGCTGTGGGCCAGGACCCAACCCCATAGGCATCCATCAGCTTAGGGAAAAGCCCCCAAGTGCCAGTCTTGGACCCAACCAATGCTGAATTAAACAACACGCTTCCTCGTACACACACACACACAACAGGAGAGCAGAACCAGGCTCTGAAACTCAGCAAGAAGCTGAACCAAACCCCTGATCTGGGCATCCCCCAGCTCACATAGCCTGAATCCTCCCAGAGCCAAGGCACAGTAGAAGATGGACAGGTTCTGCCTGCTAGGAAGAGAGTTTTGAGCTCACGGCTCTTGCTTGGACCTGTACCTCTCCCCAGGGACACCACATCAGGGCACCGCAAACCACCTAATCAGTAAAATACATTTATTTTCCAGACACATGCTTTTATTCCTGCGGCATCCAGCAGGCCATACCACTGGGCACCTACGGACAACAGCACTGAGGGAGTGGTGATCTGGAAATGCGAGACCCTTTCCTGGAGCAGTGACAGTGTACCCAGCTGTGCCAGCTGTTCCTGCCACCTGAGACAGCACTTAAAAGGACAGAGCTGTGCCCTTGGACCACATTACACCCTTGCCCAAAAGGAAAGCAGCACTCCCTCCATCGCCTCCTCCCTCTGATCACCCCTGGTGCTCATGCAGTTCTTGCCCTTTTTCCCCATCCTTGTTCTGGTTTCCGCTTTGGTCCCAGAGGGACGCTTTTGCATCCCTCCTGCTGCCCCTCCAGCACTGCCTCTGTGGATGACCACACTGGGCCATAGCAGGACCCCGCTCTTC
>NW_009649864.1:3801986-3813880 GCF_000708025.1 Charadrius vociferus | reverse complement strand
GTGCTGATTGACCAGAAGCTCAGCATGAGCCAGCAATGTGCAATCGCAGCCCAAAAGGCCAACCATATTCTGGGCTGCATCAAAAGAAGTGTGGCCAGCAGGTCAAAGGAGATGATTCTGCCCCTCTACTCTACTCTCATGAGACCCCACCTGGAGTACTGCATCCAGCTCTGGAGTCCCAAACATAAGAAGGACATGGACCTGCTGGAGCGTGTCCAGAGGACAGCCACGAGGATGATCCAAGGGGTGGAGCACCTCTCCTATGAGGAGAGGCTGAGAGAGTTGGGGCTGTTCAGCCTGGAGAAGAGAAGGCTCCGGGGAGATCTTATTGCGGCCTTCCAGTACCTAAAGGGGGCCTACAGGAGAGCTGGGGAAGGACTTTTTACTAGGGCATGCAGTGACAGGATGAGGGGGAATGGCTTTAAACTGGAAGAGGGCAGGTTTAGATTAAACATTAGGAAGAAGTTTTCCACTTAAAGGGTGGTGAGGCAATGGAACAGGTTACCCAGAGAGGTTGTTGAGGACCCATTCCTGGAGGTGTTCAAGGCCAGGCTGGACGTGGCCTTGGGCAACCTGGTCTAGTGGGTTGGAACTCGATGATCTTTAAGGTCCTTTCCAACCTAAACCATTCTATGATTCTATGACCCTGCTCTTCCATCCCAATTCTTTGGGCAGAGTTGGTCTGGAGGGCTTTCACACCTCCCGTTAGCCAGACCCTGTCATGAACCTGGAGAAGCACAAAGCCCACCGCTCTGACCATGTCCAAGAAGAATGTCTTTCTTTTTGGATACTTTTTGGGGTTCAGTGCCCCATCCCCAGCTGCCCTGGATTGCAGGGAAAGGGAAATGAGAAAGTATGTGTCTGGATGGAAATAATCTTGGAGGCTTTGTGGGGGGCTGTGATTTATGAAGTCTTGGGCTTGACTACCACGGAGGAGACATGTCCTACTGTTGTGTGTCCTGGGGTTGGTCCCTGCTAGCCCACAGCAGAATCCTGCAGTTGCCCACAGCTGGCTGGTTTATTTTAGCAGCCTTTCAATCCCTACCAAGTGTTTAAAACCCTTCTCTGTCCTTGTTCCATGGGACGTTAGAGATATACATCCATGCATGCACTGTCAAATGTGTCATATGAGCTCCAAGATGTTGTTAAGACCTCATGAAATTCTATTATGGAGCAATAATGGGCTCCGTGCTTCCCTAAGACCACATTACATCCCGCAGATTATTTCTAAATGACAAAGACAAATGATTCTGGCTAGGAAAATGATGACAGTCCTGCCAGTGTTACAGCAGATGCCTCAGTGAATCAGCTCCCAAGCTGTTGAAGTCCAGGCCACTTCACAAAATCTGTGCAACTTAAGGGTTTGATTGAATAGGATGGCAGAAGTGATTGTACTTGATGTGTCTCAGAAAAGAACATGGGGCCATGCAATTGGCAGAAGAATTAGGCTTTAACTGGAATAGATTAATTGTTCTCAGTCTCCACTTAGAAACAGTAAAGGAAAACAGAAGAATCTATACGGGCCGTGAAAGCAGTGATGCTTCTAACAAGCTTAACTAGGTATTTAACGCTAAAAATTACTAGAAGTAAAATAATTGAGAACTCTGCTGCAAATCAGTTCATCTGAAACTTCAAAATCACCTGTAGGACACCACTGAATTGTTTGTAAAGCCACAGAATCTGAAAAAGGGTTCAGGGTGCTGCTTAGGGCTTTTTTAACAGTGAAACGACTTGTGGGCAGGAGAATATTTCACTTTTTAGCCAGGTTTGATGGAAAAACATTGAGCCACTTTAACTGCTGCTTTTATGTGAGAAGCACTTACATACAACAGCAAAGTGGCTGATACAAGCAAATTATTGTAAGAACTACATCTCTTTTAAATTTGGTCTTGCATTCATTTTATGTACGGTAGGTGCTGTTATCACCAATGACATACAGTAGCCATAGTGATGCAAAACAAGGCAATAAATAGCATTTACAAACAAAG
This sequence comes from Charadrius vociferus, assembly GCF_000708025.1. NCBI lineage: Eukaryota > Metazoa > Chordata > Aves > Charadriiformes > Charadriidae > Charadrius > Charadrius vociferus. Next base: position 3,811,892 of record NW_009649864.1, on the reverse strand, counting down.
AATAAATTCTCTTCTGGTGGATGACTCACCTACTCTGAACCTTAAAATTCCTGTGGCAGTGAATTAAGAGATGCATTTACTTCCCCTAGGTTTAATTAAGCTCAAATATACCAATTAGGGGAGAAAAAAAGCAAAATCTGCTCTTGCATTTCTGTGAGAAAACTGCATTCAGAGAAGATTATCTTAAATGCAACTGCTACAGTTGCAGGACTGTGCTACGCTCATCTTTTTCCCAGAGCACGGAGCAAATGCACAGCCCACTTTCTGCTGTTTGTGATGGCGCTAACAAGGTCAGTAACATATAGAGCAATATATAGGTTGACAAGTGCTAAACCGCTTACCATGAGAAAGCGCTCAGAAACAATGCACGCATTTTTATTTTCGTTTTTGAACAGAGGGCAAAACTGACCTGTGAAATTCCTGGTGGCAAAACAGCACTTGATTGAGGACCAGCTTCAGGATCCAAAAACGTGAAGTGTTTATGAGGCTATGGGAAAGAGGCAGGTTGTGTGATGCAAGCAAAGATTCCCTTAAGAAGAAGGGCAAACCCACATTTTATGGGACAGGCTGACCCATGGTTGGGAACAGCTGTCACCTAAAGCAAGGATCAGCCTGGAGGATGCTCAGACAGGCACCAAAATGAGGGCTGATCCCACTCTCACCTCACCAACCAGGATGGGCAGTGAAGGGGACGCCCGGCCAGAGGACGAGGCTCTGTGGGGGATCAATGACAAGTACAGGGCAATGGCAGAAAAGAGTGTGTTACCTTCAATCACATCAACGGATGTCGCTTCTGAAAACTGTCCTTGCTGCAAACGTTCACGTCGCTGATGAAGTGCTGTGCAAACTCTGTCAAATCCTAGTAGTGCCTGAAAGAGACAATGCAACAGAGTCAGAGGGTGCAACCACAACGACAAGCTGGCAGCGACCCATGTGAAAGAGCACCACTGAAAACTTGCTGCAGAAACTCCTACTGTGAAGGTCTGTATAATTTTTTACACCAGATGGGAACTGATCTCACTATGGACGAAGCTCATAGTATACCTAGTGAATTACCGAGGCAATTAATGTTCCAAAAACACCCAAAGATCTTAGCTTGCAATCTGACTCTTTTTGTGATGATAAACCTTATTCCTTAGCGTAAGCTACGTAAGAAGTGCTGAAACTGGGACACCTTGAAATTCTCCCATACAGGAATTTTGGGGATAGTTGGAAACTCAGAAAATAAAAATGCATACTCTTATTTGGTAGGATTGGTGTGCTTAGTGAGACACGGTTCAAAACATCAAAGAACGAGATTCCTGCTCAAGAAGCTACTGGTCAAGACACAAAGATGATAAAATAGGCTGAGAGAAGGATACCCTAGAATTATGTTACAGCACGTTTCTTTCAGATGTCACAGGAGGAGTGATTTTTGCAAAGGTCTACTCCAAACCAGAGGTAATACTTCGATTGGTATCAGGACAGGGAGCCGGGTGAGCAGAGGTGAGGATACCACCATTTCAAAGTGCGAATCATTGATTTCAGATGACTTCTCTGCCAGAAAGTCTTAGCTGAAGAGCTTGAGAAGTTACAGTGCTGAAATATAGTCAGCAACTTGGCCAAAGATGATTTTCCGAGAAATTTGTTTAGCCCTACAGCTTGCCAAATATATATTCATGCCAGCCACAGCTATTTCCTTGGATGGGAAAAAGGTGTTTTCAGTGAAGTGAATGGCACTAGTGTATATATTTTATATCCTCCAGTGGTTTGGATTCCAGCCCAAGTGATTAAACAAATCTACCTGCTCTGGAGGCCTTCCTACCAAGATTTACAACACTGGATTAACTGCACACTGATTTTATTCAAAAACAGTGACAGAGGAAAAATTGTGCATCGCATTCTGGAGTTTCTTATTATGCCACAGGCCATGCTTATTGCAAATTAGGGAAGCAGGAAATCACATCTCCATCCCCAGGATTCAATTCAGAAGGTTTAATTCTTGTCTGGCAGTTTTCCTTGCTAACCAATGAGCAAAGCAACTTCAGAGAGGCTAAAGTTTTGTCCCTTAAAAATTCATAACTACACTCAGTGCTTGTCTCTTGTATGGAAACCAGAGAGAGCATCCAATACCATGTTACCCAATACTCTGGGAAGAAGATTTTTATCCCACTACCCACTACAAAACCGCTGCTATTAAACCCATGAAAATTCAGCACAAACTTGTCTACTTTCAATATCTCCTTCAGAAAATACTGGATGCAATAAGAACAGTTATTACACCGAGTCATCTCTCAACGAGAGACAAAATGGTGTAAGAGATAACAAACCGGGCACCACATGGCCACTGGTTGGAATCCAAGCCAGTCCATTTGCTATTTAGAGGTATCTTCAGACGCCTGGTTAGCTGTATTTAAGGATCCACGCAGTACTGAACTAATTAAACCCACATCCATTGCTTTTCCAGTCTCGGCAAAGGACTTCTGGATTGAACTGACCCAAGACCAGTCTCCTCGCCAAAGTTTTAGGGAACTCTGTAGTACAGCGCCTGCAATGTTTGAGAGCGGACATCAGCCCCTGGGGCTCAGCGACTTGAATGCTGTAATAAAAGAGAATCACTCAAGGATTGCGGCATGGAAGAAGTCCCTTCTCCCAGCCCCATGCAGCCATATTTAAAAACAGAAAAACTTCTTCCCAGTCAAAACTCTCGAAGAGTTCAGTGTTTCCAGTGTATAAAACTACCAGAATGCATCTATTCTCTGAAGAGGAAATACTCACTTTATCTACCTAATAGCTGTGATTATCTTCTTTGGCTAACACTAGAGGAAACAAACTAATACCCTTCCTTCTACAATATTGCTTAATCTTTTAAAAACAAGGCATGGCTGCTGAGATCAGGCGACAAACCTTTACTGCAGTGGAAACAGTTTGGAAATTATTCAAGTAAACCCTTTCTCTGCTTATCTCTTCTTGCCCCTTCTGACTTTTACCCACCTTTGCTGCTTTGCTGATTAGTCTAGCCTAAAACCCAGTTGCTCCATGCACTCTGTCCCAACCTACCCCTCTTTCACCCCCCCAAATTAACTTGCCCTCCTTTGCCTGAGCTTGCTAACCAGCTGCTTCTCCGGCTCCAGGAGTACCAACATTGCTGTGCAGCCCCTCTTGATTGATTTCTCTGAGGGAAACCCAAAACCCTTTGAATCACCTGAAATGGGCCAGCTGTGCATCAGCTGGGCACCATGCTGTCACCATGCCCTACTCCCCTCCTCATTTGTCACATGCCCTCATCGGGGGCTGGTGTGGGATCTCTCTGAGAAAAGCACACTGTGATGTGTTCTGAGTTGCACATTGGGGCTGTGCTGGGATCTAGGAGTGTTTCTGCCTGACCACAACAGAAATAATAACCATTTTCATGTAGCCCATGAGGCATTGCCAAGCAGAGCCATACGATGATGTGCACATGTGCTGCTGTTAACAATGACCAAGAAGCCTCAAGTCTCAGAGACCAGTGAGACTGCCTGGCCACACCTCCTCTGGGCTCGGAGAGCCCTGCTACACTTCCCAGTAAAGAACAATTGATTTAGGGACTACTCCAATGAGTTGGTCATGCCCTTGCCTCTTTAAGAGCTGCACACCAAAGAAAGTGTGGGACAAAACCAAGGGGATGATAGGAGAGCTGGTTCCACCAGTGAGACCAAGCAATGCCTCAGTGGTGGCTCTTTTGCCCAGATCAAGGGCCCTCCACCTCCCACCCCATACAAAGGGATGGATTTCCACCTGTGCTGCCTGGCACAGGACAAAAGCCCAGGCACCAAAAGGTGCTCCCAGGCTTCGCTCCCACTTTGGAGAGCATCTGGGGCACGTTGTGTGTTTGGAGTTTCTACACCACAAGGACAGCCTGTCCCAGTGGAGTGGTCTCACCTCCCATGGGAGGACCGCCGGCACCAGGGAGCAGAAGCAGGATGTACAGCAAGTCTGGCCAACTGGGTGTGTGGGAAGCCCAGCATGGCTGTCCCTCATGGGTTTGCCTGGCCATGGCATGTGGGAAGAGGACTTCACCATGCACAGCAACGGAGGCCTTTCCTCGGGATAAATCCACTGTGAATTGCAAAGTAGATGTTTTCAAGGCAAGGGCCCTTCATCAGCGAAACAGAAATTGGAACCGGCCACCAGTTGCAATCCTAGCAGCCCACAGATCGGCCGCTTGATAAAGAAGCCCCGCGTTTCAGAAGCACCGAGCCCCGAATGCTTCCCTGGGATGCAGCAGCACCTCCAACATCAGGTCGCTTTTTATTTCCAGATGCATCGTACTCTGAAACCATCACCCCTCCTCTCCCTGCTGCCCCAGTGTCGGAGACGACCGGGTGGCAGAGGGAGACCTGTCCTCGGGGTGCTGGGGCTGCGGGACAGCCTCCTCCCCTCCCAGCCTTCCCAAGTTAATCATTCCCCCACTGAGCACTCATGGAAATATTATGATAACAGCCTAACAATACTGCATTGAGGGTGCACCTTGTAACAAATAAGTGCAGACAGGCGGCAGAAATTGGCCTTGAACCACTGCTCCGCGTGCAAATTGGTCGTTTTTCTGGCACCGCAGAAACGGGAGCCCTCCCCTTCTCATTTCAATGGGACAATCCCAGGGGCTTTACCAGCCCCGTCTTTATAATTGTGCTGGACAAACGTCCCCCCGCGCAGCTCTGCAGGCTCAGCCTCGCACGCGGGAGGACTGTAAACACCGAGCGCTGGGAGCCCGTCCATGCAATCGCGGCGCACACGCGGTTCCCGCTGATTTCAGATAGCGCCTCAAACAAACCAGGAGTTCAGCCCTGGGTGTCCGCTCCCCCCCCCGCCCCGTCCCTTCCCCGCTTACCCCACTAAAGCCTCTGGATAAATGCAAACTTTTCTTCATTCAAGGAGTCTGGCCTTTGTGTGCGCTACAAAAAGAAACCCCTGCTATTGATTACAAGGAAAATTGGGACAGGGCGTGCATAAGAATGGTGTTAGGCAGGAGAAGTGATGGTCTACCACTTGATTTTTGCACAGTGGAAAATTTCGACAAGCCACGGTGAAACCTGCTCAGCAATTCCCAATAAACAGACAGGTCCAAGGAGGTTTTTCCACCCAGAAGAAGAAAGGGTGCCTTATTTGGGCTACTTTGCTGCAGCAGATTGAGCTGCCAGTTCCCCCAGGGCGGGTGCGTGGGTGATCTAGGACAGAGCTATGGTTGTTGTGGTGGATGAAGCCATGAAGGGGCTGTTCACACGGTACCTGGTGCACACCCCTGTAAGGGAAAGTGTCAGTTGGCATCTTCTATGGCCAGGTTCTTCTGTGGATCCAACTCTTCTATGTGTTGCTTTCATGCGAGTGTCCTAAGAGGATGCAGCTATGGCTTAGGCCCTGCACTGCTTCAGTCTATGCGGGGGGCCTGGGCCATCCAGAGATAGGACCATGCCTGGTACCTCTTCTGGTGGTGGGACACTAGCTTCAGCATCTTGGCACAACCCAAAAAAATGCGCTTACCTCAGTGACACTCTGCAGCCTCCAGTTTCCATGAGTTCCTAACGGAGCTCAGCTTTTGGACACTGTGAATAGGAACCTGGGCAGCTGCTTTGTTTCCCCTGGTCGCACATTTGTAATAGACACATTTTATGAATTGTTGTGGGTTCCATGCAACTAGCGAAATGTAAATTACCGCACGGACCACAGAAGATATATGTGTGTGTGTATGAACTCCTATTTAAACCTCCCACTTCTTTTTGGATGCAAATCTCTTTCCTAAGCAACTGAGAAAAGTGCGATATGTGTCAGAGTCTGGAGATTAGAGATCTGTTCTGTTCCCTCATTTCAGAAGCTCTTGTCTTCGGCCACCCACGCAGTACTTGAGTTCTGCTCTCCGCAGGCCAAAGCTGCCTTCCTCTCCTCAGCGGTGTGTGCTCTGCAGAAGATGTCGATCTCTCTCAGGAAGCAGCGAGATGAAATGACTCTCGATGTGGAGGAGCAGGCATTTCAGCATGAGACACAGCACGTAGTTTGGGAGAGCGAAAAGGGGTAGGAGGCTGCTATTTCTGGACCGTGCCGCCTCTCGCCGCTAACTTCGCAGCAAGCTGCAGTTTTTACTGTTCCTGCTCCAAAGAAGCTACTGGGGTAAATACCACCCTGGGGAATTTCTCAAACGCTCATCTGTGGACTACCAACACTAGAAAACACAGGCTTGCAAAGGGCACGCTACTGGCAGATCACTGGAACTCAGCTTCCTCAGCTCCTGGTGTTGCACAGCGAGGCATCGGGGAGCCCTTGTTCTTCCATCCCCAGCTCCCGCAGCGCCGCGACTACACACAGACCTCAGCTTCCAGTTTGTTGTAGTTGTCCAAGTTCCTACTGGCCCTGTTTGCAAAAAGGAGCTAGAAACTTGACTCATAAATGGCCAAAGAAGGAGGAAAAAGAACTCAAATGTGCCTGTGTTTAACTATCACAATTTTTAAAGCAATCTCATGATTTGGGGGTGATTTAACTCAAAGTTTTTCACAACTGATGCTTGCGGTCCTGCTTGCTATGAGTGCTTCCTTGGTGGGTTTTTCTTTTATCTTTTTCTTTTTCCTTTTCCTGGCTGCTTTACAGAAGCTCATTTATTTCAGCTCTTTGATCTCAGCACTAAACTACCTGAGCTTCCTTGCGGAAGGTGCCACAAGGGATAGGTACGGCAAGGGAGGAGAGCGGGGCAGCCAGCCAGGATGCTTGGAGAGAGGGATGAGGAGCAGCCAGCCAGGAAGCATGTGCAGAGCAGTGGAGGGAGGAAGAAGCAGAGCAGATGGGAAGAATGACTAAGCCAGCTCCTCTGAATGCTGGTAGACCTGAGTATCATGGAAATCTCCACAGAGTCCTCATGGAATCGTCTGCCAAGCCAAAGTTTGGATTTATTTTTTTAAACATCAGATTCAGCAGCTAATTGATGTGACAGGACCTCATTAAGAAAACAGCCCGACCAAAATTAGAGATAATCCTCAACAAGCTGTTAAATGTTTTTAGAGGTATCTCTTCTGGTACTCGCTGTGCGAACACTCATCTGAGAACTTGCTTTTGGGATCAGAAAAGCCTGTGCTGAGCCGAGTGTTTCTGAGCTCTGCTCATGCAGTGAACCTTGCACTGGCTTCAACTTCTCAAAACAACGTTTCGAAGCCAGCACCTTACAAATAAGTATATCATTCCTTCTAATTTGGAGCAACTGTTACTAAAGGGTCTCAGAAAGAAACGGTTTTGTTTCTGGGACCTTCCCCGGAAGATGACGATTCTCTCATCCCTCACATTTCGTGCCATGATTGTCCCTCACCTTACAGCACCCGTGGGAATTGGTAACAGATGAAAATTGGCTTCCTGTGCTTCTTTCTACTATTGCCTAGGTATTTCTGGATGGTGAGCGAGGAAAAAGGTATCTTAGAACATCACCACAAGAGTAGGTGATTCTTAGATGGAAATGTCATGGGAAATGGATTGCGAAATGTCTGATGTCTTTCTGGCACTGTGAAAGAATACTCTGGATAGTCTGTCACTTGGCTCAGTTCTAGGTAACAGAATAGGGTAAGAGGTTAGGTACGGTCAGGTAGAACGGTATTTACTTAACAGATAAACTATTTCTTTCCTTGTAACTTTGGGGAAATTAGGATACAGTGTTGTCAGTGCTGAAATACAATGCATTTACTAGAGAATTCAGTAAAGCCAATGCAGCAGAAATGTTAAGATTTAAAAAAAGCAACAAACAAAAACCCACCAGCCACTCCTAAGAGAACGATAACAATGAAGAGACTTTTAACATTCCCTATTGGTAATTAACGGCAGAACCGCAGGTGTCATGACATCACAACCTAACACCACAGATGCAGCTGGTTTTCTCTAGGAATTAAAACTCCGTCACCTTAATTGAATTTCTAAGCACGGGAAGTTGCCCCAGCCCGAGATGGAGGATATGAGAACACCATGTGCTACAGCAGTAGGGATGGGCACGATGGAGGGTGAGGACAGCACACGGCTAAAAATAAAGAAATTATTAAAAAACCAAAAATGCCGTATGTTTTTTTTTTTTAATGAGTCATTAACGCTGAAAGCAGATATGCATTAATAGGGCTGTGAGTCTTCCTGCCAACCAATTAACAAGCACCTTCTGGATCTAGAGGTCTCCTAAATATTTGCACACAGGGAGTTTATGCGTGTGCATGTCAGAGAGAGAACTCGGCTCAAAGTTCCAGTTACATCTTACAAAAGTTGCAGTGGTCTCAACAGAGGAGTCGGACTTGGACTATTGTCTCCCAGTCCTATTGGGACACGGGCACTATGGGGCAAAATGCTGCGGGATCGGTCAAGGCACCCTGATGGGAGCAGGGGCTCGTCCTGCCGGACCACAGGTTCTTCCAGCACTGGTATCTGCTCTGCAGAGGACGGTACTGGTCATACTCTCTCCGAACTGTGAAGGAGAGGTGATCCCAGCCCTCAAGGACTTGCTTTCAAAGAGGGACAAAGGAGGAAACAGGGGGCTAAGAAAAAGGTTTTTAAGGACCTGTTGGTATCAATTTTTCATTCTACCTGGTTGGTATTGGTTGGCAGTTCTCCTGGGGTTTGCAATAAAGTCTTCCTTTGAAGATGGAAAATGCAGGAAATTGATTCATTTACAGATTTTTCCAGACAAGGTACACATGTCTGAGGAGCAAAGAGAAGGGCTGATGCTGAGGCAGATGCTGGTCTCCTTGAAGTCACAGCAGGGCTTCTCCCGCCTTATAGGACATAGGATTCGCCCCGGATCAAGACTCCTCTGACTGACCCCTCCAAAATAGACAGATGTGGTTAAATTGGCTTAAATGCAGGGGCATAATTTCAGAAATGAGAGAGAAGGAGCAATTTCAGCCTGTGACACTGTGGGATTGCTACCTGATCTATGCAAAAGCCTGTTGCTCAATACAAAGAGATCATTGTGAGAAGGGAGGGAAAGTAGTGACTATATTTGCACATTCATTTCTTCTGCTAAAGTAACATACCAGAGACGTTAGAGGAAATTCCACTTGATTGACAAATTGTCAGGCTAGATCGAGAAAGCAAGGAAACCAGGTCAAGTCATTCCCTGTTTGCTTGTTTTCTCTCTGTAATCATAATGTTGACTCTGAAAACATGTTTTTTAACTGGAATATTAATTATCGAAATCCTGAGCTGTGAGCTGGATTCTTTTCTGGGCACAAAATTTGTTGCTCATTAAATCTAAGCGATGGCAAACACTGGCTTGAGCCTGGTTGTGTGTAGGCAGATCTCCCCGCTTCACCTTCATTTTCAGGCTACTCATAAGAAGGCATTGTGCAGAGAGCCAGATTACGGGACAGACGTGAACACCAACTTCTGGGTCCTTCAGTAAGATTTGAACCTATAGCGAGGAGAGCTTCCTTCGCTGCACCACTGACTATATGACTGCAGTATAGATCGCAGTCAGGAAAAGACTAATGCAAACAAATTTCTCTCTGTATATCGCTTACTGTGGCTCGAGGGGTTAATACTACATCCAGCCTAACCTAACTCCCCTCCACGACTGTAGCCGTATTGAGAGATCTACAAACACGGCTCTGTCCCAGATGAAAAGAAAATTTTTGTGGTATATTCATTTGGCAGCAGGAAAACATTCACACCCCTTGCTCAGAGTGAAACATAGTCCTCATTTACGGAGCAAAGTGGGTTCTTTCTTTCTCTACAAGTAATAGTATGCGTGGTATTTGCTACCTGATGGGAAAGGCAGGATTTCAGTGCTCTTCTACCCCGTTCAGCTAGGCTGCAAGCAGAAGCATCATTATCTTAAACTTGCGCTTTGTTACCCACTTCCTCACCTCAAAAGTTGCCTTGGAAAAAAAAAAAAAAAAAAAAAAAAAAAAAAAAAAAAAAAAGGTGAGGGGAACCCAA
>NW_009649864.1:3795785-3801178 GCF_000708025.1 Charadrius vociferus | reverse complement strand
CTTTCTGCGGACACGCGTGGAACAGCGCGGCCCCATCCGGTCCCGGTCCCGGTCCCCCCGCATGGTCCCGGCCCACGCAGCGCCCCACGCGCGGGACAGAGGGTTCCCCCGGGTGTGGGGCTGACACGGGGCTGCCGACCCCTCCCCGCAGCTGTGCCTGCTGAGAAAACGCTGAATTCAGGAGGCACAAACTTTTTTTGGTTCTTGTTTTTTGGGGGGGTGGGGGGCTTGGGGGTGCTCCACCCCAGGGTGAGTTCCCCAGCTGCATCCTCTGCCCACGGCGGGGACACCCTCTCCTGTGGGCAGCATCCTGTCACCAGCTCGCCAAGAGCGGCCAGTGATCTGGGGCTGGTGGGCAGCGTGTGCCAGGGCTGTGATAAGGGGCTGCCTGACGGGAGCCCACCTTAAACCCACCGGAGAGAGGCTGTCAGGGGAGCGTTCGCGGCTCTGCTTGTGTTTGCGATGCCGGGGGGAGAGGCAGAAAAACAGCGGTGGGGTGAAGTGTTCGCACAGCAGGAGGTTGGGGAGCAGTGGTGGAGGGACGTGGCCCCGGAGGGCCGTAAAAAGGAGCACGGTCCTCCCCGCTGGTGCGCATCCCCTCCTGGGACGCAGCTCAAGGTCAGGCGCTGAGGGGTGGGAGGGGGGCCAAGATATGCCTTCCCCGCTCTGCATGGCCAACGATTGGAGCTGTGGGTTCAGCCTGCAGAGATGCAGCCCTTGGGGTCCCCTCTTCGCTTGGCCCCAGGGACAGGGGGGCTCCGAGATGGGACACGCACCACGGCTGCCAGAACAGGCCTTCCCTTTGATGCCTTTCCCCAAGAGCGGCACTTCCAGCACGAGCACACAAGAGCATGACGGAGCAGCGTGAGCGCTGAAGGGGAGACGGGTGTCAAGCCCTCTTCCAGCGTTTGGTTCGTGTGAGGTCCTGCGAAAGCGGTGCCAGCGCGCGTGGATGGCATGAGGGCGCACGGATAATCCGGGGAGGCGCGGCAGCTGCAGGCGCTGGAGCCTCTGCCACATCAGCAGTGGGCGAGGGAAGAGGAGGCGATGTCCAACCTCCTCTTTGCTCTCTGCTCGGGCTGACATTGACTTGTCAGGAAACGAGGAGCTCGGCCTCCATGTCAGGGTGATTCATACTTGGCTGGTGGGGACAAAAACGTCAGCTGCTGCCGATTTAAGGGAAGACGCCCACCTGTTTCTGTGGGCAATGCTGAGAGAGAAGTGAATTAGGGCAGCAGGACAGCGCTGGCACAGCTGCCTTCAGCTCTTCATGCACCCAGGATGGTGGACTGGAGGGATCTGTGCCTGTGCCCATCGAGCCCATTTGGGAGTGAAGGCGGCCTCCTTCCCAAAAGATATATATAGATATACGTACGTTCTCTGTGCACAGAGTGTATCTACCAGGGTATTTTCTAGTGCCGGGTTGGGGGTATGGACCCCAACTCAACAGCCACTCAAGAACTGGTTGTGTCAGCTCTCCTTCGGGAGCTGCTCCTAAATAGTGAGCTTTTACACACAGCGTGCTTTTTACATGCTCCTTTTGCAAGCAGGTATAAAACGTAGCTTTTGGTTTAAACCTATATATGCAATATATAGCTTCAGTGTATAAAGACAGGGCGTTCTGAGAATGAACTCTGCCATGGCAGTGGGTTGGCCATTTGCTTCTGGTGGTTTTGTTCCCAGACTTGTAATAGTGAGTTATTCTTGTCTGAGGACAGAACGGCCGTAAGGAGAGATTTATAGGGTGGACATTAAAACCGACTTCCCAGTAACATTGGGAATTGCTGGAAATCTTTAGGAAGAAGGTATCCCTGTGACTACAACCCCAGGGCGATATTGGGGAGCCTGGGTTCCCCATCAGGCACTTGTGCAGTGCAGGCGATGGATGAGACGTGGCAGGATCCAGCCCTGGGACTGGGCAAGCTGCTCCACCGGGTGAGACAGAGAAATGGCCGCTGCTGCCGCCCTCCATGTCTAATGGCACCAGAATCTTGCAGGGAGGTTGGTGGGAACAGTGTGGAGCCACCAAAGGACCTTTCCCTCTGCTTCTGTTTCTCCTCTCCACTCCCCATGAGCAGGGTCCTGCCTGCACTTTTTCCTCAGTGGCTTCATCAGGAGCTGCAAAAGGCAAGGTGGAGAGCAGGGACAGGGGGTGACAGCCGTCACGGAAAGGGTGTTTTAAAGCTATTTTGAGTTTTGCGGAAACAACTGTTTATTTTGGGTTTTGTGGCCACAAGGAAGGAAAGAACAAGCTTCTGTCTCCACCACAGGGTCTGTGTAGTCCTGGGTGGCAGACGTGCCTCGGTGGCACACAGGGCACCGCACTCAGCCCTGTGTGTACTGTGGGACACGCTGGCTGCCTTCAGCCCCCGCGGTGCCCTGCAGAGCGTGGTGGGGCTTTGTTCCTGCTCCTTGTAGAGACCGTGGCAGGCAAGTGGGTGGTTGTACCTCTTCCTGAGGGGCTTTCAGGTAGCACGTACAGCTCAGAGCCTCTCTGTCCTTCCTCCCCACCAGCATATCAGGGTCTTTGAGGGCTGGGTACTGGTTGAGGGCTCTCTTCCCTTCTTTGGATGCCACTGGGCAACGGGCAACTGCTAGGTGAGACTGACTGAAGAGCAGCTGGCTGGGACACTACCCAGACAGAGCAGCAGGGATAATGAGGAATGATGCGGACAACCAGAAGGGATGGTTGAGGTCCCTTTGTATCATGAGAAATCCCCAAATGCTGTTTGATGGTCCTCTTGGAGCAGTACCTCGACTGGGTGTTTCCCATTTATCTGGTGAGGAAATGTGACCCTTCTTTTCTCACACGAACACTTGTGATATGGTCCGTGCCTCTGTGGGCTCAAGATGCGTCCATGGCAGCTAACGAAAACACTCAGATGAAGCAACCAGCATCTGCCTAATGCTCTCCAGGAGGCCTTTGGAGTTGTGTTTGCAGCCTTTGAGACCCTGGGTGGGGAATTCAGTTCCCACTGGGGGCAAGTTGATCAGACACCAGTTGAGAAAGTAGAGGATGTGGATGGGATATCCTCCATGTGGGCTCCTGGAAGCCCCTTACTGGTGGTTTTTGAAGCCCACCGCAGTTTCTGAAATAGGCTGGATGGCAAAGGCTCTCTAGATAATGAACAGGGTAAGTGCCAGTCAGCCAGTGTTATTCCTGCAGGATTGATTTGAACACTGCAAAGACTGAATTTAATTTCATGATTAATTATGCCAGGAGACACCAAGTATTGGATAGGTGCCTTTATTAAATAAATATCATGGAAATAATTCTTAGCTCCAAGAGAAGGGGTTTTGCATTTGCAGATCTGGAGTAAGACTGGTGTGGGGAGGGCACTCATCCTGCACACTAAATCAAGATGGTCGGGAGGCTCGGTGACACGTGCTGGTGCTGAGGCCCTGGGTGACACCAACTGCATGTGCTGCCTCCGGTTTCTCAGGAGGGGACCATGTAGAAGGCTCCATGCCAGCATGGCTGCATCAGAGAAGCCACTGCCTCGAGCCTCTGCCAAAATCTGTCTTGTTATTATAGCCAAAGGCACCTGGGTTAGATGTGCAATTTCCACAAGGTGGATGTTCTACAGCGGTGCTTGCGCACCTACGTGTTCCTTTTCTGTATCTGCCCGTAGAGCTGCATGCAGGAGATGTAGCTCTCACCTTGCTGCTTCATGGTGTGCGTGCTGCTTTTTTCACATGCCTTAACAGGTCAGTGCATCGGCTGAGCGCTGGCAACCGCCCACCCGCACAGCATATATGCAATGGTGTGTCTTACCATAAACCTTTTTGCTATAGATTAAAAGAGACCAATGTATTTTGCCTGTGTTGCAGGGTAACGTCAGAAGCAGGGCCAGCCATGCTGGCTCAGCCAAAGTGAAGGAATCAGGTAAATGTGCATGATGCTGAGGCGTTATTAACCTCGTGAATTTGATGTTGTAAATTTGACCTTTCTTCTCCCATCTCTCTCCTGTCTGTGAATCACCGCTGTCCCTCCTGCACACACCTCTCGTTGTGAATCGTGAGGTGTCATCCCTTGTTGTTTGCTGTGCAGGTCACCTTGTGAGTGCTCCGAGACAATTAATCACCCCAGTCCTGATTGAAAATTCTCAGTCCTTCAATTTTCTGGTTGCATTCGACTGAGTAATGTCCTTGCAGAGGAGAGAAAAGTTTCAAATTCATTTCCAGATATTTTATTATTTTAAAAGGTGTTTTTGTGAAGTATCTTGTTATACACAAAGTCCTGTGGCTACATATCCTGAAGGAAAACCCGGGCAACACAGCGCCTCGGACCAAGCAGGCACGGGCGAGCTGGCCAACAGCAGGCTTGGCTCTTACACAAATCAGAGAGCAGCAAAAGGGACCAATTCCCGCCTGGTAGAAGGGGTTTTGGGTCAGAAAATCTGGTCATACCGTGGTGCTGCTTGAACCAGAGAAGGTAAGGTGTATTAACATGCACTGAGCATGAGAATCACAGAGGCTTCAGAAGGCAGGGCTTGGGGCTGCGAAAATAATAGAGAATCACACGGAGCTTTCTGATATTAAAGATCAAAAACTTACTGGAAGGAGGAGAATAACTTTTTATTAAAACACTTGTCTTTTCCTCGGCTGCAGAGCTCCTACTTACACCCTTTCCCCATCCTTTCAGGCTTCACTCCCTGATAGGCTTTCGAGGCCGCACATCTTCATCCCCTGCCGCTGCGCAGGGAACGTGGCCCTGCATACCCCACACGTGGGTGTGCAACACTGCAGGGCTTGTTTGTGGGATAACACCCACAGGGATTGCCATAACGGGGGCCTCCCTGTATAATACCAAAGGTTCATTTAAATTATCATGCTTGATGTTGGCTATGAAAATGAGTTACTGTGTATTACAGTACTGGCTTCATTTCCTTCTCCAAATTTGGTCCCTTCTGGCGTTGGAGCAAGGTTGTATCCGTCTGAATCACTGCATCATCATCAGATGTGGTCTATAGGCGCAGGACTGTCGTCCAACAGCCTGTCTCCCCTCCTGGAGGCTGTGGTTGGGAATATGGTTGCCATGGTGGTAGTGAGACAATTAAAATGGCTTTATAACCAGCTGAAGGTACCGACTGTTTCCAGGATACCATATATCCTAATCAATCTCAGCTCTGACAGACCTTGGAGCGAAGCCAGGTCCAATGACAGCAGTTGGTGGCGTTTAATTTTTTTCTTCCTTCTTCAGCCCTCTAGGGTTATCTCTGTGGTTTGAAGCTGTAGTTCCAGGTTAAAAAAAAAAAACAAACAAAACCACACACACAAAAAAAAACCAACAACAAAACCAAAACTCCATCCTTTACGGATGTAGTATCTTTCATTCCGCATCCTTTAATTTGGGCCATGCAGCACAAAAAAAAAGTTATCACCACTCTTCC
>NW_009649864.1:3790688-3795769 GCF_000708025.1 Charadrius vociferus | reverse complement strand
TGAACTCCTTTCCTTGCACTGACTGATGTGGGTGCTGCCCTTTAGCTGAGCGCGGGGAATAAGGGATCTCTTTGTTGGAGGCTCCTCCTAACAGGCTGTGCTGCTCCCCCTGCCAGGCCATTCCCTGTGGGTGGTGGGGGCTGGAAGCAATATGTTGGAAGTCACACTGTATCCCAACAGCTCGGGATTCAGAGCTGTCAGGCAGTGGCTCATTGTTAGTACAACTTCTTCCAGAACGCCAGAAAAAGAAAAGGCGACTTAAAACTTTTTACGACCTGCTGACACATGAGTCTGGTAGGAATCTGACTGTCTGCGAATCCAGAGGAATAGCGGAGGGGTTTGGAGATCTGCTGCTGCTGCTGCTGGTAGTTACAGGGTTATTTTTGCCTACAGGTAGCGATGTGAGCCGGAGGCCTCCTCCAATTTGCATCTGGTTCTTCCAGCTGGCTTACATGGATCTACTTTGTGCTGTAGGCACTGCCCTGTGCTGGGTCAGCACTTCAGATGGATGTATAGTATTTTTCTGAGGGCTTCTTGTATCTTTGCCGTGATTCAAGAACACTTGAATTCCCATTTTAGAGAGCTGCTGACTTATACGAGCCCTGAGGTGATGACATAGTCCCAGGTAGGCAGCTGGGCCAGCCGCATCCTGCAAGGCTGGATGAGTTCACAGTGTAAGGCTACAGGATGACACAAAATGGCACTCTTGATTGCTCCTACTTTCCCCATATTTCTAGAGAACTGAGCTCGGAGCTGCTCTCCGTGGCACTGGACACTTCACTGGCACAGGTGCTACAGTGGGTTTCAATTTCAGGGCTCTTCTGCATTTTGTGGTGATGCTGCCTAGCTCAATGTTCTCAAGTTTTCTTGAATCCTCACTTACAGACAGAATGCTTAAAACAACCACAATTATCAGCATTAAAATAAAATTAACCTGAATCTAACTTAGGTTTATTGTCCTGCTTAAGCCTTTTAGGGTTGTGAAGCCTGTTTTGGAAGCTGCTGGTCTGCTTTGCAATCAATCAATCAATAGCGTGCCATCAATCACCGTATATTATTTGCTTTAGATTATCAGACCTCGCACAAGTCTCCTGAATTTCTCGCATGCCCATAGATTTGCTAGCTCCTCACTCTCTGTTTGGGTTTACCTGATCCCTTCAGCTGGAAGAGTCTGCAAACAGCCTCCACTTCACAGAAGGGGCACTCCACGCAGGCAAACGCTCCTCGCATATGCTGAAACAACCGATTTGGAAGTGTTATCCTGCTCCATTAGTCTTCAGGGTAGAGAGTCATTGAAAGTCCCGAGGTGAACCAGAAATCTTCTCTGGAGGCTTTTTCTCCCTTAGGAATCAGCTACCTTCAACGCTTCCTCAGTGGCCAAAGAGAAGAGCTTGAAGAAGTCCTAATTTTCCAAAGATAAGCAATTTAGCTATGTAAATGGAAAGTTATGGGTTTCTTTAAAGGCTCTGTTTGAAGATATTTTTTCCACGATTTCCCCTTGACACCATTAGGTCTTCCTGGCTGCTCATTTTGGATGATTTTGTTTCAAAATCTGTTTAGAAGAGTAGGTTCTAAGGAAGGACAATAATTACCCAACTAACAATGAACTTAACCAACCACCCGAGGAGTCGGAATGATTTACAGCTTTCAAAGGAGCTGATGCTAGCTTGTCTTTTGTCTTTCTACTTAATGCCTCTCTAATATTCTTCTCTGGACACAATGACTTTCTGAACTGTTTTTTCTCCTTCTTTTTTTTTTCTTAAATAGAATGCTAAGCCCCTCCACCACCTAATTCTCTGCATACAAAAGAAGATTTAATATCCTCTAAATGACTATAAAGAACAAACCTACCAGATGGCAGACTTTGTTGCTCAAGGGGGATGCAGGCTGCTTTTCTTGGGGAAGCATTTCAATGTGGTTTTGAAAGAGAGAGTCACTAGATGTATTAATCTTTTCCTTAGTGGGGTGCTGTGATATAACTCAGGAGAAGTGCAAGAAGAAGGAAATACAGTTTGTGATCCAACAGAGGAAACAAATAGAGCTGCTTGAGGAACTTTTTTTTGCTTATTTCTTGAGTCTCTTTGAAAAATATGTTAACTGTGACCTTTAGCATCTTTGCAGAAGTTTCGTGATGTCACATCTGGATCCGAGGTGTAACTTTAAAAACTTGAGGAAAGATTTAAGAAAGTTACTAGCATTCAAAGACTACTTCTCCAGATTTAAAACAAGGATGTTGCTGACATATAATCAATGCTCTTCAGGAAGAAACTGTTCTGCTTCATTCTTTTTCTGTTTCTCCTATGTCAGAAGCCAACTTACTAACAAGATTAATTGATTAAAAGGAGGACTTATTTAAGAGCAAATGTTTTGCATCTCACTTATTATCCAAGTATTTGGCTGAATAATTCATCTGACACATAGCTAAATAATTTCTCTTCATGGATTATCTGAAAAGAGATCACAATATTTACATATGGACCTATTGTTCAGACTTATTTGCTAAATAATTTATTGGAATAATCTGTGCTCTGTGTCTCATTTGTGGCCAGTTCCTTAGGAGATGTTGATATTCTGATGATGTGATCTGTTTCTGTTCCCAAGTGGGTGAGTGCAACTTTCTAGAATTATTTTGTGATGTAAGTGGTTGTTATTATGATTTTGAAATGTGTTTTCACGCTAAATTCACACTTGGTGAGTATTCCTACCAGAAAATGTGTTCCCTAGGATAACTGTGGAAAGCAAACACGAAAAAGGAAGGAACACATTCAAAGCAAATCCATATAAAGATTCAGATGAACAAAAATGTGTTTGCAGGACACACTTATCTCTGCTGTGAAGCAACCTGATAAAAGAGGAGACCTGAGGTTTACAAGGTAGAAATCGCTATATGCCAACCAGATACATCTCCTGTATGGACAACTTGGAAGACAATCAGCTGCCAGACCTGCTACCAAACAAATATGACTCATAGTCATTTGTGTTCTTCTTGGGCTGTAGGTTACGCGGCAAAGTGTCAAGCAAAGCAAAGTGTAAAGTTACATATAAAATGAAGAAAAGCGAGAAAAGATAAGAAGCGCATATTAATGGGATGGCAACAATCTCGGTATTAGGCATGAAGAAAATAGGGTATTTTATATGGCTCCAAACTAACACAATAGCCTGTAGTAACAGCCACTACCTGATACCTTGAAAGCAAGGGAATAATTTCCATCGTGATGTAGTGATCAGCTTTCACCCTGAATTTGGAGATCTGATCCCCTTATCTTTGCAAGTGCTACTGGGAGACCTGCTTGGTAACAAGAAAAAAATTCAACCTAACAACAGCCCATTCATCCTGGTGCTGCGTCAGGCAAAAACCAAGTGTTTATCTGGAACATTAATTCTCTGCAGACCTTTGCTTCAAATCACGTTAGCTGTATGCCAGTATGTGTATTAAAATAGCCAGAGAGAGAAGCCTTACTCTCACAGAGAGCCAACGGAACTAGTTTTCTCCCCACCGTGAAAGAGTAGATTCAAATGGTAAACCTGTCACAGTATAGTCATATAGCTGAAGGGAGAAAAACAACTATTCCGGATTTAATCCCAGCTATCCATTGGGAAGATAGGTTGCAGTTTTCTCCCTCTCTGGTATTCACATCTTCCTCTAAATTTCAAAGGATTTCTTTGGACCAACTAGAACAGACAGTGACTTTTTAAGAGCTTTGGCCATGTTTATACAGGGACAGTATTTTTCTGTATATATATATATATAAACTGTTTACACTACATCAAACTCTCTCATCCACCTTCCTCCTGATGATACTCTTAAGACGCTTCTCTTGACAATCCTTGTGCATACACTTTTTGCTCAGTACCTGGGAGATGTCCTGAGGTCCAGCAGTCCCTCTCTCTGTTCTGTGATCTACAGATTTACTGGCAGGACATTGTGGGATGCCTTTCCGAAACTACAGGAATACTGGTCTGGAGGGGTAAGTGTATTAAACTGCCAAACTCCCATGATTCACATCCTTTCCTGCCATCCATTAATGTTCCTGGCACCATTTTCAAATTACTATTGGGCAGCAGATGGAGGACATGCTGCTAAGTGCTATGATTATGAGATTCATTAATATGGATGGGATTATGCACATGCATTTGGAGTTGGGCAAGCAGGAGAATTTGCATCTGGGGTTTCCTATGACGTTTGATACTGAGGTGATACAGCTGCAGGAAATGATGCTGCAGGAAGATGAGATCAAATTTTGTGGAGCGCTTATGTGAAGTAGTTCTACTTGATGAAACTGTTGTTTCAGGACTCACGGAGGCAGCAATGGCTGGTGGGACGCAGGTAGTGGTGCAGAACTGGATGGCCACTACCAGCGGCAAAGCTTTCTGATGACAAAGACTAATTAGGGGTGTGAGCAGAGCCCAGAGCTACAAGAGAAGAACACAGCCATGAGTGTTCCCATCTCAGTGGGCATCCATGCCACCATTACCTCTGGCATCTTACTGCTGATCAGGAGCTCACCAGCTGGGGTTGGGAGATCAGCTACAGTAAACATTGCCTCAGGGATTTGAAATGGGGAGGTTTCTGCTCCACCATGTCATAACCTTGGAAATGAGTAAGAGCTGGTCCTGGCTTTAAAGGCTTGTAAATTATATAGACGCACGTCTTTGCCAGCAGGAAAAGGTATTTTCCATGGATTTGCAGAGGCTGACTGATCACTATAAAATATTCACTGACGATAGTGTGAAGTGGAAAGGTCTGTGATGCTGTGTTATTGCAAAAATCGGTCTGGGTGCTGGAATGGAGAAGGACTATTTGCTGCTAGAGAGGATATGAACATTATGGTTCCTCTTCTTGTTCTGGGCATCTGGATTCAGTGTATGCTCTGTTTCCCGGGCCAAGGGAGCTCTTTGTTGGTGGTTTCGGTATGAAGGAAGAATTGTTTAGCTTTGTGCGGAGTGGTTGCAGATGATCGCTGGCATGTACTTCAGGGAGATGGATAGGAGGGAGGTGGTACTCCATGAGAAGGGTGGGTGTTTCTCATCATGATGTGCCTCATGTGATAAGCACTTGCAGCTTTTTGCACACCCGTAAG